>NC_061504.1:5024699-5363935 GCF_022539355.2 Hippoglossus stenolepis | reverse complement strand
CTTTTTTTTTTCAATCAATTCGCAAGATAATGAATTCCCAACAGCTCAACGGCTGCTGTCATATAGTACTATGTCTTGAGGGGGATTTAAAGTGCAAAGACAACTATTTTACAGTAATCCCTGTCAGGTATCCAAAGGTAAGTCTGTTTTCGTGTATGGACTTAAATGTTTTTCTCTCTACAATGTGGAGGGCTATTTTAAGTTTAGTTTAGTCTAACATTAAACCATTATTTTCATTATAGACTATAACCTGTTAATTATTTTCTTAGTAACTGTTTGTCTGGTCTTGTCTATTATCTGTGAAATGTTATCTATGAAATTAGGTCCAACAGTCCCCTTATGAAAACACTAGATCCGCATTTGTATTTGGATCTACACAAAATTGCACACACTCGTAAATATCAGTCGCCTAAACATGCCCGATTTAGTTTTTCATAAGATCCATGAATTATTCTCTAAGAAAATCAAAGAAAATGGAAGAATTCATCATTGTGGTGCAGATCAGAGGACAGATCCAGGATTTTTTTTCTCATGGTTCATTCCCCACCTCTCTAAAATATATTTTTGCAATTTAGTGTAATCCTGCAAACCATCGAACAAACAAACGCAGACAAAAACATAACCATCTTGGCAGCTCAGCTCTAGGTACACTAACTTTATAGTGTTTGTTCTGTGTAGACAAGAAGCCATGTAACAGCCTGTAAAACCTCCTATTTGTCAGTATGAAAATTCTCCCACAGCTACAAGCCTCTTCCCCTCTTTTCATCCAGTCTTTATTTTTACCTCATCCTCCTTTTGAGGTGCGTCTCCAGCAGAGATCCCTTCATTTGGTTTCCTCCAGGTCTTTGGTATCGCAGAAGCCGTCTGATTTACTGCAGGACAACACAGAAGCAGGAACATGCAGTTAGTCAGTAAACAGCAGAACCACAATGGATTTAGAAGTGAAATTTGTGTCCAAAAAGGCAGCGATGAAAAGAAAAATGTCTGTATAATGAAACCTTACATCCGGTTCTACACATAAAACAGATATAAAATGCTTTATGGTTACGTTGTTATGTCTTCATTGCCTTGATGATTTAAAACTCTTTCATCTCAGACCAACGTAAAACAAACAGCTATAAGCACAAGCGCGAGTTATGTGTGACTTTTACAGTTCCTGAAATTCAACAAATTAAAATACCTGTTGTGGTGCTATTCCTGATGAGTGCTTGATGCTGGGACTCTGTCTTGCTGTCAGTAATGCCACCTTGTGCCTCCCTCCCTGCTTTGGGTACAAGGTCTTCAGTGTCTATGGATTTGCTCGGCTCGTCAGCCTCTGTCGTGGCCTGCACTAGAGGCGGAAGGCCAGGGGGAAGCATGATGGGCAAAGCTGGGGCAGGGCTTGAGCTCAGGGTAACTGGCACCACAGCCACAGGAGCCATAGGGGCCAGCGCAGCAGCAATGGGAACCTGTGGCCTTATGTCAGAAGGCAAAGTTTCAGAGGAGGCTTCTCGGTAAGCAGGACTAGAGGCCTGGGGCTGGAGTGCAGCAGGGGGCATAAGAGAAGGCTCATGGGCCGCTGTCTCCAGTTCAGTCCCGGACTCGGCAAGGCCGTTCAAAGCCTTGGGGGCTGCTACAGACAAGGCAGCCAGAGTTCTTGGGGCGTCTAAGAGAGGCCTGTCTGTGTTGGGAGGCTGAGGTGGCGCCAAAGAGGGTTTCTGCTCCCCGACTGAGGACAAGTGAGAAGAGGCTGACTCCCTGGCTGAGGGACGTTCACTCGAGTTGGCCGCTGTAAGTGGGAGATTGACAGGGGTGCTGAGCGAGGCGGGGAGGGGAAGCTCCGGTTCACTTGCGGGAGGAGTGGGCTCAGTTTCAGGTGTGTTGGCCTCCGGTGTCTCCACGGGGGCTTCAGGCTGCACAAGCCCAGGTGAGGAAGACTCCTGGACAACTGGCTGCAGTTTTGGCGCATCATCTGGAAGAAGGAAAAGTACAGATGAATACATGTCTTCAGAATACAATCAGCAAAAGGTAATGTTTGTATCACAAACTATACTCAATAGTTCTTCACATATATGTAATGTAATAAAAAAGACAATCTGTTTAAAATCTGTGACATTTTGTGACTGTGACAGCTTCAAGTTCAACAAGCCAGACAGGGGAAAAACATTTACGTCAACATTTTTGAGGAGGTTGCGAGTGTGAAACCGCAGCAGGAAGACAGATAACATAACGTACTAGAAAGGTTCAACCTAAGTTCAGAGAGCCCTGCTGACATCACACTTTGTAAGTGAACCGAAAGTGAAAGTGTTCAGTGTGCAGCGAGTTCTGGGAAAAACTTTGCTGCTCCAAAGATGACATTGTCTGCGATTGGAGGCAATGACACAGCAGTAAAATAATATTCAACCCATTCTAGAGGGTCTAACGTTACATTTCTAAATTTGAAATTTGACATGTCACAGATCCTAATTAATGGAGATATGGGCAAACCAAGTTAACTTTTTCGGGGGGTTACTCTGACTTTGACTGGTCATATCTCCTTTAATATGAGAAATGTTTCTCATATCATGTTAAAAGCTCTGGGATTAAAACTGCCTTGGTTAGATTGTTAAGAGTTGCATTCCTTCTTATTTCTCTGCAGCAGAATCTGAGCTAACCAACTTCCTACTGTGACCCCAAGTACTTTCAGTCACTCACAACTTGGTGGAGTATTTTTACGACAAGTAAACAAAGCATTTGTTCTGAACATAGCGTATGTTTGTGTCTGGAAAATAAAATTATGAAAGTAGCAGACTCATAAAATTATCTCTCATGCCGACTGCCCTGTCACCAAAAAAAATCCCAAAGAGCAGAATACATTTATTGATAACTGAGTGTTATGTGTGAATTTTACAGTTCCTGAAATGCAGCAAATTAAGGTACCTGTTGTGGGGCTATTCCTGATGAGTGCTTGATGCTGGGACTCTGTCTTGCTGTCAGTAATGCCACCTTGTGCCTCCGTCCCTGCTATGGGTACAAGGTCTTTAGTGTCTATGGATTTGCTCGGCTCGTCAGCCTCTGTCGTGGCCTGCACTAGAGGCAGAAGGCCAGGGGGAAGCATGACGGGCAAAGCTGGGGCAGGGCTCGAGCTCAGGGTAACTGGCACCACAGCCACAGGAGCCATAGGGGCCAGCACAGCAGCAATGGGAATCTGTGGCCTCATGTCAGAAGGCAAAGTTTCAGAGGAGGCTTCTCGGTAAGCAGGACTAGAGGCCTGGGGCTGGAGTGCAGCAGGGGGCATAAGAGAAGGCTCATGGGCCGCTGTCTCCAGCTCAGTCCCGGACTCAGCAAGGCCGTTCAAACCCTTGGGGGCTGCTACAGACAAGGCAGCCAGAGTTCTTGGGGCGTCTAAGAGAGGCTTGTCTGTGTTGGGAGGCTGAGGTGGCGCCAAAGAGGGTTTCTGCTCCCCGACTGAGGACAAGTGAGAAGAGGCTGACCCTTCACTCGAGTTGGCCGCTTTAAGTGGGAGATTGACAGGGGTGCTGAGCGAGGCGGGGAGGGGAAGCTCCGGTTCACTTGCAGGAGGAGTGGGCTCAGTTTCAGGTGTGTTGGCCTCCGGTGTCTCCACGGGGGCTTCAGGCTGCACAAGCCCAGGTGAGGAAGACTTCTGGACAACTGGCTGCAGTTTTGGCGCATCATCTGGAAGAAGGAAAAGTACAGATGAATACATGTCTTCAGAATTCAATCAGCAAAAGGTAATATTTGTATCACAAACTATACTCAATAGTTCTTCACATATATGTAATGTAATAAAAAATATAAATCTGTTAAAAATCTGTGACATTTTGTGACTGTGACAGCTTCAAGCTCAACAAGCCAGACAGGGGGAAAAAATGTTTTACGTCAACATTTTTGTGGAGGTTGCGAGTGTTTGTGTAATTACTCTCACTGCCAGGGGGAGACAAAAGAGCCACACTGCAGGTTTAAAGGAGAGAAGTGAATGGGAATGGCGGACCATCTGGTGGCACATGTGGCTGATAGGTAGTGTGTATTAGTGTGTATAATGACTCACGATATGGGGCAGGGTACTCCCCTTGCCCAGGACCAGTATAGAAGGTGCCAGACCCTGGGGACTGAACAGAATACTGCTGAGGAGGTCCCACATAGGGTTGACTGTGGTGATACTGCAAGTAAAGAGGACAAGGAGAAACCTATTATCAAAAAATAATCAGCGAGGGAAATACAAACATTGTACAAAAATGGTGCACCTTTACAATCAGTGGTATGATTTTATCTTTTAACATTCCAGTTTTATTTTACAGATTTAATTTTAGCACATTTCCCACACATTCAACTATTAACAAGGATATATACATAAAAATAATGATAAATGAATGAATGAAAACTAGCTGCAAGTAGCGTCGCCATCACCATCACCTGACATCAGAGCAGGCAGTGCCAGCCATTACATTAGAAAGGCTAGTGTGATTTGTGATCAATAATTTAGCATGGCCCTTGAAGGATGTTATAAATATTGAAATGGCCCTTGATAGGAAAAAAGGTTCCCCTACCCCTGAATGAGAGCAAACAACATCAACTGAAACCAGGTCAGTGTGTTTCTTTCACCTGTGGGATGTAGTACTGTGCAGCCTGCGGGGAAGGGAAAGGCACGGGTGCCATGGTCCTCATGATTGGCTGATTAGTGGGGTTGACGGCTGTAGGAGTCTGTGAGCCAGGCTGTATGGAGGGCGTGTTTGTCAGGATGGTACGCCTCTTAGTCTTCATCAGAAACCTCTGGAAAAACTGTAGGTAAGAAGGGAGAGAAACACAGACGACATTAAGTACGATCCCAGAGGCAGCCGACTCATTTCTGCAGGCTGCCATGCTTTAATCCAAAGTACAAACAAGTTCAGTTTTTCAGACGACTTCACCATTTGGCCAACACATCTCTCACAGTGAGCCCCCCCCCGCCCCGGTGTATAATCAGCAGCAAAAAAGAACTAAACAAAAGGACCAGCACCACAGATTTCTCTGAACTCTCATCATTGCTGCAGACCATTCAGACCATCACATTTCAACCACTCTGAGGGATAAACTGCCTAATGATTTTCAGGCAGATATGCAGCCCTTTAAATGTCCTTTTATGCTTCAATAAACAACTCATAATTACTCTGAATTACTTCACTAAACTTTACAGATATGTGGATGTAATATTTGAATTTAAAAAACATGAATTAGATAAATACCATCTACAAAGTAGGGAGCACAACCCTGTTCAGATACTTTGGTGCTTTGGTTTTTATGGCCATTGATGTTTCAGCGTTTAATTCAGAGTAACTCCGATGATTTTCTGATAAGCTCAACAAATGCTGCACCAGACTCCACAGCTGTTAAAAAATAAAAGCTGCTGAATGGCTGCAAAAACCTCTTTTTGTGCCCGAGCTGCTCAGCCAACCTTTCAGTTGTACTAAAAGTGTGACACGTGACACGGCTGTGTTCATCAAGCAGCAATGTGGCCTTTTCTCGTGGATCACAGAGCACTCACGATGTAGAAGATAAAACTGTAGCTGCTGTAAAGACTGCAGCTACAATGGCTTCTATAGAACATATTTCAATCAGTTGAGACTCTAATGTTTAATTAAGTTTAATGGCGAGCTTTGTGATTGTTGGGCAAAAAATAAATAAAACTAAAGAAACCTGGCGGCAGTCTAAGAAATAAATCAATTGGTGGCAAGGAGACATACGAAGCATATGTCGTCAGCACATGTTGCCAGTGTTTGTGTAATTACTCTCACTGCCAGGGGGAGACAAAAGAGCCACACTGCAGGTTTAAAGGAGAGAAGTGAATGGGAATGGCGGACCTGAGTGGATTCTGTAGAAGGAGCATACACACAGTACATAGGTAATCTACTGTAAGAGACAGCGAGTGATAAGAAACAGTGACAGGAAGGATGAAAGTATAAAATGAAAGACAGTACATTGAATTTAACATACAGCTATATGGAAAATAAAGTGAAAAGTGTTTTTTCACAAGTCATGGCCTCAACCTACACGTCCCAAAAGAGAGAGAGAGAGAGAGAGAGAGAGAGAGAGAGAGAGAGAGAGAGAGAGAGAGAGAGAGAGAGAGAGAGAGCCTCACCTTTGGTGGGGTGAGGGTAGAGGATGGTTGACCTGAACCCCCTGCCATGATCTCCTCTGTGATGTCCCTGCCACCCTGATTGGGGTGCCGGATACGGATCTGGGAGGACAATGACACAAAAAACAAACCTCACTAAAGCACCCACGTCTTTGAAAGACAGGTAGTCTGCCACAAGTGTGTGTGAGCCGTCAGCTGTGTTACACACTGCTACAAACTGATACGGGGGCATGATGCATCAAATCCATTTAACATGGATACGAACTATAAATTAAAAGAAGACATAAATACAAGAAAATATATAGAACTTGAAGAAAAATATAAACTATAAAATATAAACATGGATTATCTTTTCTACATATTTCATTCTGTAAAATAAAACTTTTCACAATCATACACTGATACGTCTATGAAAGGCTCTTATCAGCCGACATTATAAGCAAAACAATAAATCATTCTATGGCTTTGTGTAAGAAAATGTAGTTTGTGCATTATAATCATTACATATTGTAGCAATTAAATCTTAAAGTTCAACTAAACTGAAACTAAATCTATTCGACTAAACAACTGAACTCAACTGAAATAAACCATTGAACTCAACTGAACCACTTGACTCAACTGACGAAAATTCGAATCTATTCAACTCGACTCAACTGAACTCGACTCGAGTCAACAACTGAACTGAACTGAACTCAGGGATGTAGTTCCTGGAGCGGCCAACAGGAACTCCTAAGATACTCACTGTGTTCTTCTCATGCTTGGCTGGTGGAGGTTGCTGTGGTGTAGGCACTATGATGGGGGGTGATGGGGGGTACACAGTCTGTCCTGGGTAGTAAGGTGGGCTAGCTGTGGGAACGGGAGCAGGGACAAAGGGCGAGACAAGTGGGTTGTACCTGAGGGGATCTGAATGAGTTTCAGAGAAGAGAAAAGATATTATAGTAAAACACAGACAGGCTCTCTGCTCTGGTGGCACATATGGCTGACAGGTAGTGTGTATTTCTGCTACTGTGTGGTGAACTATTTTTTAAAATGTGATGTGGGAATAGTGCAGGATGTGTATCTGTGTTGGATTAATGACTCACGATATGGGGCAGGGTACTCCCCTTGCTCAGGACCAGTATAGAAGGTGCCAGACCCTGGGGGCTGAACAGAATACTGCTGTGGAGGTCCCACATAGGGTTGACTGTGGTGATACTGCAAGTAAAGAGGACAAGGAGAAACCTATTATCAAAAAATAATCAGCGAGGGAAATACAAACATTGTACAAAAATGGTGCACCTTTACAATCAGTGGTATGATTTTATCTTTTAACATTCCAGTTTTATTTTACAGATTTAATTTGAGCACATTTCCCACACATTCAACTATTAACAAGGATATATACATAAAAATAATGATAAAGGAATTGCAGATGTCCCAAACATTTTCAGTTTCAAATTTCCGTACTTTCCACACCCAACTTTTCCAGATGGCTGATTAGTTCCTCCACAAAGGAGGTTATGTTTTCACTGTTTTACTGTAACGGTTTCCCTTTCAAAGGATCTTTATAGAAAAATGATGCACGTGTAGAGTGGTAATATCGATAAACAGGTGAAATCTAGTGTGGATCCAGATACTGATCCAGATTTTGTGAATGAAAATGGCCAATCAGCCGTGGCGGACGTATGAGGTCTCTGAGTGCCTTTTTAGTCAAGCATATAAATAGTTTTAAATCCTACAGTTAACATGTATGTTACATTCTGACTATGTGTGTAATTACACTGTATTCACACCATTTCACATTTTGTGTTGTTGCACCTAAAATCCTCATCAGTCCACACTCAATACCTCATAATGCAACATGAAACAGAAAACACTGTCATTCAGAAGGAGAATAGGGGAGTGCCTTGTTGCCACTGCAGAGCATTGTGTAAAATTGTTCATTGTGTGCAAATACTGCAAATTCCTACCCTGCAAGAGGAAGAGTCTGCTATGACATGTAAATATGCTGGAGAGTGTGAAAAAGTCCTTCAGGAGAATATTTCTTAAGCTGTTGAATGTGGAACCAGCTCATGAGTCTGACAACATAAACTCAGGTGCAAAACATTGACGAGCTCCAAAATAGGTAAAACAACCTCCCTCCGCCCAAGCTCGATGAATTATATGTTCCGCCTGAGGATTTTCTTATTCTGAGGAGACATACACTGAAGTTAGTGTTTCTGTTTGAGCCAGCCTACTAATGTGAGCTGCTCTTTTAAAAACTGACTATCGCAAAGACATAGTTCCTCTCAACAAACTCACACGAACCTGGAAAACTAGCTGCAAGTAGCGTCGCCATCACCATCACCTGACATCAGAGCAGGCAGTGCCAGCCATTACATTAGAAAGGCTAGTGTGATATGTGATCAATAATTTAGAATGGCACTTGAAGGATGTTATAAATATTGAAATGGCCCTTGATAGGAAAAAAGGTTCCCCTACCCCTGAATGAGAGCAAACAACATCAACTGAAACCAGGTCAGTGTGTTTCTTTCACCTGTGGGATGTAGTACTGTGCAGCCTGCAGGAAAGGGACAAGCATGGGTGCCATGGCCCTCATGATTGGCTGATTAGTGGGGTAGACGGCTGTAGGAGTCTGTGAGCCAGGCTGTATGGAGGGCGTGTTTGTCAGGATGGTACGCCTCGTAGTCTGTATCAGAAACCTCTGGAAAAACTGTAGGTAAGAAGGGAGAGAAACACAGAAGACATTAAGACACAAGTTCAGTTTTTCAGACGACTTCACCATTTGGCCAACACATCTCTCACGGTGAGCCCCCGGTGTTTAATCAGCAGCGAAAAATAACTAAACAAAAGGACCAGCACCACAGATTTCTCTGAACTCTCATCATTGCTGCAGACCATTCAGACCATCACATTTCAACCACTCTGAGGGATAAACTTCCTATAAACAACTTCAATAAACAACTCATAATTACCCTGAATTACTTCACTAAACTTTACAGAAATGTGGATGTAATATTTGAATTAAAACGAGTTTTAAAACGAGGCTTACCTGCTTTTGGCAGTAGGTGCTGCTATCACTAATAGAATCTATTAGTGACACTGACACTGACATTAAAGCAAACTGACAAATAATTATTTTCCTTTAATGTCACAGTGTCAGTGGTGTTAGATTCCTTTGATGTCATTCATGACAGGCGGCACTATGACGTCCTCTCATTGGTCGTTGTGTTGATGTTTAAGTTTGTTGAGCTGGACCCATATTGCATCTCACTCGCTCGTTGCTTTAAGCTTCAGAAGCTTGGGTGAAGCTTTCACATTTGTCCTTGCAGAACAAGTGCAATCTGTAAACTGATGCACAACCACAAGAGGGCGCCACACCCTGTGGTATGTGTTGTGCATACAACTTTCATCTGTCAGGCTGGACTCTGTCACAGCCTGGCTCTATAAAACATTCTAACATCTTTCTTTACCTTTAGCCACGCTGCAGAGGTTATCCAAATAAATCCTTTATAACACGTGGCATGAAATCCAAAACTTCAGCTCTTCTTGGGTTTTTCAGAATGATGTGTGGGTGCATGTCCCGTACACTTGCCCATGTGAAAACATCTATAGTATGTTTTGTGGAATATCTTTTTCATGCTGTGTGTTAAAATTACTGCATTGTTTCAGTTTTCTATCTTTGTTTTCTTCTCCACCTCCTGAGCTGAAAAGGTGAAATATGTAACTGCACTTTTAATAAAGAAAATCCCCGACATGAGCATCTGTTTTCATTGTCTGCTTCTTTAAAGTGGCTTTAAGTCTTTATTTGTGTTTTCAGTTGAAGAATTGTTGATGTGCTTATTTGGTTGCTGTCTTGAAAAAGCAGTAAGTGTATAGTCGGGGGACTTTGTTTTTAGGGCTGCAACTTATTCAGTGATTGATTTCATCAGTTCAATCAATCAATCAATCAATCACTCAGCTCCACAGGACAAGACAGGGTCCATATTTGTATCATGTAAATTCTGATTGTATTCACTTGTTAACTGTGTGCATCAGTGGTAATAAACTCAAATTCAATATGGATTTTGACTGCTCCTAAACGTTAATGCATCTGACGCTCGACTGTGCAGTTTAACAAATAGTCCAAAGAAATATCTGAATTGATTAATCAATTTAAAATGCTGACAATCAATAATCAATAATGACAAATTGTTGAAAATAAGAACATTGGAAATCTTCACATTCAAGAAGCTGAGTTCAGTGTTTTTAGTTTTTACATCTTTTGATTAAATAAAAGATCAAATTATAGTTTTTAATCATTTATAATAAAAAAAGTAAATTTGTATCAATTGAATAATCAATAAACCATCTAATTGTTGAGCTTCAGAGAACTGGTTGATTTCTTAGTAATCTGAGAAGCTGTCAAAAACACAAAGATGTTGAGTTGACAGTAATTTAAAACTAAACTGTGTGTGTGAGACAGCCGAGGGACAGGAGAGGATGGGGGACATCTCTGAATGAAAGACGATGTGGTGATTTAGAGGTTTAGTTTCAGCATAGATTTGAAAATGAGTACAGCTTTCCAGATTCACATATGTTTGATTGACTTCCCTGAACAACAGCTGTCCAATCATGTTAAAACAGTTGGTTTGGGAGTTGGTCAGTTTTCTTAAGCCTTACCAAAGTTAAAGACACAAGAGAAAAAATAATTAAACAGTTTAGCTTTTCTAATACAGTATAATCTGTACATGTTAGCATGCCTGGCTAACAACCTTATACCTAGAGTAGTAATCCAGGGTTACATCCAGGCCAAGGAGCATTTCATACTTTATTATTTTTCAGTTTATTTAAAAAAAAAGTACTGTAGGCTAACATTATGAGCTGTCCTGCTCTATTGGATTTTCAACCGACTCATGGAGCTAACCTGTAACCTGCAGAATACTGTCAAGTGTCAACTCAGTGTGGCCAGGGATACATGAGTGTACACACTGCTGAACTGGTCAGAGTGCTGTGCTGCAGCCAGAGACGAGATGAAGACTGATCACCCATCATGTTGGTGATCAGAGCTTGTAAAAGAAGGGAGGTCAGCATTTGCCCTCTGCAGTACAGTGCCATCTTTCTTTTACTGGCTGTGTTTGTCTTCATCTGTCCACTACATAACAAGGGCATCCTGGAGGGGAGAATCTGCCTCGGAGAAAAACTCCTTGAAGACTCGTCCTTGTTTGAAATGTCTAGTGTTAGACTTCGGGAAAGTCCTATAAAGCTAAACACATGTAAGTTGAGAGATAGATTGGGCTTCGTCAGCTGAGTCTGGTCCACACTCTGCTTGAGAATGTAGAGCCGTATAAAGTATTTCTGCAGTAGCTGAGTTATTAACCGACAAATCTGGGCTATTTCCCTTGTGACATAGGGCCTTTCCTCAACTAGAGAGTTTTCTCCCTCCAAGTTTTCTGTACTGCGAAGGCTGGAAGCCACAGATTATGTACATATTGAGTCAGTAGTTTAGCTTTTCCTTGCTCTGATTTGGTTCAGATGTTGTACTTACGTAATCAGAAATCAGTACAAAACTAATGTTAGCTAAGTAGAAACAAGAAAAACTTGTAGCCTCTTTAATCTCGAGTAAATGGTGCCTCTTACCCTTTTTTGCAGTATCATCATGTATTATAATTGATGTCATATTATAAAACACAAACGTTATGTTACATTAAACATTAAGAGTCTTTGCTCATGATCTAAGCTTTTATAAATCTTGACCTGAACCTGACCTCAGTGTCCAGGCAGTTCCAGTCATATTGCTGAGCTGAGACATGGATTTATCTGAATGTATCGTTCTTGTTATCGGAGAATTGTCAAAATAACTAACAATTAATATTTTACCCACTGAATTAAGTCAAAGGTATCCCATGTGTGTGAAAAACACTGGCCACAATGTACAGTCAGTGACATCGACTGTATATGAAGATGGAAGACACGTCTCCACTTCCTCCCACTATCAAAAACTGAAGCCAAAGATTATAGTATAGTCCTTCATGTTATTTATGTGGTCTTCATGGCCCACTACTCAACGCTACTTCGTAGTGTTCTCATTAAATTGGTATCTCAGAAATAATCCCTTTGGGACTATAAACAATTATGTTTTTTACTTAACAGAGATTTAATTTAATGATTTCTTCTGGTAGCACGAATATTTCCCACGGGAACTAAACACTGAGATCGCAGGAAGCAAGTGGAGCAGCCACTCCTGCAGTCGCGCGTAAAAGACTGCGACATCACCGGCTCCACTAGCCCAGAGAGGCGGACACGATGGAGCAGAGCAGCTGTGGGGAGCAGATGTGAGTCAGGTCTGAACACACAGCGCTGGGTGGGAGCATAGACTGTTTGGGATGTGAGAGATCGGTGGGTGGAGTTACTGAAGCTGCAGCCAGGTGCCAGGAGAAGTTGTTGTTGCCTCCGCACGCCGGGGTCGTGCGTAATGCGTGTGGCCGCCCGTGAGGAGGATGCTGGAGCATGAGGCGGGAGCTGACATGCGACTGGTCCGTCAGATCAGCGCAGGGATGAGGATCCAGGCCGGGGCCGAGCACATAGGCTGCAGCAGCAAGGTCGGGGAGACCCAGGAGAGCCAGGTGATCTGTGTGCAGTGTCAGGACGAGCTGGTGCGGGCTTGTCCCGGGAGTCCGCGGAGTCCTCGAAGCGCCATCGCCACGCGCCTCTCCTCCGGATCCGCAGGTAAAGGCATCACAGCATCGAACCAGCAAAATGCACATATTCCTCGTGTTTAATCGATTTATCCGATCAATTCCCCTCACGGTCAGTGTAAAGCGAGGGTGTGGTGCTCCACTGAACAACAAAGTCACATAAATAATTAGTGGAACATCACATTCCCTCCAAGACTTTTATAGCACATTTACACAAACATTTGAGTCTGAGCTTTTGATAAGGAGTGCAGGGAACATTAGATACCCAAGCATTAAGGTGATACATTTATGTCAGTAATTGTTAATTTTCTTATAGGAGTGTGAGCCACTTGAACAGTCACAATGGTCCTATTAGTATTGTAATAACTGTTGTTGTTAGAATCTGTACATTGTAAGATGTGATAAGTCTTCATTAATCCAGAAGTTAATTAACGTGCCAACTTGCTCCAAGACAACAGTCTCATAATATATTATAGAGTAGAATAAAACAATAGATTATTAAGTTTAACACTCTTAATTGCATGATCTCAGTCTGTGTTTAGGACACACACACACACACACACTTGCACTCACAAGTCTTAATTAGAGTACAGAACTGTATGTCTTATCTGATGCTCACAATAACAGTAGTTAATCCATCAGCCTGGGAAGTTACACTCCTTTAAGACTGTTTCACTACTGGATGATAGTTTAAAAAAAAGCTGCTATAGTTCACAAAGTAGATATTGACGTCAATATGATACTCGTACAACAGCCTAACAAAATGTGTAGCTCAATGTAAAGCACCATCTGATGATGAATTATGAATGTCACTGGAAGCAGCTCTGTGGCAGATACGATTTGTTAAGTCCCCGTGCTGACTTCCCACAGCTTTGGTAATAAATGATACCTCCCGCAGCTTTATCTCCAAACATGTAAGCGAATACAAGCGCCTGAGCTGAAAAGACTCCCAGTCAGTGATGAATGTCTGTGCTGCTGCCGTTGCTCTTCCCTGCTGCAGCTGTAGGTGTTAGATTGGAGAATAAGGAAATGAGTTTTCTATATACGAGTTTCTCAAATGGCTAAACAAGCAGAAACGTTTGTATTCACTTCTCAGTGAGATAAAGTAATGTGAGGTGGTACCTGGCTGCAGTGCCACAGAGTCTTTTCCTCTGCTGACAGAGGAAAAATGATTTAACCTCCAAATCCCCAGATAACTATGAGTTCTAAATTAGGCCTTTAACTTCCAGTGTCAAGGTTATTTTATTAATTGACCATGGAACATACAAACCAATGTTCCTCATCAAGTAATTCTTGTACTTCAATACTTTTTAACTCTAGTTATAGCTTGATCCTGTCAAATAAAGTGATGTGCGACATTAAATTACCAGTGTATCGAATTTAAAAGGGATTCTTTTGACAGAAATTAAATGGAATATAATATTCAGAATTATGTTTTCATAGTGCATAATCACCTGAAACTAAGAATCGTTGTGTTTTTATTAGAATGAGACCCTCTAGAAAAGGCCTTTCACATATTTAGGGGGGATACCAGAGGCTCTCCTTCATTTTTGGAGGGGAAGGGGTAATCCAGTTGTCTGCAATCTGCTACCTCACCAATAGATGCTACTAAATCCTACACCCCGACCTTTTAATTTGAATTGCAGATGCTATAAACTCAGACCTTACCTCAGGTCAGAAGTAGATATCTTAAAGCTGCACAGTTTTCAGTCAAAGCAGCAAAACAGCGCTGACAAAGCTGGTACCTGCTAAACACCAAATGACAAAGTTAGCAACTAGCTGGTGAACATAGTTGTCTATTTAGCAGCTACAAAGTCAGATTCATCCCTTGAGGAATAGTGCAGGTGGAGGCCAAAACAGAGCTAAAATGCTTTGTGTCTGCTTTATAAGTAGGCGACTGCAGGTGTACAGGTATACCAGTGCTATTTTATAGTGTCTGCAGCAGTAAAGTTAACCATCATAGGTAGGTAAACAGTCATCAGAGCTGCAGTCTAAGAGGAGGCCACACTATTAACTTGCCGAGAAACTCATATAGGTTTAAGTGCATAATCTCATCTTTATCAGGGTTAATGATGGTTTTCTTCCTGCAAATCTTCCAGGCTTATAGGCTAATTCCAATCCCACTTCAAGTGTCATGAATTTCATTCATAGTGTCCTACCACAGTGGATGACTCTGTTCCCTCTCCATATAAATTGGTAGACTAAGGAACTAAAGCTGCCAGAGTCATGGATTTTACTCCCCTAGCTCTGCCAAGGTCAAGGGTTTTCTCCCTGTGTAGTTCAATGTGTGGAGCAGGCCACTGACATTGCAGGATTAGGAGTTTCACTCTTGTAATGCTGCAGGGTCGTACTTTTACTCAAGCTCTCAGGAACAGAGCAAGGCTCAGTGGTTCAGTGAACACACTCAGAACTATAGAATACATGCCACTGTGGGATAAAGTTGTTTCCATATTCATCTACTATAAAAGCAATGGTTGTGTAGTGTTTTACTGGTCACCCATGTTAAAAAAAAACAATGCTTTGGATGGAAGACTAAACTACGTGTGATCTCTGTTCCTCTCACAGACCGTGAGCCCAGCAGCAGCAGCTACAATGTCTCTTCTGGAACCTTCTACAGCTGTGTCAGTCAGATCACCATTGGTAAGTGTACTTTGTTGCATAACTAATACGCTTCTCTGTTAAAGAAGAAAAATGCTTTGCATGTTTTAATATTTTCTAATATGTGGACAATATCATTTTGTAGCTAATACTTTGAAAATCCCATCCAGCATGATTTGGCGTTGCCATCCCTACACACAAGACAATCTCAGTTTACATTTTCCCGATGATGGAATGTGCCAACAAATCCAATCAGAGCAGGAGCATCTCTCTCTAAATGTAAGAACCTCTTGAAGACTCATGAGAGCAGCCAACACCTCTAACACCTCTATGTCCAACAACCACTTATATGATCTTCTGCACTTTGTTTTATTGATCATAACTAGTGGTCTCTCACTGCACTGAAGAGTGTTTACAATCACTTGTGAGTCAATTTGCATAAAAGCATCCACCGAAATAAGATTTCAGTAAAGTGCCAAGAAACATAGGATGCAACTGCAGGGAAGAGCAAGACAGTAAACTAACAATTTGTAGTACTTTATATTTATTCTTTGCAAATGTTTTATCGGTGGAAAATCCTTTGAGCGATTTGTTAAACCTCGAGGATGCAAACAAGGCATCAAGAACTACAGGATATTACCCCTGCATGCCAACAAAAATATCCACAGGGCAGCTCTTAAGAGGACCTCCTCCAACTTTACACTCCACAGTCTGTGTTGGGGGGGAGCACCAGAGTGTTCTCTGCCTGAGCGACAGAAGTAAAGCCCTTTGCGGCTGCAGAAGAAACTGCTCAAAGTCTGACAAATCGTCTCGAGCAGCTTTAGACAGTGTCGTTTGGGACAGAAGACTTCAGGTTATAAAATAAAACAAAATCTAGATGTGCAGATCTGAAAAGAACTGAGCTTATTACCAGATGTCTGTGGTCTGTCCTCATTTCTGCTTGAGGCTCCAGGTTACAACACGAGCTAATGTAGCAGCTAATGTAGCACACCTGAATTGCTGACCAAACTGTTGGCAGTCAAGTTGTGGTAATGTGGCTGCCAGGGTTTGATAAGGATGCCACTCAGTAGAGCACATTCTACACACTCATAGAAACCAGTTCCCTAAAAGTGCTCGATTTATCAAGATGCATGAATAATTCCCTGGGGAAAAGGTGAGAATGTTTAAAAACACCCTATCTAGCAATGTTATCCTTCCACTAAGTTGTGTGTGTGTGTGTGTGTGTGTGTGTGTAACATTGTAGAGATCTTCCTGCTGAGTAGTTTGCTGCTGTATGAATGATAAGCTTTCCAACAGCAGGCCAGGAGGGGGACTACAAGCTAAGATTTGCTAAGCAGTAAGGAAATTAAAGATTTCCCCTGACATCAAACTTTATTTGTATATCAGGGGTTTCAGACAGCAAATAATGCATTGTTGACGCAGCTGTCTGAAATAACTTTACTGTCTGTCACAAAACTGCAGCCTCCTGCCATTTGCAGTATTCAGATGTCGCCCTGTGAAATGTTTTCGATGAATATCCCAGCGGAGCCGGGTTAGTGAGGGAGGCTGGAGGCTGTGACAGTGAAGAGTTTGGGTTCAGCTCAGGCCACTATGCTGCTGCTGCATGCTGCATGCAGGTGTTCCTCTCCTCTCGCTGTGCTTAATAAATAAATAAATAAAACTAATGAAGTGCTGAGGGAGAGTTTTGGACCGTTGAGATTCACCCTCTTGGTTTTACAAAGAGAAACAATCTATAGTGTTGCCCTGCACCTTGAGATCAAGCAGACTTAGTGGGCCTCGTGTGCTTTAAAAGCCCCGGCCTTTGTTTTAGAGGAAAATACTAGTCAGCATCACTGTAGGTTCTTAAAAGTCCTAATCGATTATAATCGTCCATTAATTCCACCGTCTCTCAATGTAGTCGGAATTTACTGCAGCTGTGCAGCTGATGGACGGAGCTAATCTCCATCCCGTGGCAGGGATTAATGTGAAGGATGACATGGAAAACTATCAGATGCACCCAAATGTGTGCAGCACTGACAGATAACTGCTGCACATTCATACATCTGAGCTCAATCTATAGGCCTGTTTTTACTCTGAATTCTCTTATTTTATAATAAGTCAAGATACATTGTCAGGAGACATATGCTTAATTGTTCTGTTTCTGTATTTTTGGAAATGATTAAATTCATGTTTCAGGAAAACTTATTAGGGTTGTGCTGATATTGTGCTTCTTGATTTATCAGATTTATTGTCTGAATTACAAAAGAATATCAAGGGAGCTTTGGACTTTATATAAAACAGACATTTATCGTCAACTTTTATAGACGTCTTAGTTTCCCTCAAAGAAAAAAAAATCACCTACTAGCTCTCTCTGTCTTAATGTGTCACACTGCACTGCAGCACCTACACCGCTGAAATCACTCCTGCACATTTCTCTTGTAAATGATGGTAACTTTGTTGCTACAGTAAATACAGTCCTGTGAAGAATGTCATTTTGCAAGAGGGAATAAATAATTGAGATGACTAAATGAGACCCAGGAACCAAAGAGACCTAACGCTGCCAGCAGAAGCGATATCTCACTCCCGACACATCTCATACAGATGCTTATCCAGTTTATTAAAAAGTGACACCAAGGGGTTCTGACCAAGAGTCTTTCTGTGACGACTTCATTTTCTCAGCCAACAACCTACTGTTTTTCTTCACATCTGCTGATATGGACCAGTTCATCATTGCAGAGGACTGATTTGTCAGCAGTTATTAATATCACGTGTTTTTTAAATCCAAATCAAGCCCCCATTCAGAATGCTGGCGAGCACAATGCATGATTGTTTTTCTATAAAGCTTTCACTTCATCGTCCATTTACAGAAACCAGACACTATGATTACTTGAAGCTCTGGTTGGTAATTTGTTTCTGAAACATCTTATTTGTTGAAATCCTCTTCTCGCCCTGATAGACATTTATAAATAAAGCTGTGTGAAAAAAGAAAAAAAAAAAGCCGGTCCCCTGAAGGACTGTAATTAACACGACCGTTCTGAATGAATGAAACGAATGGTCGTCATGCCTCTCTGTCACTAATCGATCTGCCTGCCTGCCCATGAAGGAGTCTTTACAAGCCAGAGAGAAATACACCACTGCAGCAAAGACGAAGTTAGCGAGCGCATCGGCTTCTGGCATGTTCATGTGCTTTGGGGGGCGTGGCCTTGACGAGAGGACGATGGGAGAGGGTGGGATGTATCCATTGCATATTTTCAAAATGTAGCCTCCTCTTGCTATAACTTTTCCAGGATCACCAATTCTTGCTTTAAGCTTTAGGAGATCAGCACCCTCCTTCTGTACCATAGTGCGACTGCAGGCATGACAATGTCAGCTCATGCTCATAAAAGGCTGCATAAAAAAGTGGGATACACATTCATTATTGTCTCTGGAGACACAAAGGTCATAAAACGTGATAACTGTATTAGTTTGAGGTATTTATTCTCTCATGACCTTGAAGAGTAACACCATCTTTTGAAGCACATCTAATCGCTAAGTGTAGTATTTCACTGCAGGGACGCTACAGCAGCACAGAATGCCTGGATCACATTCATTGTTTCAAACACACTCAGACTTATAAACCCGGTGGAAACATTTAAAGGGGACATAGCATGCCCATTTTACCACAAGTTGATATGGTTCCTTGGGGTCTTAATGAAATGTCTGTAACATACTTTGGTCAAAATACCACAAGGATCATATAAAACAGCACCCTTTTTACCCTGTATAAAACAGCCCTCCACAGAGTGACCTGTTTTGAGTGCCTGTTCCTTTAAATGCTAGTGAGCCAGCTCCCCCCTCCCCCCTCATGATTTTAAACGATATAAATTACATATTTTATATGATATAAATTATCAAATATGCATCCCATACTTTGTATTCCCCTTCTGTTGTCCTGGAGTTTTAATTTTCTCAATCACATAAATAAATGTCCCCCTCTGCCGATCCACTACAAGCACACAAGCAGACAGACCGAGAGAGAAAGAGAGGGTGGGGGGGGCTATGAAGACCATCATTTACCCCCGAACCCCGACATTCAACGGGTACAACAACAAGCGGAGAAAGCAGAATCGACCTTATATATACAGTCTATGGGGCTGACCAGCGGAGAAATGCACGTCCCGTGTGAACAGCCAGGCGGCTGCGCGCTTGAGAACGCCGCTGCGCTGCCTCGCAGCGGCGCTTCCGCGTCCGGTGTAACCCGGCGTAACGAGTGGGGGGGCTCGGTGTCTTTGTGCCGGTGTTACAGTAGTGCTGAACACTGCGGAAGTCTTCCACACTGCTGGCTGTGTGGCGTTGACACAAATTCCAGCTCACGCATGGGAGAGCGAGCGGTTGCGAGCGGACGCGCGCGAGCAGCTGCTGCAGCCTCCCAGTCCCAACGATCCAGACAAATGCCACATGTGAGTGAATTGCGGGCTTACCAGCGCGGATAAATGCTCGTCCCGTGTGAACAGCCCGGCTGCGCGCTTGGGAACGGCGCTGCGCTGCCTCGCAGCCTCCGGTGTAAACCTGGCATAACGAGTATGGGGGGACGGGGGAGGATGAGGTGGGGGGTGGACCATGTAGGGAGATTCCAGTGCCTTGTTACGACACAAAACCCAGGAAGCTCAATCGAGTCGCTCAAGCATGACGTTTCTGACTTAGAGGAACCATAACAAAACGCGCAAGTGTTTTTGGGTTGGTAGACATGCCAGATACCCACATTAACGTGTAGAAGCACTAAAAGTGGAATTTGCATGCTATGTCCCCTTTAACACTCAGTTTATTTTCCCATAATGCCATCCTTCCCTGCACATGAAGGTCTTCCACCGGTCTCCCTGTGTGATTACTCTTGAAACTCCCCTCAGACTCGTCACACGTGTGGCCCAGATACCTGCACCTGCGTTTGTTTTCTTACCTCCGAAGGCGCGGGGAAGTGAAGGTGCGACATATCTGGGCCTCGCTCTCCTCAGAGAGCCACGTGGGCACATTTTTCTGATGACTGCGACACAGATATCGCTTAGAACACACTACGTCCTGAACGGCTGCACACCGTGAGTTTTGGAGGTCGTCCGGATGGATGCCAGGTGTTGATTACCACCTCCACCCCCCCCCCAACCTGCCATTTCAGGTCACTTTCATTGGAGGTTGGGGATTGTTGGCTCAATGTAAGGTCTTGAACTTCTATGTAAAGTGCCTTGAGATAATGTATATTTTGGGCTATACAAATAAAATTGAATTGAAATTGATTGAATGTGGCTAAGTTATTTAATGTCTTTTTTGAATTGTTTCATACTCTACCTACCTGGACAGAGTTTCAGTACAAACCACTGACTTCAGAGTTACAAAATGACTCTTAACCAAATAGGCCTTGTTTCATTTGATCTTTTCTGGAAGTCTAAAATCCTCCAGCCTTGTAAGCGTCCATCAAGAATGAATGTTTGTTATAATTTTATGGGCTGCCGACCAATCAGTTTAATGAGAACCTTTTTTCCTCAATCAGCTTGATAGAGTCCTACATTAACACAACGTTCCTTGCCAAAGATGAAACAGTTGGTTGAAGTGAGTCATTTGGGAAATTGCAATGCGACACGTTTCTGAGCACCAGTCATCGTTTAGCAACATTTGAATAAAATTTCCTTCGCTATACCGCTGGAGACGGAGCACGCCTAAAGGACACTTCAAATCTGTCAAATCTTCATTAATGTTTATGCACAGATATTTTTGTAAATTGGAGAGGTCTCTATTTTGTAAAGGAGTAAAAACTGAGAATTTTGTATGGAATTTACTCCTTGACTGTTTTTGTTTGCAAACTTTCACACACTTGAAAGAGAGAAAGAGAGAGAGAGAGAGAGAGAGAGAGAAGATTTATCTTGTTAAAAAGTGTTGTACTAGACAAATTCCCCTCTGGGACAATAAAGATCTCACTGCTCCAGTTTTTGCAAGTGCTGACTTGAGCACTAACATTATTCCAGGGGACGCCCAGCCTAACGCGCCTGCACCCCCGCGGTGTGAAAACCCCTTTATTCTTTTTAGGGAATTGAAGGCAGTAAAACAGCAGAGATGAGATGTGAAGCTCAGATGAAGCTCGTCCCTCATCTTCCTCAGCTGAATGTGTGGTGTGAGGCTCAGAGACAGCCAGACGTTCCTCTACTCTGCTATTGATTGGGCCGTGTTTGTTCTTTGCTGATGTGCCTCCGAAATCTGCTGGGCTTTGTGTTTCACGGGAAACCAGGAGGTGTGTGTGTGGGTGGATGGGAGGGTGGGGTGTTTTCCTTAGACCCACTCAGTATAATTGTAGATGATTTACGTCACCTACGATTTAAAGGATTCCAAACTATTTCACTCGCACAGCATTTTTTAGAAGGTTAAATGCTTATGATGTGACAGAATCCTATAGAGAACCAAGAGAAAACCTGCAATCAACAAAGTCAACTGCCTTTAAGAAGAACCGACAAAAAAATGAACAAAGTCTAATGGAGCGTTCGGGCAAATAAAACCAGGGAAGCAAACTAATCCAGAGGAGAACAGGCAGAAGTCCAACACTCTCATAATGTAGAAACACAGGTAACTCAGGCAGAACACGGGAACGAAGACCAGAAACTTGCAGTAACGAAACAAATATAAACGTAATATTCTGGCAGCTGAAATGGGGAAACACAAGGCTTCTTAAGTCAGCCATCGGATGTATCTGACCGGTCTCAACACAAAACCCCTCCTGAAAATTGAATACTATTAACAAAGTAAAATTTAAAAATGTCTTGTCTCTCCGTATCAATGACGGTTTGAATAAAGAAGGATATTAAATATCTGTCGAGATTCTCTTTCACTTACTCTATCAATCATTTCAGATTTACTGTTTTATTCCTTCATACTGAAACAAAAACATGGGATTAAAAGCTGTAATTTAGTTTAAAATATATGCTTTTCTCTCGACAGCTTGTATATTTCTTCCTGCTAAATATGAGATGAGATGAGTTTGTTTGTGTTTCATGAGTTACATAACATTTGTTGTGTTGTTAAGCAAATCCTGTTCTGTGTGTACGATCAATAAAATATTGGGCAATGACCTCACCTTACCTTCAGTTGGATTTCTTTATGCTGTTGACAGCCTTTACCACTAGAGGGCAACATTGGTAAATACTTTACAGTCATACTTTTGACTGTTTCTTGTCTCCCAGCATCATAAAGAGACAGAGTTGTGTTTGTAAATACAAGAAAAATCCCATATTTAACCCTATCAAGTACAATAGAGAAGACGTAGTTGTTGGTGTTATGTTTCCCTTTAGAGCTAAAATAATTAATCTAATTGATTATTTTTTAACAATTTTGACAATTGATTAATGGTGTTTGTTCTTGTTTTTTGCAAAAATACCAACATATGTATAGCTCAGTTTCACAAATGAAAATATTTGATGCTTTAGTGTGTCATACATGTTAATGTTATTACTCTTTTGACACTTGAAAAATGTGTGTTCGTTTTCTAACATACCTCACACATTCCTTTGCTCTGATTGCGGTGCGTTTGCAGGGTTTGAGCTCGGCGGTCAAGTGGCTATCGGGTTCTCCCACTGGAAGAGTCCTTTCCCACCGAGTGGTCCCAATCTTCCCAGTCCGGACTGCGTTCACTCCGAGGCCACCGCCATCCCGCCCATCGGCGAGCATCCCGAGCCAGTGTCCTGCCCGGCGTCACTGTCCATCACCCCCCTGCCCACCTTCAGTGCGAGCCAGGAGACGCTCTGCGACAGCAGCACAAGTACGTGAAGTTTAGTGAAATACATTTTTTAAACGAGAGGCATCAGGAGCAGCAGACTAATGTTTCCATTTGTAAAACCCAGATCAGCTCGGAGTGATTGAAATGCATATTTTCCAATAAGTGTCAAGTTCCTAGGTTTTTTTCCTTCAACTCCTGCCCAACTTGCAATGGCCTGGTACATTACCCCCAAAGGACGCACGGGACAACTCTGAATGAATGAATGAATGAATGTAAACAGTATTCAAACACCTATATAAATTGAACAAATAACTAAGTACACCTAAACAAAAAGCCAAACTTGTATGCCTGCAGCCTGTATGCTGTGCCTGTGTGCTGTGTGCTGCTGGTTCTTATTTCACAATTCGTCAAACAAGACATCCTAACATTCATGACGATAGCAGCGCTTCCAATATTAAATCATCAAAATAAAAATCTTGTCACAGTACCAGTGGCTTCTTTGGTTGTACCATGATCTGAATCCTCTCTCCTGCTTCTCTCTCTCTCTGCTGAGACGTTTGCTGAGGGTCCTCATCCACAGGTGTTCCAACTCAAGTCCTAATGAGCAGCCTGCACTGGCCTGCTGGTGGTGCATTATGGGACTTGAAGTTTTTCTTAGGCAAAGTTCGTCATTTTGCCTCGACAATAAGCCTTAGGCAGAGTTAATATTCTCAAAAAACAGTTACTCTGAAACGAATCAATAGAGTATTTTACGTGAAAACAATACTCACGAGTCATTCTCATGTCCGCACTGGTCCAGATGACCAGACCCCCTCCATCAGCATAGTGGTGAGTAGATAATGAGTGACTTAGAATTTTCTTCGGTGAGCTATCCCTTTCAGTGGGGAACACTTGTTGTAGATTGTGTATCTTTACTGAGCTGCAGTAGAGTTAAGTTAAAGACTTGAACACTGGGAGATGAATTTGTTTCACGCGAAACTGCTGAAGCTTCATATCAGCCATAACTAAGAAATGTTTTTTTTACAACTATGGCTTTTGTGTCCCATCACTTCCATTGAATCTGGTTTATAAAGGCTTCTCCTCAGACCCAGCAGCGACATGAGGAATGACTACACTGACCAATACATATTTTAACTGACATATAGGCATGTCAGTAATAAATTATAATAAATAGTTATACAATTTAAATCAAATCAAATTTTATTTGCATAGCCCATATTCATCAATCACAATTTGCCTTGTAGGGCTTCACAAGTTGCGACATCCTCTGTCCTTCCCTCCCTCGACTAAAGCATGACAAACATAGAAACCTCAGGGAGAGAGAGAGCCACGTGTGAGCGATCTCTCTCCCAGGACAGACACAAGTTCAATAGATGTCACGTGTAACAGAGCACATCAACCACATAACAATATTTCATATTAATAAATCTGCAGTAAAATGTTTGCTGCCATAAAATGTACTTATAAGTAAATCTGTGTGCGTGATGGTGTGTGTGTGTGTGTGTGTGTGTGTGTGTGTGTGTGTGTGTGTGTGTGTGTGTGTGTGTGTCTACATGTGTGTTGCCCTTGAGCCTCCATCAGAGGTACACACTGATACTGTGATCAGTGCCAACTGTCATTGTTTTGGGCGACGACAACACTGACACAGCCAGCCCTTTTTTCTCATTGGCCGCTGTCAGAGCAGCTTGACCTCGGATTGGCTGCCAGTGAAAAACTGATTAGGAATGCCACGGAGCAGCATGCGCCTCCCCTCTCCCTCTCTCTCTGTCTCTCTCTCACCCTCTCTCTCTGTCTCTCTCTCACCTTCTCTCTGTCTCTCTCTCAGCCTCTCTCTCTCTCTCTCTCTCTCTCTCTCTCTCTCTCCCCCTCTCTCTCTCTCTCTCCCTCTCTCTCTCTGTCACTGTAAACATCATGCTCATGCTTGTGTGTTTTTTTCCCTCAGAGAAGATTTGACAGCTTGTATTTTTTTTTTTGGGAGCTTTTCTGCTGCCTGGTGTCAGCATCCTCACTATGTCACGTCCGTTTGTGTGAGTGTGTGTCTGTGTGTGTGTGTGCAGGGATGATGGATCGGCCGAAGCACTGATGAGGAGTGAGGAGTAAAAAGTGGGGATGCTGGTTTCCCTCGTGGGACGTTGCGCTTGTTTGTTTCCCTTAGAGAGGTCATTTGCGCGTTGGGGCTGGGGGGGGGGAGAGGGGTGACCGCTGTGTGTGTGTGTGTGTGTGCGTGTGTGTGTGTATATGTGTGTGTGTGTGTGCGTGAGTGTGCGAATGGGGAAGAGTCTTCTGGCTGTTTTGGCGTCTGCTGGCTCGGCTGGGAAGCCCTCCCCCCCTCACCTTTTATTCTCCCCCTCTGAGGTGTGAAGCTGCCTCCCTTCCTCTCTCCACCTTCACACGGTGAGTGTCGTCAAGTTGTCTTGAAGCAAACGCAGCTTGTTCTCCGGAGTGGATGTGTTTTTGCTGCAGTGCTCTCTCTCTCTCTCTCTCCCTTTCGCTCTCTCTCTCATTTGTTGCTGTGTCCTACTCACTCTCCTCTTTGCGCCGCTTCATCTCTTTTTTTCGCAGTTCCCTGTGACCATACAGGCATTTGACCTTGACACAAACCCACACTGTCTCATTTGCTCTGCAGGGTGTCCCCCATTCTCCTGATTGTAAGCGTGTCTCACACTCTTTACCCTCCGTGATGTAGGACTTGTAAGACGCAGCAATGGGTCATGCCACTGTGAGGAGTGTGTGTGTGTGTGTGTGTGTGTGTGTGTGTGTGTGTGTGTGTGTGTGTGTGTGTGTGAGCATGTGTGTGTGTGCGCTGCAACTGTGTCACCAGCAGCAGGTCAGCAGGCACCAAATCTCCACTGCTTGCCATCAGGAAAAATATAACCCCCAACCCAATCCACCCCCAGGGCATGATGGGTGCATCCAGATGGAACGAACAATCCCTCCTCACAAGTGACTGACACCCAATCCCCTTGGCAACACATCACACACCCCCACACCATCCCATTCTTCTTCATGTCCCCCCCTCCAATCTTTTATTGTCAATCAGAGTGAGCATCTCCAGGCTGGGTTGTGTTACGAAAGAAACCATATTGTTAGCCTGGAATATTTGTTTTGTTTTTGTCTGTCATACCAACTCGGCACACAAAAAAAGTAAATGTCCTCATTTATCGAATGAAAATATGTTGACATAAGTAGAAACCCACAATCAAGTAGCTTTTTACAAAACCTAATTCTATGTGTATTTAAATCGTACTCATATGTCCTGGTGCTGATGCTGGGGCACTGCAGGGTAATTGAATGAGTAATTAAGAGTCAAATAATTGTATTTTAATGAGGCATGTAGCATCACACTTTTCTTGAAGCAGAAAGGAAAAACATCATGACATTAAATCATTGATATTGATCCTTAGCTCCAGCAACGCAGGAGCCTACATTTCCCTCAATGCTAGACGTCCCATTCTTCATTTTTGTCAACAATCTGAGGTACGAGTTACTTTAGCTGCTTTCAGACATGCACTGAACTCAGGACATTGGGTTGAGACGCAGCAAAGGGCCTCAAGTCAGAATCGAACCCGGGGGCAGCTCTACCAGGTGAGCTATACACGCCCCATTTTCCAGAACTTTTGCCTCCAGCTCCCCAGTAAAATGTCTGGACTGGAAAATTCATAGCAAGCGAGTGGGCGTGCTAATGACGTTTCTAACTCACGCGGGCGTATGGATCCTCATTTCCACAGGATGTAAAAGAGGAAACACTCATGTAGCTGACGCAGACGAAGATTTCATCTTGGAAAGACAGCGAGACAAAAACATGTGATTGGAAATTATACATTATATCCGCCTACTGCATGCCCCACCCAGACGCCATCCTTCAACTGAATGTTCCAGATATTGTCCTGTTGTTGTGAATGCTTCTGACCCAGACTATTTTCTGTTGTGTTCTTCATCTGTAAGGTCTCTGGAAATTTACCACAAAATTGGGTCTGAAAAGGGATTTTGTGATCTTCACTATTACTGTCACTACTACAGACAAAAAGACAAAGCAAATTTTATTTGTCTGTCGTTTGCACAAATCTGTCTGTAGGATTGTTTGTGCCGTCCATGCTATTTGCACCATTTTACTCTCTTCTCTTCTCGTCTTTATTTGTACGCTGTATAGCAGAGTGGACGCAACAAGTTTCCCTGTGTATGTCTTTTCTGTTCAGCTCAGACTCTGAGTGGAGTCGTAACTCAGCGTTTTTTATTGTCTCCTTCTTTCATCCCTGTATGAATGAGTACATATGTCTCGCTCAAGTTGGATCAACTGAACCCGCAAGGCCACATCTTTGCACCGCCCAGGCCAGTTTGCATTTAATTACATCGTTCTTTCTCATAATTTGACAAACAATAAAGGGTGAGAGAGAGATTTATGACATGGTCCTTGACTAGAACAGGACCATGGACATTGCGGCATCGACACATTCATACTCTAGAAAGCAGCCTTTAGAGCCACAGAAGACATGATACAACTGTTTTTATCCAATTAAAATCCAGTGTGGATCCATTCATCAAATCCAGATCCTTTCAAATCCAGCAACTGATTTAGATGTATCACTATCATATTACATAAGACTATCTTACTTGAACCGTTCTTAGACATGAACTGAAGTTTGTCTTTCGCACATTAACAAAGCGGCAGGAGATTCTCTGCCCAGAAGCGTTCACAACAACACAGAAATCCTCGGAGGATTCGGGCGAGGAGTGGTTCAGCAGGCGGAGGAGAGATGTAACATATTCATTCTGCTGCAGAAATTGCGTGTTTTTGTTTACAGCACATAGACACTGGCATCGGCTCTTATAACCACAAAGTCGTTTGACGTCTTCGTCTGTGTCTTCTAAGCTTACGGCGCTTCTATTTCATCCTGAGATATTTGTTTTCTTTTAGTTTGTTTAATCGTTTCATCTGTTGCATGTTAGAAAGGTCATCAACCCCCACTTGTTGTGGTGAGTATTGCAAAGGATCTCGTCCGGACTCTCTGCGGACTTTATATGGACATTTGCATTCATACATACACCTCCTCTGGAGAAGGTGCAGAGGATATCCAGAGTAACGTGCATGTCTGAAAGCAGCTGTAGTAAGTAGTGACCTAACTACTGTTCACAACCTGGCAATGAGACGAACGGCACAAGATATGAAATGTTAATTAAATATGTATCTGACACGTTGAAAGCAGGCGCGTAGCCTACTCACTTCCACACACAGGAATATTCATGAGCATCTTGCTCCAAATACTGAAGGTCCTGATTCAAAACTAGTGGGTTGTTGAGTTTAAATTATTGATGGGATATGTACTGTACACGGAACGAGAATCTGAAACTGAGAGACTGGGATGACCTGGGTCATTTTACACTCACCACAACACCAATAGAACAACTGAACGTGATTATTAACTTTGTTTATTCTTTAAATGAATGCTGATGTTGTTGCCTGTCTGATGTCTGTAAATAATTGTGTTCAAACTACTCAGTAACTAGTATTTATATTTATTTACCTTCTGCTAGAGAAAAACCCTTAAAAACTCTACTGAAGCATCTTTGATATGTGCTTTTGTATATTGTCCGTTTTTTGTTTCAGTCCAGAGCAGCATGCATGCATTACACTTGTTCCCACTGTGGGACATTATAGGATGTACTGTCTGTGTACATGGAGGACATCAGGAGCATGAATCTCAACATCCCATAAACCTACTTATCATGATGAATACAGGGAAATAATCTATTGCGTAATAATACTCCCTGTATTGATGCAGAGTTAGTGAATGTTTGATTATGTGCTGGCACATGGTCCGTCTGACATTATGAAGTGCTCAAAGGTCAGCATGTCTGGACTGGGAAAGTCAGCGTTGCTGTTATTTATGTAGCTATTATTAGCTGTTAGTTAGCTGCCAGCTTGATGGACTGCTAATGTACAGCTTGTAACTTGAGTGTATGTTTCCTGGATTTGTAGTTTCCACTTATCACTACGGGGGACAGGGGATGGCAAAAAAGAAACAATCCCCTCACAAATTGCTCATGAAACACTATATTTTGTATTTACTGTGAAGAGAACAGTCCACTGCTCCTCTGCCTGTTTGCTGCCAAAGATTCAGCACCGTGGGACCTCGGTTGTGGCTTGGGTTACAGACGCACCATAGGCCCATTAAAGTTTGATGGATACATTGTTTGACTGGCCGCTGTCTCAGCATAGCAGCATTATATAGGCTAATATGTGGTGTGTTAGGCTTCTGAGAGCCAATATTTATAGTAAGCAATTCTCTCCCCCTCTAATGAGACCAGCGTTGGAGAGCTGTGGGTGCTGAGGAAACGGGGTCGGCGAGCGTCTTGAATAGGGGCAGGGGAAGTTAACAAGCCGATGCTGCTGATCCCCCACAGTCATTTTGTGTGTTGCGTACAGTACATTAAACTACAAGGGTTCGTTCAAGTTGTGAAACCTGTTCTCAATCGTTTTGTAGCAGTTCTCAAACCAAGACCGCAACCACGATACAAAATGTCCACAATTTCGTATCCTGAAAAGGGAAAGCCGTCGCTCCAACCCGCTAACCACAGCAGCACCTGCCGCCTGTTGAGCACCCAGTACATTTAGTATGTTTTCATTTCATGATTATACGATATAATATGCAACAGTTCTTGATTAAAATTTCTAAAAACAAATACACCTATGTTATATATTTGGTTGACTTGTGTACTAACATTATCCAAAGTTTTTCGGACAATGCTCAAACCCAGAGAAATCCCCAATTTTATTTAATTGAACGTTTCATTTTGCTGTTGTTTTTCTTCCACTGTTTGTATCGGTCACTCATTATGGATTACGATTATTCATTGCCGTAACGTGGATTCAACTGTGTGAACATGATTTGCGTCTGATTTGCGTAGATTGGTAATACTGGTGAAAACAACAACTCCCATGATCCCACACGGCTTCACAAGATCTTCAAACTAGGTCTTTTGTTATCGTTTTGGTTGAGAGACCCCTAGTGGCCGAAGTAACTTGGTGCACATTTAACATTTTAATACTTGTAAAGAAGGACATTTAGGGCAAGCTGTAAGTGCAATGTCACTACTTTGGTCCAATCATGATTGAGTGATCATGCCTACAGTAAAAGTAAGGCTAGTTTAATTTGCTAATAATGGACAAGTGCTGGAGCATTGTGGGAACACAAAGTTTTCTCCTGCCGGCCTCTCTGATTGTAGCAGCTCTTCTTTGGATAGCTAGACGTCGTCGAGTGAAATGTTCACTGTTGCTGTTAGTAAACCAAGAGGGGGCTGAGCACTGATTCTTTTTCACAAGTAAGAAAATTCATCACATTTCTATTAGCTACATCCATCGGCTCCAGAGTTCTAAAGCATCAGTGGCTGATTAAGAGCAAAAATGCTTCCCCATTTCTATCTCTGTCCCCGCTACGACTGCTCAGCAGAAAAATGTAGCTGAGTCACCTTTGCTGTCTCCAACGAAAATTCAGCATACAGACCTCAGAGACAGCCACCCCCCTCCACTGAAGTCTTCCTGCTCTCCAGAGACTGAAAGTAATAGATACAACTATTTAGACGCAATTGATTTAAACTGTTTTGCTAATCTTTGAATCATTTCTTCCCCCCCAAAAGGACGACATCTGGTTGACAAATAGACCCAATTAGTTTGTGTGTTCCCAGGGAATGTGCAAGTCTTTTTCAAGGTGTTTAAGGGAGGGTTATGCAAGAGAGCTCTTCTCTCTATCCCCTATATTCCTGCTTCTATGTTTTTTTCTTTCCATCTTTGAGGATATTGCTTTTACACTATGGCAACAGCAAAAAGAAAAAGTTTATACTAGTGTAAGTGGTTATATAACCAGGTTCTCGAAACTTGTAATGGTTTTTATTGCTAAATTGGACTTTGACCGTGGCTAGAAAAGAATCAGACTGTTCATCAGTTCATCTGTTGCATAAAGCTTTAGTTCAGTCTTGACCTCAACAGAATTCATTCAGCAAGGTTAACTCTGGTGTACTTGAGACTTTTATAAACTAAAAATCATGGCTGCCCAAGCTCTAGCTACACTATGCTTAGCCTTAGTTAGATGTAGTTTTTACAGAAAACTGTTATCTGACGTTACAGCTCTTAAATATATAAGGAATTTTAGCATTGTATCTGCTTTTTGGCCCTCAACTTTCTGGCTAGGTCTCATTGTTGCACATCACCTGCACAGAACTAAACCGCACACACCGGTGAACATAGTGGAACATTTAGCAGCTAATAGCAAGATATTCCCCTCAGGAGTTGGTTGAGAGCAAAACGGAGCTAAAAGAAGAATGAATATTGAACTTGCATAACTCACGAGCATAACTGCAAATTAATGTAATGTTCCTCCTTGTCTGCAAGATGTTTGTGTTCTACATAGCAACACTTAAATGTGATATTATGACAGTGTTTCGTACATCTTGTCGTGCTGCATCCAGGTGGTTAAAAAAATCAATGTAATTAGACTTAAGGAATAATAAAACCATCATAAGTCTGATGACCAGTGTTATTGTACAGTATTTTTGTGAACATAATCCGCTGACACTTGGTCTCTCTCTACGTTTGTGGGTAAATTGTACTTTTGTGGGCCCTTAACTTAGAACCCATAGTCATGGGGCGCGTACAGGTCCTACATGAAGGCTGGGGCAACCCAGTAATTATTCATGCCAATAACCTTATAAAAGCTGACAGTGAGTTTGTGTTGAGGGGTCTAACCATACAATTTTTTACTGCTCAGTCATAGTGCACCCGTAACTGTTTGTGACCATAAAATATCCTTGCTGATAGATTAGCTGATCAATACCAATCACTCAGTCAATACTTGGCCAGTTGCTAATGCATCCGGCTTTCAGAACTCACTGTTGGCTCTTCTGTACTGTCACCCACATCATGTCCTTTTAAGTAATTCTAAGCAATTCACTTGTTCTTGTTGTGTCTATACTTTGAGAGCAACTAATAAAAAACAAAAGGGAGAACGAGAGGTGCCAGTGGGTCATTTGACTCAAGCGGATATTCAGATACTAAGTTAAATCTTATTCTCTGTGTCCGAAAACTGCAGGTGTGAGTTTATCTCTACATGGGTCTGAGCCCCAGCGACAGAGCCTCCACCGACGCAGAGTCCCGCTGCAGCCCTCGGCCTCTGGCTACCTCGCAGCAGACAGACCTCTCGTCTTCCCCTCCTGTGGAAACTCAGACATCATGGAGGAATCCTCGGCTGAAACTCCGGACTCCAGCACGCAAGACAATGTGCCTCCCCTCGGTGAGAGCCGCCACTTAGAGAAGTTAGAGAAGTCAGTGTGGTGGTGCTGAGTTATTCTTGATGTGGTGTCAGTTGTGATTATCATCATGTCCTAGAAACTTTCTCCTGCTACCATAACTACCACTTCCTAACCCTAAATCTTAACCTAACCTTTACTCTGGCCTTAACCTAAACTTAAACCTAACCTAAATGTAATGACTTACTTTAGGTTTTTATTTGCTTTTTGTCCCCAATAATAAGGAAAACATGTCCACATAATGTGACCGAGTAAATAGATTTAGGTCCCCACAACATGAGCAATACCTAGATCACACGCTCTTTCTTCAGTTGACTCAAAGGAAAATGTTGTATTCCATAGTCACCTTTAAATAATCCTGTTCCAGAGTAAAAGACTAAGTAGTCCAAACAGATGGTTGCAATATATAATAGTAAATGTAAAATGATACTAAGTTCAAATCACCAATCTAATTTACTGTGTAAGAGTTGTTTAAGAGTAAGTACTACCAGTAAACCTGCGCTTGTTCCATTGGTTCCTTGCCTGAGAATCTGAATTCAGTGAGAGCAATTTACAACCATATTCTGTGATGTGCTCGGCTTATAAAAATTACATTCCCACTCAAGATCCATCAGTAAGTAAACATCACAAGCTTTGTGCTGTTCGGAGTGTCCAGCGTGGATGTCTCCACTGTGCCTTGTGTTTTGTGACGTGTTCCCTGTTCATCACCTGAGAAACTAGTTTCCTTCCAATGCACAAACTCAACAGTTAAGAGACCAAACTGTGTCACAATAAAATGATTTAGAGACTAAATGACCACTTCTGGCTTTAAAGCGCCTCCTTAGAATTTTGACAAATATTTAGCTCTTAATGGCGATCCCACAGAGAAATATCAATCGGCATTTTGCGTCTTTCAGCTAATTGTTTTGGTTTTATGGGCAGCAACTTCTGATTCTCTCTCACCACTCAACCACAAATGGAAACTCATGGTTGCCCCTTGGTTTTGTAAAGTGGCTCATTCAATAGCCTGGTAACCATGTAGCAAGTGTTCAGTGTTATCATATAGTGTTAAACCATTTTATACATTCCTCCCCGCAGCTGTGAGGGATGTTAAGGTGCTGCTCCAGAGGGAAGGGTCACAGGGCACCAGCAGCCCGTCCAGAGACGACGACTCCACACTGCTGAACCCGGCCACACACAGCAGCATCCTTGACGACAACACAAAGTCTGATTCGAGTCCCACAGAGGTTAGTCAGGAAACTCAATCTCTGGGCTCCCCAATGCCCGCCTTACAAAGCTAGCCAGCTAAATACCCACCCATCCATTTGTCCATCATAACATCTCTCTTCCCCCAGTATCACTCTCTCCTGGTTGTCTCTCTTTTGTCTGTCTATCCTTAGGGGAGGAGTAAGTCCAGCGGCCTTTGCTTCAGTGATGGAAAAAGTCGCATTGACTACATCCTGGTGTACAGGAAGTCCAGCTCGCTGTCAGAGAAGAGGGAGGTATTTGAGCGGAATATCCGTGCTGAGGGCTTACAGATGGAAAAAGAGGTAAAGAACAGTTACACTAGTGACTTTAAGCTGACGAGGGGTCAGCTAAATTACCATGTCAGTCCCAGCGAATAATTAATGGCTCTTGATGAAACAAATTTGATATCTACGGACCTCTGTAAATGTTTTTCCTGCTCTGAGTGCCATTCCAATTTAACATTGTGTTTGTGTCCACCTGATAAATGTATTCACTCCCCTTTTAGCTCTGTTTTGGTTTCCGCCAACTCCTGAGGGAAATATGTGGCAGTGTTGCAGCCAAATTCCCCACAATGTTCACCAGCTAGCTGCTAACTTTGTCTATCTGGTGTTTGATGCTGGTCAGGCAGAGTACACTGGGTTTACTTAGCTGAACATAACAAGAAGAAAACATTGATGAGAGGTGGTGAGACCAAAACAGTAAAGCTGCAGACTTTAAAAACCAAAGTAATGTGCTAAATGATGCTCAAACTTCCCCACAACCTCACAGAACTTCATAGTTAGGTCTAAATTCTCAGTGGGCTCATTACTATACAATTTACTCCACTGTTCAAATAAATGAATAAATAAAGAAGACCTGGAGCAGCTTTAAAATCTGATATTTTATCCGGTTGAAAACGGTTCAATTTATCGCTTCATGTAATGTAGGAGACCAAGAAAATATTCATATTTGATATGGTGCAACCATTAAATGTGATGTTTAGTACAATAATGAATTAAATGAATAAAAAGAGTTATTAATAATCTATTAATACATATGTTTTACTGCTCAGGCCAGAATCAGAGTTCAGTTGGGTAGGAGATACAACCAGGGGGTTCCAAATACAAAATGGCCTCTTAAACTGCTCAGAAGTTTTTTTCTCAGAAATTAAAAAAGTTTTCATATAAAAGTTGAAACCACAAACAAATGCACAGTGGTTGAGAGAGCTCTAAACACTGCAAATTAAGAAAACACATGCACTGCAAAAAAGTCACAGCACATGCAAATACAGAAACGCGCTGCAAATTGCAAAAATGACAACGGAAATGTTTCAAGGGGACCCAAAACAGTGATGAACTAGGCTGTAGTTCAATGCCTTGCTCAGTCCTATATTTCATGTCATCTAATTGGTCAAGTTGTCATATACAGCTGAGGGATGGTGTGGCGTTCGTCGGTGAGTCACCACTGATAACGGCAAAACAAATTTGCTGATGGGAAATTCTCCCCTACTGCTTCTTATTAAGTAAAAGTGCCACTTGAGTGACAGAGTGGAAAATGTGGATGTTGTGTGCGTGTGTGTGTTGACTGCAGCTCTATCTGCCAATGCACTAACATCAAGGTCATTGGGATCTAGGATATGCAGAGGAAGATAATGGTGCTCGTCTCCTTCAGCAGGCCACTTGTGTGTGCTTCTTGTGTTGAGTCATTTTATTATTTTTAGGTCTCTTTTTCTTTCAGCTCCTGATTCATGAACCTTTACTCTGACTCCTACTCAGTCAGTCAGTAACAGACAGGTGAAGAAAACAGCAGATCTCTGGAAACATATTTCTGTTGAACAAGTGTCTACACAGTTATTGTAAAACTACGTCTTAGCTGCACAGCCAGTGAAAAAAAGCATTGAAGCAAAAGCTGAACTTGAGTTGCGTTGTTCTCCCTGTTTAAGTCCTCTTTGTTTCTGACGTTAAACTTTGTGTGTTTGGCTTCCTCAGGCTTCCCTGACCAATAGCGACGTAATCTTTCTGAAGGTCCACGCACCATGGGATGTCCTCTGTCGCTACGCAGAGCTCATGAACATACGCATGCCTTTTAGGTGAGACACTCCTAAAACTGTCTTCTGGTTGAAAAATAAACTTCAATGTACCCTGTGGAATTTACAGGTTAACAAAGAAAAGTCATGTTGGCATCATGTTGCCGTCAAATTCTTAATATTCCAAAACAGCATTTAGAACAATTGAAATCCTGCATCGTTTACATCCATGTTTGCTTGCCTACAGTTATCCTCTGCACTGCCTTTGTTTGTGCTTTGCTGCAGAGCTCAACACTGTGGTTCCAAAAGTAAAAAATCCCATTTATTTTCTGAACAAAGATGCTGATTGTATGTCAGAGTATTGTAGCCATCCAAGGTAGACTCCCCACAAGCTATTTGATTGAGATTGTGAAACTTGATATGAAGAAAAACATGTTTTATTCATGATACCATACTACCCAGATTCCTAATGTGTAATAGTGAGTCAAGTCTCTGATTAGCAGAGATCACTGTTGCCATGGAAATGTTTACTACAACCAGAACAGAGCAACCACGAGTTCCCTTTCTAACATGTTGCAGTTATACACTGTCACGCTCTATACTCACATTTTACTCACACCTGCAAAAAGGAACCCAAAACATTGCTCCAATAGTCCAAAAAGGTTACGTTTAATGTTAGCATTAACAGTAGTATTATCATTATAAGCAGCAGTAGTAGTTGTTGTAGGAGTAGTGGAACTTCTACTTGGAGCCACAGCAACATCAGGAATATTAATGGTCATAGCAGTCGTAGTTGCACCATTCATTATCATTGTCCTCATTACTGAATTGTCATCCTGTGGTTAAGTTAATTATCCTCAACCTTCCATTTTCCAGGAGGAAAATCTTTTACCTGCACCGACGGCAGAAGTTCATGAGCAGGTGAGTGTTCCGTCATAGAGGCAACATTAAGGCTAGCTGATAAAGTCAGACTCTGGCAGCTTTAACACAAACTTTACTTGCAGGATGGAGAAGCGCATGAACAAATTCCGTGGCTGGCTTCCCCAAAAGCCCATGAAGTTTGACAACAACACTCTGCCTGACCTGGAGGAGAACGAGAGCTTTACCGCCCCCTTCAGTCGATCGAGGATACATCAGTGAGTTTCACAGAAGTGCCCTTTCGAAGCTGCGTCCCATAGAAGATGATTTTAACTTAATCATACATTGCTGCCTGGTACATTTTACTTTTCCTCTTTTGTACTTTTGCCATTGGAATTCTGTCTGTTTCCTCTATGATTTTAATTGGCACACACACACCCACACACACCCACACAGAGCATTCTCAGCTAACAGATTTGTAATAACCGCTTTGTTTCACTGCAGTTTCATCATCCACAACAAAGACACTTTTTTCAACAACGCCACCAGAAGTCGCATCGTCCACCACATCCTCCAGCGAGTCAAATATGAGGAGGGAAAAAATAAGATGGGTGAGTTTTTCTATGGACAGAGATAATTGAGGAAAAAAAGGATGCTTGAGGGGGAACTATCAGTGTGTGCATACAATGGAGAGCAGGAGCTGTCACAGTAAAAACCTGTTTGAATGATCTCATATACATTTTTAAAATATGATTAATTATATATTATATAAGTATAAAAATTCTGAGCTGGGTTCTCTCATCCTGATCTACCTAAAGAATTTGGCCATCAACAACCCCATGTTGCGGTGAATTCTGTGGAGGATCTCCTGCTGTGTTCCCACAATGGCTCCTTCGGACATTATACACAGTTGTTCTGAGGGGGCCGGGCAGAGAAACTCGAAACCTTTTATGTTCTCGCATACAGCCCCTCTGGATAATGTCAGGAGATTATCTGGAGTTCAGTGCATGTCTGATGGCAGCTACGGCCACAGGACGTTCAATGGATCGGACAAGCACTGCATGTTATGGACGTTTCCTGCTGCTGTAAAAGAATGGACCTGTTCAGTTTATGCACTTAACATGATTTAATTGACACAGATGGTTTGGATGGAACTTATCGGCTACACTGCATCAGACATCCGTTTCTCCTCTTTCATGCTGCTCTCTTTTTCATTCCAGGGCTTAATCGTCTTTTGAGCAACAGCTCATACGAAGCAGCTTTCCCTCTTCATGAGGTAATTTGGCTGATTTCCATAATAACTATTCATTCAATCAGTTCTGTCACTGCTGGCTCTGACACGGATGTGGTTGCTGATGTGTGAAAAGGCGCACCCCCATTCGCTGATCATTCACATTCACTACACCAACGACTGTATAAAGATGGGCGACACATCACCACTTCCCCCCACTGTACAAACATGAAGCCAAAAATGTAGTGCTGCCATCTCGTGATCATGGAGGGGAGCCACAGTATTGAGGTCCAGCTGATACCTGCACTCGACCAATCGCGAGTCAGTCTCAATCGTGACATTTCCCCCTGTTTTTATAGCATCAAATATTTGCGTATATATCAGTATGATAAGAAACAGCAAAAAAATTTAATGTTTTATTTTGTCTCAATTTTTTTGTCCATGTCCCATCCTTTAACATGGAGGAGGCAGGGTTCGTGACCTATACTGCTGCCAGCCACCAGGGTGCAGATGTTTTGGCTTCACTCTTTCGGAGCTGTCATGTCATCCATCTTTATATACAGTCTGTGTATTACACTAGGACTGTACATAGATTATCTATGTCTATGTCTATATATGTGTGTGTTTGTACGTTAACAGGGGAGCTACCACAGCAAAAACTCCATCAGAACGCACGGAGCAGAGAACCATCGACACCTGCTGTACGAGTGCTGGGCCTGGTGGGGGGTTTGGTACAAGTACCAACCCCTGGACCTGATCAGGTAACTCACATTCAAGCAGTTTATACATTTTATCACTGTATATATTTTTGTTTACATTGTACAAATCTTTGTTTCTTATAGTTCCTTGTGTTTATTGTAAGTGTGTATTTCACCTATCTCTTTTTACTGCTGTAACACAGTACACAGTGGGACTAATAAAAAATAGTGGAACTAATAAAATACTATCTCAGTAGGAGAATAAATACTCTGTTACCTTATAGTAGAATGTTTTAAAAATCAAAATCCAGTGACCGTGCTGTCACTGAATATTAGACACATCTCAGGATGCCAATCTGCTGTTTTAGAGCATGCAGTAAAATGTTGAATGAATGTTTTTAAAATTTAAATGTCAAGAGTTTGTCTGTCTGCCATTTCAGGAGGTATTTTGGGGAGAAGATCGGCCTGTACTTCGCCTGGCTCGGCTGGTACACGGGGATGCTGTTTCCTGCCGCTCTGGTCGGCCTCCTGGTGTTTCTGTACGGCCTCTTCACTCTGGACCACTGCCAGGTCAGGTAAACACACCCCCCCTCTCTGTTCTCTGATAAAAGTGCGTGTCTGTACTGGAAGTACTTTGTAGAATAAATCAGGACTTGATCTGCTTCATATTGTTGTTTGTTCTTTTACATGCTGCTCAGTGGTAAGCACAGATCTGAGTCAAGTTATTTAACGATAAAGTCAAGCGATTGTTCTCCACACAAAACTAATTTGGTGTTACAGGAAAGTCAATGGAGTGTGAAATTGTCCCTTGTAGCTAACTAACTCAGGATTCTCAGGTTCATTTAAAAGGGTGAATGTGAATGTGCTCTATCATCAGTTATAAGACCGTGTCTGAAATGCTGCAGTGCTGCACAATAAGAATGTGTTGACAATTTCTGTACTTTTTTTAGAACATCATCATTTTATCAACTTAAAAGCCTGAATGGACACACACACAAACACACACACACACAAAGCTTGCCTCTGTTCACACTGACTATGGACTCTTCTGTTGGTTGTCGCTGGTCACTGTAATACCAGGCTTACCGGAATCTGATTTCTGATGAGCTTAATGCCGTTTGTTCTTCTCCAGTAAAGAAATCTGCCAGGCCACTGACATCATCATGTGTCCCATCTGTGACCAGTACTGCCCCTACCTGAGACTGTCTGACAGCTGCATCTATGCCAAGGTACTGTCGCAGCAGCAGCAGGACACAATGTTCCTAACAGCTGTGCTTGTTATTGTTCTCGTAGGAAAATGTGCTACGTGCCAACTAAGTCTGTCAATGTGACTTTTGCTCAAAATGAGGAAGCCCAATGACAATCTATAAATATCCACTACGAACTAGGACTGGGTGATATGGCTCAAAATGATATCAAGATAAATATGTTATCAGTACTTGATAAATATTTATAATAATTAAATATATTATTTTTGCTCTTGAGTGAAGGTTGTTGTTTTAAACTCTTCTTTATGGAAAAACAACAAAAGTGTTATATCTCCTCAGCATCATGTTAAGAACTTCCTTTCTTCATTCTCAGGTCACCCATCTTTTCGACAACGGGGCCACTGTTTTCTTTGCCGTATTCATGGCTGTCTGGGGTAAGTTTTACATCTCGTGCTCCAATATGTTCACCAGCTGTTTGGTGAGAGGACAGGTCAAATAAATCTGGTTTCTCTGAGCTTTGAATCTGATAGCAGCTGCTTTCTGCTGCCAAGAAAGACACTGAGCAGAGTGGTGAGAGTGAACCAAACATGTGGAGCCATAAAACCAAAACAAAGAGCTGAAAGTGGCTAAAATGCCGTGTTGAGCTGAGGGGAACTGCAGAGTTGGGTGGCGATTCACACATGTCACACACACACTCATTTGACCCATTGTAAATACTAGAGCAGTGCCTGTTCTGAACCTGCCTTCAAAGTTGAGTGAAGCTCGACTCCGTATGCACAGCCCCAAACTGGAGAATCAGTTGTTGTCATAAACGCCCATTGTGGTGAACGCGCTGCTATCGACGTTGATGAGTCCCAGCCGCCACTGCTACAGAGCACTGGTCATCTCTTTATATAAAGTTTCTTAATATTGAAAGTATTGCATGTTCAAATGGCACAAAATTCAACACTTCATTGGGCCCTTAACAATACACATGGCAAATGTGAAGCCGATAAGATGAACAGTTCTCCAGATATTTATTGCACATACAAACAGACAGATGTCTGGAATTACTAGATAGATTAAAAGATAAATTCAGCTTTAACATTATAAAATTGCAGTATCCTGGACAACTTTCACACATCAGAGGCTTCTCAAAAAACAACTATTATTACTACTTTTAAAACTGGCTGTACATTGTTTTAAAAGACTGCATTAACTCCAACATGTTTGTCATTGAGCTCTAACCTCGAATGTCCACATTTTTCATTTACTTATGGTAATTGCCAGAGGGGCAGGGAGCCTGTCATTTCTGAACAATGTCCCAGGGAATTAAAGGTGCAAACAGAGATCTTCCAGAGGTTTCATAATGTTCATAGGTGTCATCACTTGAAGACACCACAGGCAATGACACAGCAGCAGTGTCATAGTCAAATGGATGATAGCTGGCTTCTTTGTAACTGTCTGGATAGACGTTGAAGGGGACTGGAGGAAAAGAAAAGAAGAAATCAATTAACCATACGTCACAGCGGGGTAGAAAATAATTTACAGCTACAAGATGTTTGAACATTCTCTTTTTTATATTGTTGTATGGCACAATACAATTTAACAGTAGGGTTGTTAATTTGTTTCTGAAACACTTTTTATCTTATTTGTTCAAATCCTCTATGCGTCCCGATAGCCTTAAATAGCTAAAGTTGTCCGGGTGGCTTCACAGGACTGTAACAAACCAAACCAATTGTTTCATTTGGACCTAAAGAAATGATTGGCTGGTGTACTGGCAGTGCATGTTTATGTGTTTTGGGGGCTTAGTCTTGACGAGACCCTAGCTTTAATGCCACACATTAAATAGATCTCATATCATCTTATCATATATGTAATCTGGCTACTATGGAAACAAAGTTGATGAAGAATAAAAACCGGAGACATAAAATACATGATTTGTATTTGCATTGCAATTAAAAGAAACACGTGCAGACAATGTCTTTTATTACTATTTAATTGCTCGTGAACCTTTTCTTTCTCATGGGCCAGTCAGTTTATACTGATTCCATATGACGTGAGTAGTAATCTGTTTTTACTAAAGAATATTAAAAAAATGAACAAAGATTGAATCTGTGAATAATATCTCAAAAACAACCGAACACCTCCTGTATCCAAAAAACACAGCAAACTGAATGCTCACCAACGAGTTTGTCGGGGGTGTCTGAGTGTTTTAGGGCCTCTGCTACTTTGTTGTCGAATCTCCTGAATCTCAGCAAGAAGCCCAGAAGTAAACACAGCTGAAAGGCAAAGGTCAGCACGCCCAGGATGATGAGGATGTTATTAACTGTTGAGGGGTAAGAGGAGAGAAGGAATTACTAGATGGTTCCGTAGCTTGGTGTGTGACACAAACACTGTCAGGACATTTGAATTGAAACTAATAAAAAGTGTAGTTCTGGTGAGTGCCAGTGTCATCGGACTCTGTCAAACCTGTTTGAGGAGAATAAATGTGGCAGCCGAACACTTACTATCACGGACAGTAAAGTGATGCATCTCTCACTCCACTGTACACCCACTAATGAAAGCAGTGCACGCCCTGCTGCATTAGTGTGTGTTAATAATTCAGACACTCAGACATTGTCCTGGTGCCAGTGGAAACTCCATCTGTTTCACACTTATCAATGTTTTATAGTGATTTGCAGAAAAAGTGGAACTAAGTTTCAGTCAAGAGGAGGTCAAAAAAAAGTGCATTGTGTATTATTACATTTTGGAGGTAGTACTTTTAAACATTTTTCACATTTTCAATACAGTAAGCAAAGAAACAAATAAAGAGAAGAAGCAAACAAATATGGGTTGAACCTTAAATCGTTTTCACATTTTTTAAACAGAATAAAACACATCTACATAAAATAATTATGAATGAGTGCCTATTGGCTAAATAAACACAGCATCCTTTCCACAATATTTACTCCAATTCCTTTCTCATAAGTCAAAAGTCACAAGTCCTTTCTTCTAGAATATGAAAATGTTTAACAATATGAACAAAATGTCCTTTAATGGGGCTGTTTTCCTCTGGAGCCAGTGTTACACACCCAGATACCTAATGAATTTTCCACCCAACAGAGTTGAAAGCTTTTTCAGTTTTTAAACTACTACTTAATCTGCTAACTACTAACTATTTAATCTGCTCCATAATAGGTAACACTGTCCTTTATGAGGATTCTCCATTTCCATCCTTTTTGCCATGATGGTGTCGTAGTTTGTAGACTAGTGATTGGTCAATATCATGTATCTGTTCTATCCTTTCCTTTCTTGGGGATAATGTGATTCCCAATATTGAATTTATGAAACATTGACATTAATAGAGTACCTGATGATGACACCTCTGATGTTGACTCCCAGCGGGCGACCTCTGGCTGGGTGAGGCTCAGAGTCAGGTTCGGGCTCTGCAGGAATCCCATGATTCAAATGTCTCGCTCCCTCAGGGGAGTCCCTGTGTAATCAGGTAGAGTTATCAGCTTCTATTCATTTATATGGCAAAGATTAAAGTGATCAGCTGCAACATCAAAATGAGCTGATCATTTTGTTGAAAGCCTTTTGGAGGTATTTGCAAATGTTGTACATATGAGTGTCGCCATAAAAATGTCCATGTAAAAGGGCATGAAGGGTTGTGTGATGTAAAAGAAACAGGAGAAATAAAATTCCACGTGTGTCACCTGCCCAGGTACACTACACACAGGCAGAGCCACAAAGATACATGGTAAACCAGAAATCACTAAAAGTGCTGTAGTGAAATGCAGTTCACCGCAGAACCAACATCACAGGGTGAGCAAACAAATTACAAAAACCACAGCAGGGAGGGCACCTTGCAATAGACATGAACCTAACTGTGAGTAAACTAGCTGGTGATATGTTATCTCATTAACTGACAAAACTGAATTCAAATGAATGATTATCATCAAAAACCAATGCTGAGAGAAAAGGACACATGGAGGGTTAGATCTGTTGTCGTGTTTATTCTTGAGAAGAAATGGCAAATCCTAACTTTTATTAAAATAATTATGAGTTATCTGTAACTTCCATCTCGATCACAAACTAACTCCGACAACTCTTAAAAACCAGTTCCACAACTTTAAACAGTGCCAGCAGTAAAGTCCTGCAGCCTATTGAAATGTGTTACTATTAACTAACTAACAAGTTACTATTTGTCACTCACTATAAAAAAAAGGATTTTTAAAAGAATGTATCAAGTTTCTCAGGATGATGGTTTGAAATTTGATAAAACAACAAATTGTACAGTTGCAATAAAAGATCAGCAGAGCAAAACTGTAGAAATGAGCGTACAAATAAGAAAAACATGCCAAACTTGAATTAAACTTCAGTATAAGTACACATGATGATTATCATGAGAGCAACGTAGAGGACTGGAGTCGTTTTCACAGCTGCACACACATGCAGAGGCCGCTCTGATGTCTGCGAATGATTTACTTCCAGTTTTACATTTTTATCAAGTTAAATCAAAAGAAAACTTGCTGGTGTACTGACCTTACAGTCACCACTTCTGTATTGGAAGTTGCTGCGGCTGCCGCTGTCCAAATGAATATGTTTCAGGTTCAACTGCAGGGAAGAAACAGCTCAAATCCCTTCATTAGGGTTCCTCAGAAGTGGGCACCCCTGCTGGCTCCACATGAGATACACTGCCTTCACTGGACACATTCAAAAAAACATTTTTGCTCTGCTGCACGTTCAACGGCGATGGAGAAAATCCACGGAAAGCTAGTGCATGAAATACCGAGGTTCAGAGCAAAGTCCCTGCAGAAGCAATGGCAGGTAAACACGTGCAATAAGTAAGCTATCCACAGGACTTTGTTCAGCACTGCTGCCTGTTGATTCCTCCTGGATGAGATTCTGCATCTCATCCACAGACAAACTTAAGCATATCACCTAGAATTTAATTATAAATAACAATAATATTATAAATTTTATTAGCTGCCTCGGGCCCATTCAAATTGGTTCCCCCAGGATTCCTTTTAAACATTTTCAAATACCAAAATGCTATTTATACCGCGGCTCGGCTGAATACTTGATTTACTGAAAGATATGAATCCATGTTGGCCAATATATCTAGTTAATCAAAATTCAGTATTTCAGTCAATGTTGTTCCATAACTTTCCGTTGTGACTAAACCTTAACTGAGAGACGAGATAATCCCTGTCTTGTCTTTGAGGTTCATCACTCCCATATATCATCTGAACTGGTCCCCACAGGGGTGGCTGTTGAAAAGTGTGATTTTAACTTCATGCAGAATTCAGATTTCTTTTCTTAGCTGCAGTTTGTAAACATGATTGCCTATTGGCATTACTCAAACTTAGTAAATAGTGATATTTCACTCTCACCTTTGTCACAAAGTCACAGAACAGCCTTATGCTACATCAAACTTGGAGAGTAAAGAAGACAAGTTTACCTGACAGCTGCTCCTGATATTCACTCTAATTGTGTTTCTCTTCTTGTGAAGAGAGGGACAAGAAGTTCTGCTTCTCTCATCGAGACACTCTTTGACACGTGCTTCTTGTTTTTTCCCAGCACAGGTTTTCATGTAAAAAGAACTGTTAGCTGAGTAAAATGTGTGCACTCTTTCTAAGCCAACATGAAAATTTGCATTAGGCCTATTTGCCCTTCGAACAGCCCTCAGGCTCACAATATCACACATCCCCCTCCCCTGTCACGTCTTCACTGATCTCACACGGCGCCCTCTGGAATCCAATTGACGGAAATTCGTCAAAGCGAAGAAGCGAAGAAGATACACTAACTCAGGGAGTTTAACCCTGAATTTTGGAGGATGGAATATTGAGGAGTACTTATGTTCAGCTATGACACAGATGGTCCTAATGCTGTTTTATTGATGTGTTTCAGCAACAGTCTTTCTAGAGTTCTGGAAAAGACGCAGAGCCGTCCTTGCTTATGACTGGGATCTGATCGACTGGGAGGAAGAGGAGGTGATGTAGTTCATCTCTACCCAGTTTTTTTTTGCAGTTTAATGTAGATAACTCGTTGCTCTTTTGAGTCTTTGAGGCTTCTCTTTGATTAAAAACCCAAACAACAACAGTATTTCTGCCTCAAGAGCAGTTTTGGCCTTGAGGAATATTTGTTCTTTGTCTTTTTTAGGTGAGTCTGCAGGCATATATTTTTAAAAAGGTGCGATTGTGGTGGATTACACAGAAAATTTTGAATTTTAAAACTTGTAAAATGAAGGCTTTCACAACCTTAGGTCTGAATGGGGACTTGGTGGCCAGGGTCATGATGTCACTGGTGACAACATCGCTGTGACCGTTGTCACCAGGCCCACTCACCTTTCAGCCAAACCCTGTCTCTCTAACATTAGTTCAACAGGTAGCCTTTGTTAGAACAATGCCGCAAAACCCACAAGGACCTGCTGCAAAGTAACACAGAAACAACTAGAATTGCACTCAGTAGAGCGCATACTTCTGTCAAGGCCCAACAGTCCACTTAAACCAAAACAAGCCTCATAGCTACACATTGGTGGTAGTCACAGGTTTCTAGCTTTATTTGTTACCATACAGCTGCTGAAAAAAAACTACGTCCCTATGAAACAACACTTCCGCTAGATTTTTCTAGCGGCATAAAATTAACTCCCTGTTGTCCTTGTCCTTTGTCTTTCAGGATGAAATACGTCCTCAGTTTGAGGCCAAATACTCAAAGAAGGAGAGGATGAACCCCATTTCTGGAAAGCCTGAGCCTTACCAAGCCTTCACCGACAAATACAGTCGTCTTGTTGTCTCAGCATCCGGAATCTTCTTCATGGTGAGTGTCAGTGGTGAATAAATGTCAATTAGCCTGTGTGTAACTCTCATCTTTGTAATAATTGTGTCTTACAGCCATACTTATTTTAATAGAAAGTCTTGTTACTACATTGTTTTTATCTTTTGTCTATTTTTGAATAAATTCTGTATAAACAAACTTAGAGGGGTGTGCCCCAGGGTTCCATATTGGGATCACGGTTGTTCTCTTTGTGATATTTTATCAAATTCTAGGTTCCATGTTTATGCAGTTGATACAGTTATCTATTGCTCATACCCTTCCATGGTATAGTAGAAATCTCATACAACACTGCTGATTCCAAGTCGCCATCCCAATGTCTGCAGACTTTTGCATTGGCAGGCTTTTTAAATATAAATCTCTCCTTGAGCTGGTTCCTTTTTATGTGTGAATTTACATACCCGTACACGTGTAAAAACCAAAAGAGGACCTGGAATTGACAGAGCTGATTACTATGGGCGGAGTTTAGGTGTATTTTAAAGAGGAAATATTATTCCTGGTCAACATGAGTGCTCCTGAAATTTCCTTTAGAAAATTGTACTTATCCATCATAACTGGATCTTTGTCATTGACCTTGTAACTGGATATTGCCTTTACTTGTGTGTTGTGTGTGACAGTTGAATGTCCTTCTCTATTGTTTGTGTTTAGTGATGTAACAATGTTTATGCTGCTCTTGGCTATTTTACTCCTGAAAATGAAATCTCAATTAAACTAAAAGGATGTCTCTTGTTAACTACCTACAGTATTCTCTATTGTTGCATCTGTGTGTATATTTTTCGTGTAAATGCAGTGTGAATTTGCTGTATTTGTTGTTGTAATACCTTTTGCATAACACTCTGATGTCACAGATACTGGTGGTGATTGCCGCAGTGTTTGGCATCGTCATTTACCGTGTGATCACCGTCAGCACCTTTGCCGCCTTCGGCTGGGCTCTCATCAGGAACAACTCTCAGGTGGCGACCACGGGCACGGCAGTCTGCATCAACTTCTGCATCATCATGCTCCTCAACGTGGTGAGTTTCTGCCGTCCACCGACATCGTTACTGTTCTCTCTGCTGAGAGAAAAGGTCAAAAAAACTATTAAATTGTTAGCTGAGATAATTGTAACCCATCACAGCCGAGAACCAAAGACACAAAACTACAAAACACCTGAATGTTAAGCAGCAATGAATTTATAACAATTGTACCGTATTTTTTCCCCTAGCTCTATGAAAAAGTTGCTCTTCTTCTCACCAACTTAGGTAAGTTAATGTTGTGTTCTTTTGTCCCGAGATATGAGAAGAGCCGGTCTCGGTTTGGTTCAACAAGTATTTATTCAGAAGCAATGAAAAGGTACAGCATAGCTATGGGCACATAGCTATGGGCACTCAATACACAGCCTCGGCTAAGTCAGTAGCACGGGGTAGTCAAGAGTCGCCCCGAACGGACGACAGGTGCAATATTTATAATAGTAGGTAGAACTTCATTGGTCAGTAACGAGGGGGAGTCACCCTGGCCCTGGCTCTCCCTTGCTGGTGCACAGGCGTGGTCCCAGCATCTTGGAACTGGAATCCACCAATGATGAGGAGCCGCTCCCAGGTTCGTCCCTCCTTTGATAGTAGCTGGGCAAATCTTCACATTCTGACAGTGTTTGTTTTTTGTGTTTTAAAAACAATCTTTGACCCGGCTAAAGCCTTGTGGGTCTTCAGTAGTTTTGCAGATACGGTGTTGTTCATTGGAGTGAGAAACATTGTGTTTCTGCTTTATCGGCTGTATGTTCTGTGTGCGTAAGCATGCGTATTCATCAGACAAGACAACGCCTTTCCTATCTGGCCTTCAGAAGCTGAGGCGGCTGCTTGATTTCTTTCTAAGGCATAGGTCACAGTGTCTTAATGAGCACAGTGCATTCATGTATGTGTGGTGTTGAATAAAGCTAAAGGAATACTGTAATATATATAAAGGTTTATGTATGAGAACAAGTTTAAGTACAGTGTTATTGTATGCCACGGATTACAGTCCTAACACATAACAAAACATTAATTCTTTCTGTTAAGGTACGAACATGGTGCGCGTAAAATCGATCCTTTTCGGGGCTATAGTGTCTAATTATATTATTAAAATCCTAACATTAACTACACCAGCAGATTGAGTATCGTTTAAGCTAAATATTTGATGCCAGACTTTTTTATCCAGCTATCTCATTAGAATATGTGGTCATTTGTCTCCTTGGTAAATTCACTGAAAGGATATAAGGTCTCTGTGCATGTGTGAATTAGAGCCCGACCGATTTATCAGCCGGTAAATATGAGCCTTTCACAGACATATCAGCTTTGGCAGTTACGTTCATGATATGTGCCTTTTATTTCACTAAAAAAACAAAGCATTTATTTGCATTTATGTTTACATTTACAAAATGTTTATTTTTCTAATTCAAGTTTGATAAATTTGGTTGTATTTGTGTTTTCTTTTTATTTGTTGTTATTTAATCAAATGTATGATTAAACTTTAAAATATTAAGCCTGGATGACATTTCTTTGTCACAAAGGTTTTATAACAACATCTTAGGAATCTCAAAGTCTTCACTCCCTGATATCGCTATGGGCATCAGTCCCCAAAATCCATTGGTTCTAGCGTTAATTTTGCGAAAAGATTTTGAAATATCTCCATATTTACATCTCATTTTATCTGTTCCTGTCACTGTTGCTTGTTTCTCTCTCTTAACCTCCACAGAGCAGCCAAGGACGGAGTCCGAGTGGGAGAACAGCTTTACTCTCAAGATGTTCCTTTTTCAGTTTGTCAACCTCAACAGTTCCACTTTCTACATCGCCTTCTTTTTGGGGAGGTGAGAAAGGCACATAGGTGGTACTGCAGAAGTGGACTGATTATGTTGTACATTTTTGTTTAGTCAGTAAAAAGATGAAAAATATATGACAGGTGATGAAATCATTAAATAGGAGAGATGACAAATAATATTTTACAGGTTTTAAACAAAGGTCAAACCAGGATGGCACTCAGACTGTAAACCTCCGCCAATGCCCATCAGTCCTGTTGTGAAACCACATTTAAATTCACTAGATCCATCATTTTTGGACCAAATTCCACACAAAACTGAGTCCCCTAAACATGTCTGGCTTTTTCCATCAAGATCCATGAATTATTCTCTGAGAAATCAATGTTGAAAGAGAGACTTTACTGCAGAGTGGAAATACGTATAGAGTAAATAATGAAAACATTATTTTGCTTTGCTGGGGATCCTGTCACTGTTGAGATGCAAACAAAAAAGCTGTTTGCTTCAAAAACAAACTCGGAGGCATATACGATATATTTAAGATAAACAACAAACATAGCGTTTTGAATATTTACTCATTTTATAGAATTTCCCCAAGGAAGATAGAGTAAATATTACCCTTAGGGCTCAGCTCACACTCATGAAAACTCAACCCAAGGTTTTAATAACTCAATATGAAGGTTTTTTATATGTAGAATAGATGTTTTATGGAATCCATGCGCGAGGCATTTGTAGCTTTAAGCATCACATCCATACTGATACATTTACCGCTTAAGGCAGAGGAATGTCAATGCTATGTTGTTTTCTTTTCTTCCATTGTAAGTGACACTGTGGCTTATGGGGCTTTTGGTTTCTCAATAAACTTAAAAATAAAATTCAGATTGATTGTCCTTCTGCCACCTGACACAGACTTTACTCTAACAATTTTTTATTTTTTCCCCTGGTTGGCAGGTTCACAGGGCGGCCTGGTGCATATCTACGCCTCATCAATCGCTGGAAACTGGAAGAAGTGAGTAGTGCATCCCCGTGGGACAATAACAGCAAAGTATTATGGATCCAAGTATTTCTCGTTTAGACGTTTAGCTAATACACTCTGCCCCGCCATCAGGCATTCAACCGCCATCAGCAGGAAGTGTTGCTTGCTTATGGGAACATGTGGGGAAAGAACAAACACTGAAGTGGTCCAAGGGGACAGAGGAGCCTGAGGTGGTGCTTTTACGTGCTGAGCTAATGTGCTCCCACTTGTTCCCCTGGCTGCAGAAATGGAAATGGAAAAATCTCTGTAAATGTGACATGTGCAGCACAAGTGTAGCCCCAGTCAGCCATTTGTAGTTCTGCAGAGTCATGATTGTGCTTGGAGGGTTTAGTGCCTTGAATGAGAATTTGCAAATCTGCTAAAAGCTCCAGGGAAATGTCTAAGAGGAACACCCGGAATATAAATGTGTGTAACATTAGAGGCCTGTGCTGCATCTTCAATGTAAATTAGCTTGCTTACAAAAGTGCCTGTGCATTGAAGAGGCTCTTCAGATGCAAAAAGCACATTGTAAAACATTTTGAGCAAATTAAATGCAAGATACATAATAAAATGCTTTGGAATTTAGAAAGATGCAAATGTGAGTTCTGCAGAGAAAGCGTCTCCCACAGTCTTACCACATACTAATTCTAACGAGCCTTTGGGTATATAAAAGTCAACGGTAGTGTGTTTTCACACTGGGTAAGTTTATTCAGTTTAGTATGCATACCAAAACACTTTTTTTTCTACGCTACTATCCCACAATACAGTGCAAAAAGGAAATGAAGCGTGAAGGTGGAGCGGCTCACAGCCAGAAAACGCTTCACGAGCATCAAGAGCCAATATTATTTTACATACCCACTGTATTCATTGTGTAATATAAAGGCTACTCATCACTGAAGTGTATGTTAATATACCACAAATCAACAAACTAGAACTTATATTTGATGTCAGCTTTCTAAAGCTTGTAAATTATTGCCAAAAAAACTTCACAAAAACAGTACGACAAACGTTTTTTCTCTCTGTAGCTGGAGGCCAACTTTGGGCTGCTCTGTGTTCTACTTTTCCATTTCCTCGCTCAACAGTGTACACAGCACACTTAACTGTCAGCTTTTTCTTTACTTTACACACTAACCCATTTTTTTCCAGTTTGCTCTCTCTTTTCTACAACACTCAAGAGACAGAGAGAGAGAGTGAGAGAGAGCTGTGTCCTGCACATAGGGTAGAAATGTGTAAATAGTACGACTATCATCAATACATTGCAATACTCCTATTTCCATTCTAGTAGTTTGTCCAAAAAGTCCCCAGATTTGCCACTAGGCACGTTTTTGAAAAATGTCACTAAAGGGGTCAGATAATACAAAGTCCATCCAGCCATCCGCTTATCCTGTGAGGGTCACGGTGGGAAGCGGACATTGGGCGAGTGGCATGGTTCACCCTGGACCGGTCGCCAGTGTATCACAGAACCAACAAACAGACACACAACCATCCATATGAAAAAAGAATGAAAATACTCCATTTCTGCTTACATTTTAAAATTGCCATTGCTAGCTGTTTGACAGTTGAAGTTGACCCTACATCCTTCTCTCTACCCTCGTCTCTGCAGTGTCACCCCAGTGGTTGTCTCATTGACCTGTGTATGCAGATGGGGATCATCATGGTGCTTAAACAGACCTGGAATAACTTTATGGAGCTTGGCTACCCGTGAGTTCCAAGGTTTTGCCTTTTAATCTTCATTGCAACTGAATGACTTTTCAGCCAGATGTGGCATCACCGTACCGTGTTCTTGATCGCGGAATGATAACGGATAATACAGTAATGTCTCCATGCGGGATCATTGGTTTCTGACATTTCCTGCTGCATGTTTCCACTGCTGCTGTTTGTCTAGGCTGATCCAGAACTGGTGGACGCGGCGGCGGCTGAGGAGAGAGCACGGGCCGAACGCCAAGGCCGGCTTCCCACAGTGGGAGAGGGATTACAACCTGCAGCCAATGAATGCCTACGGACTCTTCGATGAATACCTAGAGATGAGTAAGTAGCATCTCAAGCGCAGAACACATTTTTTAGTGCTAAAAAAAAAACGTACCCATGTTAGAACCACAACCTTTAATAATGGGTTTGTATTTATAAGATTATCCCAAATGTACTCAGCAATTTAATCTTCCGCAACACAATTTTTGAACATTTTCATTTGGTGGCCAAGCAGCTTCAGTCAGTGTTACGTAATTGTGACAGTGATCTGCTGTGGATTGTATCGAGGCAATTCTTCACCTGCTCTCCACCGTCTATTACAATTTCAATACATATTAATATTATATTTCATCTTATTCAATACTTTTAAGTAAACAAGGGAGGTAAATGATGGTATAATGCAAAGTATACACAGGCTGAATATTTAATACTGTAATAGTGCCAAGCACACACCCACAGTCACACCTACAGTCAACTTATAGTCTCCAATTACCCTAACCCCAATCTGCATGTCTTTGGACTGTGGGAGGAATTTTCCCATCAGTATAAGCTTCAGGTCGTTGTTGTATTGTATCTCACCGTATCTGCCGGATGTGTGATGATGCAACTGTTGTCTAACATGTTACCCATGATGGACACGCCTGTGGATCTAAAGGCCATCGATGCGTGTTCTGTGTTTCAGTTCTGCAGTTCGGCTTCACCACCATCTTTGTGGCAGCTTTCCCTCTGGCGCCTCTCTTAGCACTGCTCAACAATGTCATCGAGATCCGTTTAGACGCCTACAAGTTTGTCACACAGTGGCGCCGACCTCTGCCATCACAAGCCAAAGACATTGGTAAATAAATAAATTTAGTTAAAAACGGTCCATTTATCTCTATCCCGTTAATAGGAATATGGTGTGAAAGTGAATTTGTGTGTGTTTGTGGCAGGGATCTGGTATGGCATTCTGGAAGGCATCGGCATCCTGTCTGTCATCACCAATGCCTTCGTCATCGCCGTTACCTCGGACTTCATCCCGCGCCTTGTTTACGCCTACAAGTATGGACCTTGTGCTGGTCAGGGTCGAGCAGGGGAGGGGTGAGTGAGAGTCACACAAGTCATTTCTTTCATTTCGACACGGGAAGCGCTGCATAAACTCATTTCTCGTGTGATCCTCAGATGTATGAGGGGCTACGTCAACGCCAGTCTCTCCGTGTTCCGGGTGTCTGACTTTGAGAGGAGATCGCAGTACGGGACAAATGGCTCCGAGCTCTTTGGAGAGGCTGTGAAGTACTGCAGGTATAAGGTTACTGTTAGGTGTCGGTGGCCGAGCCTCCAGTACAGTTTCCAAAAAACAGAAACATCTGTTGGAAATGGAAACGTGTTCATTTTTAACTAGATTTGGCTGCAGGCGTTTGTGTAACACCAAGACAGATTACATGACCTATTTTGTGTATGTTCATCCATCACTTCATTAATGATCCTTATTAAATCAACACTATGTAAATTTTACTGAGCAACAGCGCCCTCTGCAGCTAAATGTGGTGATTAATTCTGTTGGGCTCCATGTCCAAGTGGTTTTCACATAGAGAAAAACAAAACCAGAGCTCGGACTGTGCCGTCCAACTCACTGAACTGAACAGGGGATATTACCCATGATCCTCGGCTTCCTGAACCAAAACAGCTGCTGCTGTAACAAATACACCAAACTCTGTTCTTTATATTTTTATATTTTAAATGTTTACTGGCTGAATATTGGAAATTGACGCTGGTTTTTTAATGACTTCTACGTCTTTTGAACTGATCTTCAGTTCAGCATTACTCCTGAACTTGCTGGACCTGATTCTGGCCATTTAAGCTGCGTCTATCACTGGAGATTTTAATGTACCTGCTCACCAAAGTTACATTGAGCAAGAACAGACTTTCAGGGTGATGAGTGGGAATGACAGTAGCACAATTCTCTATTCCAAGTCAGTGAACCATCAAACACATTTTGAAGCTTCTATTTTATGGTAACAATGTTGCGTAATGTTGGTTTAACCAAATAAGAATCACAAAATAAATAGTTCAAAGGTGAAAATACTGTAGATATAACCATGTAGCCAGGTAGAAGCTAAAAACATGTTATGCATACAAATGTTATTTTGAGGCTTAATATGACATTTAATAATAATGTCTTGCTTGTATCTATACAGATATTGTCAGTAGCCTGAGCTGAACACCAGTGAATTTTACTTTTGTTTAATTTGTTGACTTTTGTGTCATCAGTTCTACTTATGCCATGAACTTTGACCTACACGTTGTGATCCACCAGGTATCGTGACTACAGGGAGCCTCCAGATTCTGATGATCCCTACTCGTACACTCTGCAGTTCTGGCACGTCCTGGCAGCTCGACTGGCGTTCATTATCGTTTTTGAGGTCAGTCTGTGATTAATGACTCCAGACAGCAGGCTGAGCTCACAACTGGATTCTGTTATATTGTTTTAATCGATGATAGATTTAACCAGATTAACTCAAACTGGCTCTCTTGGACTTTTTTTTGAAAAGGCCTTAAAGCAGGACTTACTGCAGGATTCAATTTAGCCTTTGCGTTGCCAGGTTAACCATACAATTCATGTCTGTCTGTTTGAGGAGACACTTAATTAAGACCGTTAGTGGATATCAATCAGCACTACTAGCCAGACAAATGGAGAGTACAGCTCAATCATTGATAGAAGTTAGATGAAGTGAAAAAAATCCCTTAGTCAGGTCTGCTCCGAAAGTTGATGGGTTCTTTGTTGGTCCATACGGCATCCTTCCAACAAGTGTATAGAAAATAAGTTTAGCAGTTTTTGCTTGATCCTGCTAACATACAGCAAAGACAAGCAGCAATGAAAATATAACCCTGTTGGTGGAGATAATAATCTCCTAAATCAGCTGGTCCACTCAGCCCTACGAAACATTTGTTTGCAAATCCCTTAGCAAAGCTCTTAGCAGCTAAAACACAACAACAGAGCTAAAAGAGAAAGTGAACATTGTACTTTGAGTCAGCACAGAAACACAAATGAATGTTGATGTCGTTCCCTGTCTGCTATATAAACTTTATAGAGGTAATCTATAAAGGAAGGTTTAGCCATTTCAATCTACTTCAGTTTTATAGACCTTGTATTTTATTTTGGACATAGGTTTGTGAACTCAAAGTTTCCCTTTTAAAGAATTTACAGTAACTAAGTCACCATTATTCAACTATCTCTATCTCACGGTGGGCGTCAAAGTCCCAGAGTTAGTTTTCCCCCCAAAGTATCCATCGAACTAATATAGTTCCGAATATTTTAAGTATTCCGTTTGTTTTGGGGGGGTATCCTCTGATATTTGTGATAACTGTTTGCAGCACATGGTCTTTGCCATCAAGACCCTGATCGCGTACCTGATCCCAGACCTTCCGAAGGACCTGCGGGACCGTATGCGCAGGGAGAAATACCTGATCCAGGAGATGATGTATGAGGCCGAGCTGGAGAGACTGCAGAAGGAGAAGAACGAGAAGAAGAGGAAAGTCAGGGCCCACCACAAGGAATGGCCCTGAACGCACCACACTGGTAGAACCACACATTCTTAAACAATTTATTCATTTATTGGGCCTCATTCGCCAACCGTTATTAAGAAGAAATTTCTTCTTGAAACCCACTTACGCAGATTTTGCAAAGATTATGATATTCACCAATGTTTTTCTATCTGGGATTTGCTCTAAGGCAAAAAATTGAGGTCCCTGAACTCTTTACAGTTATAATTAAAGATTAAGTTAAAGTACATCAAAGGAAAGATACATAGAAGTGTAGAATACAACATTTAATTTTCAGTGTTCACTTGTTTGGACTCACCATAGAGTATCTCTCATTTCCAGGTCATCAGCTGGTGTTTGATTTTCAATGCAGAGTGAAGGAAAGTGATGAGTGCTGGGTTTCCTGCATGATACTAGACCCTTGCACTCTCAGCCTGCTCCTGCCACGTCAGACCAGCACCTCCAAGTGGACAGTTGACGAACTGCGCCCAGCAGGGTCACAGCGATCCAGGAGCTCCCCTGAGTCTGCACCATGAGAGATGTTCCCTTGAACATTTGGCAACGGGTTTTGCTAAAAAATAGACAAATAAAGTTTTTATGCGGATGGGTTTCGACCACTTTGGACTGTCAACAGTGTATGTCTTCAGATCCTGAATGTAGGTTTCAAGCAAGGCTCAGCTTTTACCGATTTCTTCTTTCAGATGTGAGAAAAACACTCTGCGGAGCTTACTGAATGACAAACCCTGTTTACATTGCTCCTTGTTTAAGGAGTTCACATTTTGCTTTATTGTAAATAAAGATATTTAAATGAATGTCAGGCGCTCTGCTCTGCTATAGTGTAGTGCAATACAAAATTAAAAATAATTTAAGAAGTTATTCTACTCAAGAAGTGGCTCTGTCCACAGTTTGCTTACATTGCAAATGTATTTGAATTTAGATTGATAAATGCAGTAATAAACATTATTTATTGTAAAGAAATTTGACTTTGAATTGGTTGTGTGTGTGTGTGTGTGTGTGTTTTAACCATAGTGTACAGTAACACAAACAGTCACTTGGTCAGTGCACATTAGATCAGATAAAGATGTGAAATATGGATATAAGCAAGACAACTCAACAAATATGAATAATCAAGTTTAATCGATAATTATTGCATATTTACTTGAAATTATACTTTCGTTTTCAGTACTTTACTCTTATTCCTGTGATGAAGTTAAACAAGTTAAAATTATTTGATGGTTTTATATCCAACAACATATTAGTGACATCATTGGGGGGGAAAAAACTTAATTTGAACAAGAAAAGGAGCGGATCTGTTTTCCTAAGTTTTCCCCAAAATTAAGGAGCGGATCTGTTTTCCTAAGTTTTCCCCAAAATTAAAGCCGGATAAAAAATAAAGTTTTGCTCCAATGCATTGACAAAAGCAGCAGAAAGCCTCTACACTAAAACACCACCAACTAAATGTGGTCCAACTTAAACAAAGAGTCTGAGAAAAATAGAGTCTATATAGGACTTTTTCATTGCTGAATGTAAAACACACACACACACACACACACACACACACACACACAAACTAAATGTATCTTTGCCAGCATCAGGGGGAGTCAGAGAGCTAAGTTGCACTGAAGAAGCAGATGTCTTCATCTACTTGACATTGTAACATCATTATTTAGGGCAGGTCAAACCAAAAATAACACAAACAGGAAGGTTTAATAAACCCATTTTGGGTCAGAAAATGTGCTTTTATAAGACTCCCTTTAAGGATGCTAATGCTATGATGTGATATTGTTGAATTGAAATGTGACGATCTGACTGTGCGTCCTCTTTAACATTCACACGTCGTTTTAAAACTTTGTGGCCCATGAAGCTGGTCTCAGTGGCTGGGCAGCTTGTTCTCCCTCTCAGTGCAGAAGTGGGTTTTTACAATCATCCTCACTGACCTGTGATTTATGATGAAACATAACTCTGCCTTCAAGACACTTTTATGAGCTTGTTCACTGGTAAATTGGAAAATCAACTCTATATTTCACATTTAGTGTATAAATATATATTTACATAACCTTGTAAAACCTCACAGACATTTTTTTATTTTGGACAAAGCATCTGCATGCATGTCCAACACCACATCAGTCACAACAGCATTGTGTTAAAGTTTTTTATTACCCAAACACATCTGTTTATCTGACGCCTACAACTGACTGGTCATTTTGAACATGACACTAATCACAGGTTGAGTGTAGAGGCTTGTCCTTCAGCGTGGATTACTCTGCCGATGTGGCCTCCATTCAAACTCCATTTTGATTATTAAAAGCAGGGGGCAGAGCAGACAAATGGTGTTTTGTTTCCTATCAAGGCGACTCTGCTCCTCTCTAAGAGGATTATCCCCGACACACGCCCAAGAGTTACATAAGGCTGTCAGAGGATAATATCTGACATTTCCTCATATATCCCCGCACTTTGGAAGCACAGCACTCTGTGTAATCAGTGTGGTTCAACAGAGGTGTGGTAGAGCAGTGAGCGTGCAGAGGAACAGAAAGAGGGATGGTGTTCTGTATGTGGAGAGGACAGAACGCTCACTCTATCCTGGTTTCGTTTTCTGGCCGGTTGAAGAGCGGAAACAACACAAGTGGTAACATCTAAATTGTAAAGCAATCAAATTTAGTGGAAACTGAGCAGTGGGATTACTGTTGGTGCCTCCATCAGAGGATAGGACCACAACATGGCTAGTGTCCAAAGCGAGACACAACCGTAAAAATCTCGATTCAGGCTCCAACTCATGTTCTCAGAGCTATGATGACGGCAGAGTGAAACACCCAGTGGTATTAGGAAGCAGGCAGGTTTGATTATTTACTGATCTGGTAGAAAAAAACGCAAGTGAATGTTTGTCTCTGAGGTCCCAGAGCTCTCACCGTTTGTCTGTCTTTTTCCTCAACACCTCCTCTGACAATTGGGCTCTATTTCCACTGCCAGGTAGTTTCTCCACCATTCACCAGTTCCACTACCTGGGGGAAATCTACTTTGAGGTACCAGGGCAAACAAAAGCACCATCATCTGTTTTGGTAGCGCACTGGCAGACGCACTTCCTGTGTGCCATATATCAAGCCTTCAGCTAAATTTCATGCCTGGTGGCAGAAAGAATTAGTGAAACAACACTCACAGGGAACCAATGTAAACACAGATGGTGTATTCATTTGTTAGTCATTACACTGTGCGACCAAGCAGAGAACTTGCCTGGTGCCACTTAAAACAAACTCGACTCATCAGTATCTTTCCCCATCTCTGTGACACTGCACGTTGACATTTGGCTGTTTCATTTTTGTTTTTTAACCATAGACTGTTTTACCATAGATTTATAAGGATAGAGAACAGGAGAGCTCCCCAAAAGTGAAGCCAACGCAAAGCATTGATCACCACTGGTGGCTGGCTGCAGTGTGGACAGGAAACCTGCCGTCCCCACATCAGTTGATAAGACAAGGACATAAATACAAAAGTCCAAATACACGTCCAATACATTTTTATCTGAAAGATGGTTTCTGTAATTTTAGGTAGTTCTTATCACACCATCAGTGTTCAAGTGTTTATGTTTCCAGTAAGTTTGACTTTAATTACCTGAAGATGTAATGTTCTCGTCTGCATTTGTTTGTTTGTTTGTTTGTTTGTTTGTTAGTTAGCAGGATTATGCAAAAATGGTTCAACAGATAATCACAAAACTTGGTGGCAGAACGATTATGGTCAGGAGTTAACCCATAAATTGTTGGTGAAACTCACGAATTGGCCCAAAACATGAATGCAAATTTCATTGAGTCTTACTTTGATGAACTGGTTTTATTACCACTGCAGTATCCTGTGACTTTTTGTTCATATTTGTGTATTTGGCCTGTGTTACCTGATCAACTTACAGAAGCGGCTGCCCAATAAAGAGGCCTTTGGTGCATTTATCAGTCGGTTTCAAAGTGGTATTATTTATTACTCTCTGCACAGCCCAACACACGTGTGAGTCAACCTGAACACTGAACCTCTCAGTTCTACAAGCTGCTGATCCAACCATCCAACTATTATCGTCATCATAATCATCATTTTTATTGTGCCACGCACGACTGAACTCTACAGGCACTCAATCCGGGGATCTCTGTTCCCTCTAGTGTTTATATAAATAAGCACTCATCTATGAGAACAAAATTCATTCATCATATCCTGTAGCTTTGTGTGACTTTCTGGATGAGGGGAGTGCTGCCATAGGAACTCTTTTAATAACAATTTCATTTCACCTTTGGCAGTTTTCAGATTCAATATTCAAATGAAAAAAATATTCAAACTCTGCCGGCAACAAGGAGGAGGGATCCTGCGGCACATTGTTTGGTTGTTGTTGGCGTCCCCGCTTATTGTTATCAGTTGGTGCACTGGGCTTTACACTGTGTCAGTGTAAGTATGGACCGTAAAGTATTTATTGTATTTAATGTTCTTCCTCAATGCCCGAATAATGCAAATTCACTCTTTATCTACTCACCACTATGCCGATGGAGGGGTGGGTGAAGTGTTTGAGTCCACAAAACACTTCTGGATTCTCAGGGCTAAACTTTGTTGCAGCCAATTCCAATATAATTGAAGTAAATACAAGCAGTATGGAGGCATGTTATGTTTTTTCCTGTTGTTTTCCCCCTGTGTTACACAGTTTTGTGGACTCTTCACCCACCCCTCTTCACTTTTAAATCGATTTGAACCTTTATTTGCACTTTCCCAACATGTGTTGTTTTTTTGTGTCCCACAATTCATTGTTTAATTGTTTGTTGCTTGTGTTTCGTCTCATATAATAAAATGCATTAAATTCTGTTTCGTAAAAGTATAAGCATCCGAAGCCCCATGCAGCGTGTGAAGTGGTTCACTCCAGCTTCAAAGCAAACGTACATAGTGTACTTCCCTCTAGCTCAGGTGCTTTTATTCAGGTTGGTTTTTTCCCCACAAATCCTTCCTCTTATGGAATATTTGCATCCCTCAGAGGCTGAAACACAACAGACAGAAAGCCATGCGTCCAACACATGCTTCCTGCCCCTCGTAACCTGCACGCCGTACAGATGGATCACCAAACACGCCTTCTTTAAATGTCAAGGCTCGAGCTGCTTTGTTAGGTATTATAGATAATGAGTGCTGCTTGTAAGCTGCATGGCAGACTGTTTGCACACACAGACATTAAACAGCGAGGCCCTGATGTCACATCCTGGATCATCCCTGCAAACAGCAGGAAAACAAAGAAAAACATGAAAATAAAACACTCCTGCTGTTTCCTGGCTGCAGTTGCCAGGGCAACAGAGCTGACATGTCCATGTCTGTTTTCCTCTTTCTCCTGGTGTTTCTCTGTCTGTCTGTCTCAAACAGTTTCTCATTTATTTGGCTATTTCTTCTTGTTTACTGATCCACTTTACTCACAGTCAATCACTTGCTGCAGTCACTGTTTGACGTCCCTTTAAAGTCAAGCTAAGACAGTTTATTTTTCTTAAAGAAATCGTTACACAAGCCCTCGGTGTTTGTTTTGATTTGTATGTCTCAGACTTACAATTACCAAAACGAACACATTTAATTGTATTTATTTTACTGCAGTGGCAGCAGCTCCTCTCCAGGGGATGTATACCTTCAGTTTAGACAGTGTTAGTAATTTAATGAGTGTAATATGTGTGAGAGCATAAACATTTTTTATCCAATATGGGCTTCATTTGGTCTGTGTTTTAAAATGAAAAGAAATGTGGGATTGAAAAGCAGCCAAGCTATGTGAAATGCAGAGAAATGGGATTTGCATTTAAAAATCACAGCTTCTTTTATATTGATTTGCATTTCTTATTTTTGTTTGCAAGCCTCTTCTAAATGTTTCTTCATCTTACGCAGTTTTTCTTGATGCTTTTTAGTTTTTCTGAGTTTGCACAAGACACTTTATGATATTTGCCATTTAGAAGTCACCAGACCCCGTTTCTGTGTGAGCATGGAATTTAGTTATTAAAGCCAAGACCATGGCAAGCTAGCAGCTGCGACAGTGACCAGATTCACATTTGGCTGTCACACACAATGATCCCCCTGGTCCTCTGTTAGATGGAAATTCCACCTCATTCCCTTTCCTTTGACTTGGAGTGCCATTGAGGTGAAGGGTCCTGTCGCAATCAGTTGCTAATCCTTAACTGAACAATGAACGTGTTCCCCATAGACGGCTTCTGCTCATACCCACAGTGTACATCTGATGACTAATGAAAATGGATACAGAGGTCAGCTCAGATGGACTCTGCAATCTGCCACACCACAGGCAATGACATGCAGTAAACATTCTTTCCATGCGCTTCAAAATGCTCCGCAAATTTTTGAAAAACACAAGGGGACACGTTTTAGCCTCCACGATTGGAGGTGAGGATTGCAACGTGCATGCGTTGGCAATGTATCAACTAGGGTGAAAATATCGTGCCTATCTCAGGACTGTGTGAGACAAGAGGAGAAAAGAGAGAAACTGCAGGGAAATGATAGAAAGAACAGTTGAAGCCCTCGCTTACGACTAATGTCTGTACAATCAGTGCATGTTTGAGGCGAATAAACACCGACATTATGTACAAATGCTCCTGAAGTATACTTTCAACAAATGTCATGAAACAAAATCTTGCTTTGTTCTCAGTCTGAATACATCTGTGGGATATACTGCATGTAGTATATGAGTGTAGTCAGTAGTGCACCAGACAATTTTACAATGTCTCTAACACACTTGAGGCTTTAACACAATTTCTATAAATATGTCGAAAAACATGTTTTTCCTCTTTTGAAAAATGGACAGTATTTACAGAGCACTTTTGCTGTCTTATCGATCCCTAAATGCTTTACAGCACAAGTCACATTCACGCACACATGTATACAGCACTTCTATACGCAGTGCTTATTCTATCCCACCATTCATACAGACGTCAGAGTTAATGGTTTAAAATGATCTGTATTTATATAGCGCTTTTCTAGTCTTAATGACCACTCAAAGCACTTTACTGTAAATGGTAAATGGTTTTGTATTTATATAGCGCTTTTCTAGTCTTGATGACCACTCAAAGCTCTTTACAGTACAGTTTTACATTCACCCATTCACACACACATTCATACAGTGCATCTATTAGCAGCACTTTTGTTGTTCTATGAGGGGCAATTGAAGGTTCAGCATCTTGCCCAAGGACACTTCGGCATGCAGATGGGGAAGACTGGGGATCGAACTGCCGACCTTCAGGTTGGAGGACGACCGACCACTCTACCCCTCAGCCACAGCCGCCCTGTACAGTTCTGCCATTAACCCATTCACCCACACATTCATGCAGTGCAGCTATTAGCAGCACTTTGTTTTTATTTTTTCCCTATGAATATTCACTGTCCTCTTAGCTCTATCTTTAGTCTCTGGGTAGCTTTTCATTCTGCTTGGTGCCAGGTACTGTAGCGTATTCCCAAGAGACGCCTAAAATTACACTTAAATCGTGTCTAGGCTTTTGACCCGAATCCTAACCTTAAACTGTCCTTCACCGTCATCCAAAACTTAAAAATGTCCTCACTTAGAATTGAAAGTGAAAATCCCCTCGCACACACATTCCCTGAGTATAAACGGGGATAGATGATAAGGCCAAATAATGTGTTGAAGATACGAGTGGAAGCTCATATCCCCCAGACTGTGACCTTACATCCGCTCGGGTATATTGGATCAAACAATTCAAAGGGCAAAGCTGTCATCGCCCGCCCCAGAGACAAAGGAAATTACTCTGTACATAAGACGCTCCTTTCACCTCCCTACTTGTGGAATCTGGGTCAGCTTCAGCTGCAGTATCCGTGCACGGCTTCTTTCTCACATCTGTCCCTTCAGTACCAAGGCTTAACATCACCTACTGTCTAACCGCAGGGAGGGAGGAGGGGCTGGATGCTGCACTTTACACCTGGCTGTCTTAGAGTGGCTGTAATTGTCTGCTGAATGGAAATAAGTTAGGGCTGCTGCGGCTTTCATACACGTACTTCTACCTGAGAAAAACCACTGAGAGCAGGGCTGGAACCACTATGTAAATTTGTATCATTTACATTTTAATATACAGTAAATACACTCTCATGCTGACCTACTTAACTCAACAGGGATTTAGCCATTCTCCTCTCTGCCTTTTGTGCTGTTATAATCATATGCAATTTGGTGGTTCTATGAAACGCCTCAAGAGTACAGGAAGTGAGGCGAATAACGTAGTTCAGAATAACCTGGTTTAAAGGGATAGTTCACCGAAAAATGAAAATTCCTCATTATCTACTCAGCACGACACCGATGAAGGGTAGGTGAAGTTTTTGAGTCCACAAAACACTTCTGGATCTTCGGGGGGTAAACAGCATTGCAGCCGAATCCAATACAATTGAAGTAAATTGTGACTTCTTCTTCAGACGTAATAAAACTCCATGTTTTTAGCCAGTGGACATTTGGGCTAAAAACATGGTTCGAGTCGAATATGTGTCGGGGCTCGCGGACACTTGGAATGACACCACACGAGCAGTATGGAGGTGTTTTTTTCTGTTGTTTTAACACGTCTGAAGAGGAGGTCACTTTGGCTGAAACGCTGTTTACCCCTGAGACTCCTGAAGTGTTTTGTGGACTCAAACACTTCAGCCACCGCTCCATCGGCATAGTGGTGAGTGGATAAAGGGTGAATTTTCATTTTTCGGTGAACTCTCCCTTTAAGTCAACCATTATAACCACTGTAACTAAAGAGATACAGCAAGAGACACACTCTGTTTAGCTCTTAATACATTTAACAAGAAGAAGAATTACCTTATAGGCTATGCTTTAAAATCTAATTTAGCAAATAAGAAAATACTCGTATACACGTAAGCCCAGAATCACCATGTCATCAATGGAATCTGAACCTAATTAGGTGTGTGTGTGTGTGTGTGTGTGTGTGTGTGTGTGTGTGTGTGTGTGTGTGTGTGTGTGTGTGTGTGTGTGTGTGTGTGTGAGTGTGTGTCTGTTTGTGTGTGTGTGTGTGTAGGCAAGTCAGATATGGGATGCATCATTCATGCCACACAACTTAATTTTGATTTATATACATCCCTGACATGCACTGATCTACCTCTGATGTTTAATTGTTACTGTGGATGAATAAAGCTTGTGCATGTAACTCACATTGTCAACTGGTTTTTCAACACCTTCTAACGAAGGCTTTACATACACTCTAATAGCTTATAGCAGTATTTATGTTTATAAACTCACACGTATATAAAAAGCACACACACACACACACACACACACACACACACACACACACACACGCACACTTAATTTCTTTCTGTCTATACAGCCGCCATTCGGTGTCCAGCGTTGCCATGAAGCATTAAGCATCAACACCTTGACCCAGTTTCTCGATGGCAGAGGGAGGCTATTTTAGGAAAAGAAGAAACAGCCTCCTGATCAAACTAATACACTGGTTTACCTCAGATGCTCATGGTAACCCACTACCAACTCAAGGTTAAAATGTCAAGTACTTTTTATTGGTCGGGTTTGTGATATTTGATTTTATTGATTGATTGATTAGTATTTGTGATTAAACTCGTTGTTAAATTTTGACTTTTAACAATTTTTTCTTGAAAATGTTCAACTTTACTCTAAAAAATGATTAATTATTAACCTCTTGTCGTCATTCTGTATTGTTTTCCTTACCTTACCAACAATGTAAATAAAATTCCTGTTACAGCAGTACAAGAAACAGATACAAAACAAATAGAGAGCTACTCAAGATCATCAATACAACAACCAAAAGAGAAAAGAATAAGTAAATGACACCCCTACAAACAATTTATATTCTGTAGTAAATTGTAATTTAAAGTTAGGTTAAGTCTTTGAAAAATGTTCCTCAGTCCACGTTAACGAGACATAATGTGATGCATTACTTTAAATTAACTTGAAATATATACGGTGTTTTAAATGTGATACTGAAAACAAAACTTGCAAACACAGATTGTAAAAACACAGAATATGAAACTTGCTCCAGAACAAGACGTGTCAGTTTCCAAACATCTCCACAGTTTGAATGGAAACGAAAGCTGCATTCAAAGCTTCAAAGCTGACGTAAAAGCCCACTGATAAAAACCCAAACTGAGAGGTTTGGATCTTGACAGCTTGGAGTGGCCAGTTTTCATTTCCTTTCACTGTGGACATTTTTGGCAACAGCACAGATTCAATGCCTCTGCTTGACCTTGACAATGTTTTTGCAAAAAATCTGAAGATGACACCGTCTCTCACTCGACCAGCAACACTGAACTGCATGTGATTGTAACCAGGAAGCCTGAGGTGAGATGACCTTATATTAATTGTGTCCTTGCAGGCTTCCTCTGTCATTAGCGTATGATTGCACATTATCTTGCTCTATTCATGGCAGTCATTAACACCAGTACATGACCTTCTCTTCTTTTTTCTTAATTTCATGGTTGTGTAATATTACCGTGATTATTGTAAAACACACACTCCTCATTGGACCGGGCTCAAGCACTGCATGAGATCACAAATTTATCGATGAAATGTCCTCTTTAAAAATCAATTCCTGCTCTTTCGGTGGGGAATGAAAGAAAAAAGCTTATTATAAAGAATGTCCATGGTAAATGGTAGATGGGCTATATTTATATTGCACATTTTTTGTCTTATTGACTGCTCAAAGCGCTTTACACTACATTACCTACAAGGAATTATATTCAGTCATGCACACAATCATACAGTGCTTCTACGCGTGGGCACTTTTCAATCCCACATCATTCACATTCCGACGTAACAACCATCAGGGGCAAGGACACTATGGCATGCGGACTGAAGGAACCAGGTAATCGGAAAACACTGACCTTCTAGATCGTGCATGATCCAGCACTGCACCAAAGACGCCTTTTTCTTCCTAACTAAGGCACCTATTGACAGAAATTGGATATCAGAATAAGAACTACCAAAAAAGACCGAAACCATCTTTGGGAAAAATGTATTTGACTTGTACTTTGACTCTTTGGTCCATGTGCCATCCACTGACATAAAGCAGGCATGATTTATGACCTATACTGCATCCAGCCACCCGGTGGCGATCAACACGCGTTTGCTTCACTTTTGCGGAGATTGTGATTGCAATATGCAACTTTACCACTACATGCCAATAACTCTGACCCACTGAACCTTTAAGCCGCACAGATGTCACCCCTTCGTGCCGTTTTAGGAGAAATTTCACTGTAATTTTCCACAGATAATGTGCAATGGTTATGCTGTGAATCCAACAGAATTATCTAACAGTCCTCGCAACACTCAGCATCAAAATGGCATTAAATGCGCGCTGTAAAACTTGTTTTTGCTTTTGTTTTTGCACGTTTTAATGAAGAGCGTCATAAGCTCATAATCATGCCACCTAGTCCCAACTCCCCTCCATGAAATCGCTGCTAATAAGCTCGCCTTACATGTTGACAATATCAGGTTAGTCTGGCTCTAATCTGCAGTCATAACATCAGAATTCCTCTCTATCTCATTGTGGGCTGAACACTCATCCCTTCAACAAATGGCTCACATCACTCTCACAGCACTGAATCACATTCCCTCCTCTGTCTGCCTCCTCCACTCCCTCTGGTATGGTCCTTACTCTAAAGCACATTAGTTGATGAAACATCCATTCTGCAGCACCTCTCGCCTAAGCTCTCAACGCTTTGGTCTCAAGCCCTTTCATTATTCTCACTAACTTATGCTCAGGGGCTTTGATTGTAGAAACAAAAAACATCAGTTACAGTATTTGTTTTGCAGAAAGACACAGTGCAACACATTTGTAATTGCACTTTCTGGCTCTGATTAATACACATTTTTAAATGTATTGGATTTTGCTAAACTGTTTTACTTTAAAGTCACATTTAGCTTGACCTTTCTCTCCTGTGGCTGGACACTTTGGCCAATGAGCAGCCTTCCATTCAAATCCTGTACTCAGCTCCCAAAAACAACTCCTAAAAGAAACACCTTGACCCGAGATTGTGAATCTACCACATAAACTTTATATAAAGACAAACGACAGGTCTCAAATTCCTGCCAATATCCAGAAATGAAGCCAAAATATCCCGGATACAAACACTGCCATCTTGCACATTTGGAGCCAGAGTCTGCGCAGCATCGATGGGGGGGGGGGATGTAACCATGGCAACATGGTCCAGCTGATACATCTACTTGAATCAATCTCAGTTGTCAATCATTATGTTTAAACCCGGTTTTCATAGCATTAAAGGATTTAGTCTGGCCCATTTGCTAACATGGAGGAGTTGGGATTTATGACCTATATTGTAGCCAGCCACCAGAAGGTGATCAAGGCGCTTTGCGTTCCCTCTTGGTAAACAGTCATGTCCAACATTTTTAGATACAGTCTACGATCTATGAATCCAACTGTGAATCTAGCAGCAGGACCTTCGCAACCCTTATATTCATATTGTCTGAAATTATATCCTGCTGCTCTGTTACTACCACTGTTGCTACTAATTCAAATTCAGCTGCTCCCAGTACTACTGTCAATGCAACTTCTGCTAAATTACAAGACCTGTAACAATGTGAAGATGATGCATCAAATCTAACTGTACATTAACTAACTGTAACTCATGTGCATTATTGTGCCATAAATCAATCCAAAAAGAAAGTGTGTACCAGTGATACGCGTTCATAAATACAGTATATGCACATTTGCACCTGATAACACAGGTCCACAAAGCCAGTGTTATACTTTCTGCATCAAAAAGTACAAACACCAAGTAGAAATATCATGAAGAGCCAAGTCTTACCTCTGGCATTGTGCACAAGGCTGGAAAGAGGCAAGTTAGCCAGTGTTCTGACAATTTTACATGCCACTGCAAATGCTACCATTGTTGGGTGGCAGGCAGATAGAGAGTTGTCTACATGAAAAGATGTTCATGTATATAATGCAGCAATCTAGCTGCACAAAACTGCACTATAGTGTATATTTTATCTCACGATAAAAAAAACTACATCCTACTTTTCCCATGATGCAACTCAGCAGGATTTTCAATTTTTTCCATTCTTGCCTTGAACCAAGGATAGCAAGTGGAGGCCTTAGTCCAAAAATGTTTGTGTTCACGCCAAATCCAATGGGTACAAGGTCTCTGATGCAAAAGGGGCCCAAACTAAGTGTTTAAAAGTGTCCATAGACTCTTAAAGGAGTATTCCAGAATTTGCATATTGTACTGAATATGAGGACTCACAAAAGACAGACCTATCTACTATTTCTAGAAATCTTTTTCTGTCTGTCTGCGGAAGCCATAGGTCAAGAACCATTCCTATAATCTCCTTTTCATTTGGCATGTGTATTGTTACTGGCCCATTGAAGTGCAGTGTCGAAATCTGGTGTGATTTGGACTAGCGATATGTTAAATATTAAGATCAACAAAGTTTGAATAAACAATAAATAGGCAACCAGCAGCAGTGGCTGGGACTTGTCAAATTAAGTGACATTGTAAAGAACAGCGCATTCACATCATCTGGCGCATTCTCACCAACGCTAAAATCCACTGATTCTCCAGTTTGGGTTTGAAGTACTGAGTCAAGCTTCACCAAACTTAAAATAAACAGGTGAACAGCTCTTGAAGCCCTGAATCTGCACCACTGTAGAGTCACGCAGCCAGACTTTACTTGCCACGGCTCAAGGTCACTTTTACAGTTTTAGAACGAAAGCTGCAACCGGCATTACCACAGGACAAGCGAACATGCACTAGATTAAAAAAGGGAGTCAGAAATTACCAAAAGAACCCTAGTAGAGGTCAAGCTAAAAAAAATACATCCTTTGATTCTCATGATTAAGCTGTATAGACTAATCCTCTTTAAAGAAAGAAAGGCAAGAAATTAAGACAAGGCTACAAATGAAATTAAGAGAGTTACTTGAACCTCTAATACTCAAAATACAACGACAAACATGAGAGCTGCTATTTTCTGCAGATACAAATGTTAATTCTTTAGAATTATATAATTTAATAAAGTGCAAACTTGTTCACACTCTCTCAGCACTCTCTCCAAATGTCACAATGCTGACCTTTGAAAGCACCTTGTCATGGTGAACAGTGTTGGGATTCTTAAATTAGTCCCAATGGGATTCATCACTACCTGAAGCCTCCATTCAACACCTGAAATTTTCCTCTCGCCCATGAATGCATGAGGCAGTCGTGAAACACTCCTTGTGTCCTTGACATCACAACATAGTCTTTCCACTTGGAAAAGCTATTGGCCAACAAGTGTGCAAGGGAAAAAAAAAGGTTGGGGTTTTGCCTTTTTTTTTCCCCCACGCACACTGGAAAGGCTTGTAAGAGGATTTTTGAAAATGCGATTTGTTGACTCACTAAGAGGTTATTTGTCATACTTAAATCCTACTGATGTAACACTACTTTTCATCTTTCACCCGAAAAAGCCTCGTTTCATTCCACATCAGAGTAATTCCAAAAAAGGTCGGACCAGAGAGAGAGACGCCAAAAATGCTGAAGATAAGAACTAAACAAGTTGAACACTGGTATATTCGCTTGTAGGGATAAAAGAACACACGCAGGCTGCAAAATTGAAACTGTTTATTTCATCCCTACAAATATCAGTCATTGTAGTCTTGACAAAGTGATACTTTCACTGCTTCTACTTAAAATGCATCCTGTGTCTAACAGAACAACAAATATATAAAGTTGACAGTGTGTACATGTACAGCCAAGGAAACTATAACAAGACTCTTGGCACGTTGGAAATGATTCCACACACCTATACAATCTGACAAGGAGGACAAAGGAATGTAGGTCACGAAGGGCTTGGGGCGAGCTGGCATACCTCCCTCTGATTTCTGTGTCACTGATCTGGGCTGACTGGGGCTTCACGGCTGAGCCCCAACTCCACAAGGTGGAGGTTGAGGGGGGAAGTCCAATTTTAACAGCAAGAAAAGGGAACAGGTTGACAAGCATGCAGGATGCTGTCTTTATATTTACAGACATTATTAGAAGCATTACTTTTTGATATATTTGGTACTTCATACTTCATTCTGGCATTTGTCAAGCAAAAGATCCATGCTTATTCATTAGACTAAATGTGACAGTCCACAAATATTATGAGAAAAAAAACTGTAATTCAAGTGGTTATCTAGCCATGCAGATTTAATTTGTCTCTACCCTAATGTCATGGAGTGGACTGGGACTTTATGAGGTCTCACAACAGCATGAGCAACATGTGTCCCAGTTTTCCAAATGACCCCTTTTCAAATGACCCATTTTTAGTTTTAAAAAAAAAACGAGGAAATGGGTTTGTCATTTGAGTTAACCAGACTTTAAAGAGAATTCAGTTCATTGAATGCATTTTGTCAAACTAAAAACAAATCTGTTTATCTGTCTGTGTTCTTACTTTCTAACCACCAAATAGCAGTGCAATGAGCAACTACTGTGTTTTTGAGTATTGTACTGGGACAGTGCATTTCCAATTGCATTTAAAACCAATCCATAAAGATGTGAATGAAGGGTAGACTTTCAGCTTGAATTCAATAAGAATACAACTTGTCCTTAAACTGGTTACTTGTGAGACTGTGCATACGGAAAGACTATGTATAAACATGGCTCTAATTCCTGAGCAATTAATGCTATATTTTTGTTAAATCCCTTGAATTTAAGTTGAAAGTCTATAATTCAATGACATCTTCATGACTTTCACCAATCCAATGTAATACTGTAAAAGGTACGATCACAAAAAGTGTCACTGTCAAAACACTTGTGTAAAAATTTGACTTTCACATTGTTATATTAGCAGGTAAATTTTGGCCTGACAAAGCTCAGATAATTTCACATATATACGGCTGCCATGTTGAAATGATATGCTCCACAGAAGGAAACCAACGGATTGAAAATAACAAAGGTCTCTGTGACAGCAACATTCACAATGCACATACCTTATAAGAGCCATCAATGCCTCTTGCAGTTTATCAAATCAGGTGTGAATATTCCTCTCTGCCCAATTTAAAAATCCTCCCACATTATAATGATCTTTCTGATCTTTGCAGTGATAATTTCCTCTTGGTAGCTGCACAATTTCCATATGAACTGAATGAAAAACAGCCCACTTACAGCTCAGTTGAGACAGGATTGATATTCTGCCCATACACAAGGACTGTACAGTCTGCTTCAGAACAACAACCCAAACCCTACAGTGGAAAAGTACTTCACAAGAATCACAGTACTCTAGTTTACATCAAATGGATGTTTTCACCTTGTACTGAACCAAGACTTTGAAAAAAAAGCATTTGGGTTCAGACTATAGGAATGCATGTGTGGAAAATGTAATTTTCTTGCTATGCTATTTGAGCAGGATCTATGGGGGACAGTGGGACAGTCCTACTTCCATTCTTGAGAATTCCTTCAGTAGTTACATGACCCAAGTTCATTGCTGGTGTTTTGGACCCGCCAATATCAGAGTCCTCTGCTTGAGGCTCTAAGAAAGCCACCCTCTTTCCATTTGACCGCCGCTCTCCTGACTCTGCCTCTCTGGGGTCTGAACAGAGAATGATGGCTCGCCCGCCGCACCCTCTCGATCCACCCCGGCTGTCTCTGCACCTACAGGGGGTGAGGTAGAGGTAAAGCAGCACCAATATGATGCTGACCACACAGGAAGCAAGGGTGGTGAACGCAGTGTTGAAATGCTCTGTGCCACTGCGATGTGTCAAGCCACTCGCAGAGGCAGTGCTCAAGTTTCCGATCACAACAGTTACCTCAACAGACTCGTAGGGGTCATAGTGGCGCTGGCGGGCTACCACACACCCATATGTGCCAGAATCCTCTATGAGTGCTCCTTGGATTTCAAGGGTGCCATTGGGGAGAACTATTAAATGGGCACTTGGATCATTTGTTGATGAATTCAATACAGTCCTTGGGGTAACCCAGAAGACCACAAGGCCCTCCTGGGCTGAAGATGCCAACCCTGGACATGGCACTCTCAGCCATTTACCAGGCTCTTCTTGGTTAGTCTGTGACTCAAGTGGTGTATTTGACACTCCCTGCTGGCTACAAATAGGCCCAGGTCCAGAAACATCCATGCATGGGTATCCATCTCTGAAGTCCATCAGGGGATGGTACTGTTTCCACATCCAGTACTCAAGTAAGGCGAGTAAAGCACAGTCACAGACCAAAGGGTTTTCCTGCAAATAAATGCTACCTTGTTGGGTGAGAGACAGCAGACTCTGGACAGGCACCTGAGAGAGCCTGTTGTAGGACAGATCAAGAAAGGTCAGGTTACGGGGCCCTCCAGGTTCCCAATACAGCCCAAAGGGAAAAGTCTTCAGTCTGTTCCCTGAGAGGTAGAGCCTCTGCAGGCTGTGAAGATCGCTGAAAGCCCCTGGGTTGATCAGGACGATCTGGTTGTCATACAGCAGGAGCTCTTTCAGTTCCTTCAACCCAGTGAAGAGGGAGAAGTTCAGCACTGTTATTTGGTTGGATGAGAGGTCCAGGTGCAGGAGATGTGGCGTGACATTGAAAGCATTTACCTCAATTTGGCTTATGGCGTTTCGGCTGAGAACCAGTGTAGCAAGTCTTGCAAATTGTTGGGGAATCCAATCTGTTGGCAGGGTAGTGATAACATTGTGGCTCAGGTCCAACCGTGTGGCATAACTTGGTAGATCAAAGGGCGTTGTGGACAGATTGCGGCCGCTGCAGGAAATTATATCACTGGCACAAATGCAATCGAGTGGGCACACAGCCACAGAGGGAGGGAAGCCAAGACACAGGAGGAGCAGCAAGGCTGCAGCAGGAGGGTTGCAATGGCGGCCTCCAACATTGGTCTGGGCGAAAGGCTGTGACGCAATAGGGCGCATCCTGGTCTTCCCTCAGGGTGGGACCTCAGGTCACTGTCTCACTGGGTGTACACATGTCAGGTTTAAAGGCATCTGATAATTGACAGCTTTTATCAACTGAGGAGAGAAAACAAAGGAGATACAGAGAACATGGAAATTAAACTTCTTATGTTTTATTCTTTCACAACTTATTATAATGGTATATATCACCATACTGTCTATTTAACAGAATCTACAATATGCCTCAATCATAGGAACATTTCAAATAGGTAAATGAGTCAGCCACACTGTTAAAACCAGTTTTTAATGATATGGATGATCAGTGTATATTATTATAGTAAGACAAAATTATAAATCAAATGTAAATAAACAGTAGGAACACATAGTCCCAGCATATGAGTGAAAATGTAACACAGGGAAAGGCATTATATGAATGCAACTCTAAAAATAAATAATGATCCACATTTAAATCCATCAGTGATCGCTGCTGGCATCATCTGCACCTGACAACTGTTAGAAACTGCTAGAACAAGTGTAACTTAATCCATACATGTTGGTAATCCATACTCCTCTCCTATTTCCCACCAACACATTACAGTCTGCTGCTTGCTTTAGCCAAGACGTTTTTTTTAAACTATTCTTTTCATTCCTTTTTCCCCCTTTACAAGGTATTCCTCTAATATTTAATATCTGTTGGACACTTCCCCTCTTCAGTATCAATTTTGGCAGATCATTATGCCGCTCAATATAAAAGGCTAATAATTCAGATCAATTAGGCTATATTATGCAAAATATGTACTATGCTGAAATGTTTGTAAAATTATAACATAGTAATTATAAGTTACATGCCTCAAATTTTCAAATTGTCCACAAGCAGCTGTTTTCACTGCAAAGCTGTGAACATAATGATGATTTAATAAGTGATAAGTAATCATGCAGATTAACTGTAGACAAGCACGGAGCATAACTGTGGAACATTGTTTAGAGGCTGCAACATTTAACCAATTGATTGGTTATATATCAACAGAAAATAAATGTGGATCAATCAAGGAATAGGCTAACTGTAATGCACCCTTTTTATTGTTTTTATGCCATTGGAAACTGAATGTAGAATGTTTGACTAGAGACTTTCAATGAGGTCACGTTTGGCTCTGATCAAATTATTCAGAATATTTCCTGACCATCTGGAACTAAGACAATTAATCAAACACGGTTAAACTGATGAATTAATACTGAGGACTTGTTTCATACCTCGTGAAGTTAACAGAACATAATAAAATAATGTAAGAAATGAAAGTGAAAGTGAATCAAAACGAGTATAATGAAAACTGGTTGTGGGTGAAAACTATTCAATAACACTATAATTACTGTTATCATTATTATTAGAAATAAACTCTGTCCTTTCCTGTTGTCTTCCTGCACATGACTGGGCTCAGTGGGAGATAACAGGCAGCGGCTCACCACTTCTGTGGAACCCAAACAGAGCAAACAATGGACCCAGCCGACAGCTCACCTCCGCGCCCACACCGCTGCCTCTTCACAGCATCGTCTCCACGTCCAGACGCGGAGCCACGTCCCGCTGGTGAATCCCAAAAATCCCAAACGCAACTTCGCTCATTTGGTCGCTTCCACCGATGCAGATAATCCGCCGAGAGTGTGCGGGAGGGGGGGTGGGGGAAACAGGGAAGCCGCGGCTGAACTGCTCACCTGCAGGTCGGGTTGCGTGTCGCTGCGGGAGGGGTCGTCCTGAGAGTAAATACGGACCTGATCAGCAGCCAACACGCAAATAGTGAGAGAGGGGATGCTGCCCGGAGGAGGAGAGGGAGGTGGAGGAGGAAGAAGAGGAGGAGGAGGAGGAGGAGGAAGCATCAGCGCCACAAGACTCAAATGATTCTTCCACAGCTGGATTCTTTAAGTCAGGGTCAAATGAGTCAGAGCCAAGTTAACCACCAGGCTCAAATTCTTCTTTGAATGAAAAATTATGACTTTAAGTTTAAGGTATACACCTTATACACCTCACACCTGAGTGTCAGATGGTCGTATTCAAGGGATAGTTCACCCAAAAATGAAAATTCACCCATTATCTATTGATCACTATGCCGATGGAGGGTTGGGTGAAGTGTCTGAGTCCACAAGACACCTTTGGACTTTTAGGGGTAAACAGGGTTGCAGCCAAATCCAATACAATTGAAGTAACTGGTGAACACTTCTTCAAACATAACATGGCTCAATACTGCGCCTGTGGTGTCATCCCAGTGTCCGTAAGCCCCGACATTAAAATTCGACTTGAATTGTATTGGATTTGGCTGCAACACCCTGAAACTCAAAAAGTGTTTCAAACACGTCCCCCACCCCTCCATCGGCATAGTGGTGAGTAGATAATGAGTGAAATTTTATTTTGGGGTGAACCATCTTTTATTAGTCTTCTCATTGAAATTCTATTACATGCCCTGAATACATATTAAACATTTATGTGAATGTTTTTTAGTTTTTAAGCTGCACCTGAAAAGACAGGAAAAAAATGGCCTGGTAGCAGAATAAAGCTGCACTGATCATAATAAATAATACCTTAATACCTTAATTATTAATATAATATAATAATAATAAAACAATGGCTCGAATACGAACATGGCATGTGAAAGGGGGTTGCCAGTAATGAAACACCCACCGAGTATTATCACTCTGCAGTTCACCTGAGTTATATGGAGCATTTTAGTGTCTCTCTGCTCATTGTTTTGGCTTTATGAGCCACAACGTTCCTGTTTTGATTCACCTCCACTACTCTCATTAACCCTGACTGCAGCAGCATCAGGCATACAAAAAATAAAAAAAGAAGCTTTAAAGCCACTGCTGCCCACGCAGCACCAAATGGCAAATGAATTCAGCGATTGGCTGGTAAACATAGTGGAGCATTTTGCAGGTAAAGAGCCACATATTTCCCTCAAGAGTTGGTGGAACCCGAAATCAGAGATAAAAAAGGAGAGCAAATATTACAATAACTTTAGTGGAGTGGTCAGAATCGCCATGTCTGTACAAAGAAACCCCTTCCATTAAATGACTGACTTAAATTCAGGTAATATTACTGTAGAACTAAGAGATCTGCCATGGTGTTCCAGTGGTATTGATTAACGCCTAAAGACCTCTTCTCACTGACAGAAACCAACTGCTTCTATGTGTGCAGTGCAGTCTGTGTTCACATAAAAGATTGAGATGTTGTTCTTGCAAGCGGCTCATAACCCCCGCAGAGATTGCCAACCATGTCCACGACCCCGGCACTCGGCTGTTAATGGTGGCTTGCCAAGGACGATTTGGTTCATTAGAGATAGCATCATTGTAATTAAGCATCTGTGACCTTGAAGATGTCTTTTGGATTTTTTTTCTAACCGAGCCACAGCTTCGTCATTGCTGGGTTGCACTGTCCTGTTTTTTGAGTATCTATACCAGTCTAAAGAATTTACCGGAAAAAAACATTGACTTGTGGAAGGTAAACAAGCATTGATGCAGCTCTTTAAAAAAGTACCCCTTTTAAACTGTAAAAGCAGAGCAGCAGTTTAATGTGCTTGTTGAGGCAGAATATTTCACATGGCATTAAATTGTGCAAAGGGTTTAGCCTGCATAATCGCAATTATCCGAGTAGTGTTTGAATACAACATTTTGTCTTCTGTCTTATTTGTTGACTTTATGTTGCCACATTTGGTCTAAATTGTTCTCCATTAGCAGTGACATTGAAAACTTTATTTTCTTAAACGCTTTCTGTCTGTGCACCAGAAGCTGTTTACCACTGCGAATGTGTGACAGTACAACAAGCAGATGGTGTCTTTCATGCCACATCAAAGTATTCTTCCACCTAATCAGTTTGTCAAGGTTGTAAGCTGTGTGCTTGGAGATCCCTCTGCAGTGCTTTTCTTCCCCTTTAACTCTTTTGTTCAGTCCTGTCGATTCAACACCTGACAGAAAAAAGAAAATCTATTAAATTCTCATTTCTGAAAATGAGTCAAATCTATTAGCTGAAAGAGAAGTGAGGATGAGGCCTGTTGTTTTATAATCCCGATTTCTGTCTCATCACAATGTTCTTGTAATTATGAGCTTTCCACCCGGGACAGCGTGACAGGCAAATCGCTGTTTGTTTCCATGGCGCCGACCGTCAAAGGGGATGGCCTCTGGGGAATTTTCACCAGACTGTCCGTCTTCGCTCCGCAATCACAAGGTCAGGTTGTTGATACACATGATTGGTTGGACTAACATATTTATCATTTCTTCACAATTTCAGATAACTGTTTGTTCTTTGATATAAGAATATGAGAGCCGTAATGATCCACATACAGAAAGAAAGGATATTCTCAGTCCATTCAGTCATTCACTTTGCTACGATCAGCTTTTATTCCTTCCACTGTCATTCCACTGGCCCAAACCACTCATTTCCTTACATAATGATGAGGAGGACCATCCTATCATCACAATTAGAACACATAAAAACATCCTGAACTGTAGACAGGAGGTTTACAACATTAGATGTTTTGAAAGATAAAGGCAGGCATAAAAAGAACCAATGAATTTACTATTCTTATGATGTAGTTTCTCCATTTCCAAAACAGATATTGTATTACTGTCAAGACAAGCCCTTTCCAATTTGCCACTTAAATATGGCTATTTGCTTTATTTTCAAAGGACAGTGACGATTGCTACCATACTCTCATGTTGCTCCATTTAGCATGACGGTACAGATATTTAGGCAGAAGCATTAGGAAACTGTTTACTTTGCTCTGTCCAAAAGTAACTGAAACAGTGCAGTACATCTTCAGCTGGAATAAAAAAAAGAATTAGTGGAGACTACAAGGAGTTACTGTGTCTGCCCAAGAAATTGGCACATGACCCATTATAAAACTTGTCATTTTCACACTTTGTGTCAAACAAGCTGTAACGTGCTTGATGGTTATTTTTAGAGCTGTTGGTAGATGGATGTAGTCTCCTGTAGCTACTCAAGATCTAGGCTAGCTGCTCCCAGTCTTTATTCTAACATTAGGTTGTGGGCTCCTGCAGATGTAGCTTCATATTTACAATAAGATTAGAGCAGAATCAACTCCTCGTCTTGCTCCTCATCTTAATAAATGTGTGTCAATATACATGTCAAACTACTTATTTTTAAGGTATAGAATTTTAAAATTAAATACTGTACGTCTTTCTTAAAGACATTTTAACATCAGTATTTAGCAATTAAAGATTCCAAGGTTTTCATGTTTTTTGTCTAGTGTCCTCACACAAGTAAATAGATCCACACACAAACACAGACATTTATAGCATAAAAATGATAAAGTTACAGAGGTCAGGTTACAAACTAAAAAGGTGCATCATCAAAATGTAATTTTGGCACTAATGTTTCTCCACTGGGACAGAACTATCAAGTATGAACTGTGTCCATTTGAAGTAATTGAACTTTGAGTATCTAAAACTGAACTATGCTTTTAAAAAAAATTAGAATGAATGAGCCCACTGATGAACAGGAAAATCCTCCATCCACCTTCTGAATACAAACACTTGGAGGATGCTAGTATTAAACCATTAAGCTGATCATCATGTGCCAATTACAAACATTTCCCTTTGAGAGCTTATATGGAATGATGCAAACTGTGCACAGTTGTTGCTAAGCCTTAAAAGGAGCAATTAATGTAAAACTCAGACATGAAGTGTATTAAAGAATCACTGCCCTTCAAAACAGTCCCTACGTTTTATAAAATGCTGCCGTGTGCTGCTGTTAATGATAACCCTTCAAACCGCACGGGGCTTAGGCCCCGCAAGAGTGGTTTTAATGGAAGGAGCGGCCATACTTGATTGAGTACAGATAATTACTGTAAGGGTTGACAAGTCCACATGTGTGAAGGGAGAGTGAGCCATTTTGTTTTCCAGTGTGCAGTATGCATCTTTGTTAGTTGTTTTTTTGTAATTAAAAGATTGAGCAACCAAAGTCTGCATGGTAAATTTTAAACATTCATTTGCAGAAAACAACTTATTCGGAGTAAGACTGGAGTCACTCTGCTAAAGGGCTCAAACTTGACTCAGACCTGGCTTCTCTTAATGCATATGACTTGATGGGTACATAAGGTTAGACACACGTTTTCAAGTGACCAACTGACGTCGACATGATAATATTTGTTACTTGCCATTACAGATTACGAATTTATTGGACAAATGTTGTAATTTCTAGTTGGCTTATGTACTCAAGGTAACTGAATCCAGTTGTGGTTTTAGTTATTCATTTAGGAACCAGTTTTACTGGGCTGTGCAACGCCGTTATGAGAACACAAAGGGAGGCTGGAGTTGTTGCAGACAAAGCATTTGTTTTGTTCGGAGATGCTGGTGATTCTCAGTGACTCAGACAGGCATTGTTCAGTCGTAAAATATGGAAAGACAGTCTAATACATTGTTAGCTAACAAATATGATATTGCCAGTCTGATCGCTTAACCAGGATGTAATGGAGACTAACAAATTTAGGTCAGCAGAATCACAGAAACACTTGCTGTGCAGAAAGCCTCCAACATTACGAAAGGGATGCAAATACTAAATGTCAATATGATGCAAGCGGCTGAGAGACTAGTAAATGTGACTATTAGAAACAACCAAGGATAAATAGATACAGTAGAAACTGGGAAAATGTTTGGAAGTTTGTAAATATATTGTTATAAAAAATGAGTATATCCTATAGATTGAACAGGCTGCTCCAGGGATAGCTAAATGAAACAGACTGCTGGGTCTTCTGACGGCATCTGGCCCATACATTTCCACATCTGGGCTGATACCGACGTTTACCTTCCAGGGTTGGCTGACAGCCGAGAAGATTCTCTGTGGGTGCGTCAGAATTGGTCCTGATGTGGAAGTAGCATCTGACAGTCACGCTGCATGTAGGCTGGAGTTGGCCCGAGGAACCGGGTATATATTGAGCGAGATGAAATATATGTGGCCCATGTATTCACCAGAATAAATTTGCTATCATCTCATGTTTAAAAGCAATCACACATCATCTATTGCCTATTTTTAACAACTATATTATCATACCACTTAAGCGCAAACGCAGTATAGACCACGATGCCTGCAGTAGTACCCCTTGCATATTTGGACTCTTTCACAGCTGCCTATTGCCTTTATGTTATGTCTGAGTTCAAACAGTTCTGTTTTGCACTAAACAGTGAAGTGACAACCTGCACACATTTCTGTCCAGTTCAAAGCTGCCTACCACCTGTGAGTGTGTGTGAGATGTGTGGGTTTAAATAATGCATGTAGCACCTTGCAGGACCCTTGTGACATTAAAAATGTTTTTTTCATGTTTGAGTGTCCAAGCCACCGACTGCTACTGTGAATAATAAGTAATAACAAAATGACTGCAGTACTGAGGTATTTTAGGCAATAATGTTATTAAGTAAACTCATCAAAACACTAAGAATCGTTAACTACAAACTCTACAGATGCAAGGTAAACACAAGCATGTGACCTTTCGCCCTTTTTGGGTTAAAGGAGATGCATCATTTGAGCGCAACCTAAAACCAATGTGTTAAAAATGCAATCCAATGCCCATCCGGGTTATTTACTATATGAGCCTGTGTTGACAGAAGAGACAAAGACAAAGAGGTCTGGACATGAATATCAACAACTAATGTTGACAGTGGACAGCCTAGATAATTGCATTGTGCAACAGGAAATTATCCAAAGCAGGAATTACCATCACTATTGGCAAGTGTGCAATGCATCATTGAACACTACTGGCACTACTTCACACTGCAATTTTGCTTTTTTTTTCTGTCATTTATGTGGTCTAAGTCTTTCAGGTCTTTAAAGAACCTAAAAGTGTGAGTATAGTTAGGTTTTCTCTCTGCTAAATGTGATTTCCTGCATGGTGATGGTCACTCACCAAGAGCTTAAGCTATCATTGCATTTACAAGACAGCTCTACATCTTCAGGGTAAAGCGGATGCTACAGTGAGGCAAAAGTCATCGGAAAGTAACAAGTTTTGCCGGCCAGGTTTGGTTCGAATGCTAAATTTTGTAGAGCAAAACAAGAGTAAACATGGGTCTTGCTTTCCACTGCTGAAGACAGCTCTTGATTAGTAAAGTTGGCATTCACTGAAAGTTTTGAGCCTGTTTTTGACCTTAATTTCAGCTTTGTAATGCTTCATTTGTAATGCAGTGTACAGGGGGAAGCCAGGAGCAATCAGATGCTCCTGACCGGCTGTTGGGTTCAGTCAGATGACTTTCTGACATCTGTCTTCAGGCACAATTGAGATATTGTCATGTGTCCCAAACTCAGGGCTTTTTTCTCTCTATCTGCAGCAAAGCAGTGAAACCAGGACATGGCAACACAGTGCCTCATTGTTGACTTTATGTTGCCGCAACATAAAGAACATGGAGGCCAGGCTCCTCAAGCTTTGGCAACAACATATATGTACCTGCCTGTTCGATATTTCCTCCTCCTCCTTGTGGCAAAGCAAATCTGCAGCAGGACTTCAACTTAGGACTTGAACTGTGAACTTTGACTGGCAATGTCACAGCCATAACTGTGTTTTTTTTTTAAATAGTGAGCCAAGGTGGAGGACACCCGGATATTACCTGTGTCGAACCAACCAGTACTTTGCGATGTGAGACTTGACATTTTTTGTAATTGCCCCACAACAGAGAGGCTGCCTGGCTGGCAGCGAGCTGGGAGACCGACAACGAATGCAAGTAAATGGAATGTGTTTCGATAACAACCACTACGATTAAGGACCACACAACCTATTTCTGTGTGCGTCAGATGCAGCACTGAACACATTCAGCAAGCAATGTAAGTACGTAATTCACAGAGTCTGGCAATAATCAATTCCCTGCATTTGCATATGTGTGACTATCCTCTACGTCGTCAGCTTTGGCTTTCCATCGCAGTTGATTTTCTCATATCTTGCGAGACGGAATTTACCAACAGTTTTTACTATAAAAACCCAAAGAGTATTCACAGCTTAGGGGACTGAAGTTCATTGCTTACATGTATCTCACGTAACACTGGCTATGTAGCAATAGGAAACATATATAGCCCTTCTGAATTATCTTCAAGTAGTGTATTGGAATATGAATGTCTGTAGCTCTTTTCTTTAAAAAGGCTCCCCTAAACAAGGCAAGGGGGAAGATTATAATGAGCACTGACACTATGACTGAGCAGACAAAAGAAAAGAATTTCAATTAATTCGGCTCACTGGACAATGAGTGTCACCTACAAACTTAAATTCGATAGAACACTAAAAGAGAAGCACCTGACTGCACTGCCTACACTGTGACTGACAGATGATCTCTGATACGTAGACGGTACAGAAACAGCACCTTGTAAATAAATTAAACCTTTGGATTAGACGGTAGCACACGTTCCACATGTCTTAAATTTCCCATTGTATCTATTCAGCTTTCTTTCTCATCTACAGAGGGCTATATAACATTTCCTTATCACCAGGGTACTGCAGGGAGACTAAATATTCCTCCGATCTTTTAGGTTAATGAAGTGGGGAAAGCACTTGTAAGAACTTAATGACTACAGATGAAAAAATATTTCCTCCATTAGTGCTGCTCATGTCTTTGGATAAAAGTCTCTTCTGGCTACTGCTGTGTCTGTTTGGCAGCTTCTCTGTATCGGATCTGGGTAACATTTCCCAGGGAATACTGCACAGCACGGGTCCTCCAGTCCAGCTCCAATTAAGAATAATAATTTTCTTACTCAAGCCTCGTGTCTAATTTAAATCAGTTCTTTTCCCTCAACGACAAAAAATAAATAAATTCAGGAGCTGACAATGACTTTGTTTCCTATGTGAGTTTATTTTGGCTTTATTCAGTAGGATTGGAAAAGGTTTAAAGTGCTTTTGAGCAGATTATTTCTGCGTATCCCAAAAAAAACAAAGCCTCCTGTCCTTTAATTTGAGGGAAACCATTTAAAGTACCAAACTGTATTTATGCACCAACAAGAAAAGCCTTTAAAAAATATCCGATCATAAGGATTAATTTACTCATTACTAATCAAATTTTCAATTACATTTGCTTCCGTTTTTCCCAAAAGAATTTGAACCTCTCTAGACACATCTCGTGGGGCAAGTTAAGCCATCAGTATCTACACCACTCTCACCACGATTCCTATAGTGGAGAAACGGCGCTCTCAGGTGGACACATGAGGTATTACTGCTCAGTCACAGCTCATTTTACTGTGTATTCATGCTGCATAAACATATCCTCATGTGTGGTTTCTCTTAATATACAAATTTAACCAGCAGTTTACTTTTTAATTCCAAGAAGAGTATCTGAACTTCCTCAATTCCCAAATCAAATTATTGCCTTGTTAAATTATTAGGAAATTACAGAAACATTTATACATTTAGCAAATCCCACTCATTTCCTTTTCTAATGAGAGTTCATTTAGAAGATTAAAACCATCCTCGTGTCTGACGAATAAATATGAAGCTACATCTGATAGCTGATTAGCATAAAGCATAAAGATTTGCAACAGGGGGAAATTAAAGCTAGCCTGATACCAATCATTCTCAACTGACTCAGATAACTGAGCAGTGAAGATCAAATTAAAATAAAAAACGAGTAAAGCTTTAGTTCTTTTATTTGTTTTTTGGCCCATTTTCAACACTGTGATCATTCTACGTAACAAAGCAGTAAAAAACTTTAAACCAGTTTTAGTTTAACCAATTTTGGCAAAATTATTTAGCACAAACCAGTGAAATAACTGTTAAAGGTGGAGAAACTAATACATTAGATGAAATGTAAAACAAAAAGTATGATTAAGTGTACTAATGTTATTGCAAGGCCACGTGATAAAGAACGTGCTTTCAAGTGGCAGTAAATGTATGAAATCTGTTTAAACTTGAATACTGAGAAATCCTTCAACATGCACAGTGTTCCTGCATGTTTGCTCACCCTGCCTGGTATTGTGCAACAGTTTGAAACTTTTTTTCCGTGTGTCCTTGCACTGAGTACCTTTTTTAACCTCAACATCAGCATCTATTATCTACATGTATTATCTGTTTGATCAGCATATATGAGTAATAACTGTCTGGCTCATAGACATAGAATATTTACGAGATTGGCTCACTACTTTAAAGTAAAAACCTTTCAAACCTGCCTGAACCGGAATGTTTATTAAAAGACATAACTGTTACATGAACAAATTTAAAACATCAGAGGGAAATCACTTGTGTTGCAGAAGTAGATATATTCATTTGAGTTTTAAAAAATGTGTTACAGCAATTAAATAGAAGCGTCCTAGGTAGCAGCAGCAGTCAAGAGAAATACTGTGATCGCTCTGAGAACAGCAGCAAGATCAAACCTGGGCTTGATATAATCTTATATCCTGACAGGAAATAGTACTGCAGTAGTCAGAGTCAAACACTTCAGAGAGTAAATGCATTTGTGTGTAATTCAGTAGTGACAGCACATGCACTTCACTTGTGCCTGGAAGTGATTGAAGTGAAGAGTTTGACTGGTGTTTGACAAGTGTACTGAATTACTTTCAAATATTCTGAGAGGAGATCTTTTTTTTTTAATAAAACTTGATGTGTGATCGGTCTTCCCATGTTCACTCAGTGTAGCTACACTCGTTTTGTGTTGTTGTAGCTGTATGTTCTGTATACATAGGTGTGGGTTTTAAGCCTGTTTTTCAGGGGTCATTTTCCTTCTCAACCATGTTGACACACGTGTGCTCGCAGTGACAACTGTGGGAGGTGAAATGGTTGATCCATGTCATACATCATGCCATCATCACAATGTGAGCCTATGGACAACCCCCCCTTGAGAGACGCACACACACTTCCCTCTTTTAGCCTTTACCCAGCAGTCAAGAGGGAAAGGAGTAGCATACTGGAGGTTAGCGAATTCACATTCCAGGTTGATAACGCGAGCTTCTGTCCTTGAGAGAAATTCAAAGTTAAACTTTTTCAATTGTTTTAACAGATTTTACTTTAGATGTTTTTCTGCAAAATTGTTTCTTTATGAACTGCAGGTTTTTCCCCTATCGATTCCATTCAGTCAATAGGATTGCCTTCGCTTGTTGTCAGTTTTTAATGTCAAAGGGTCGAATCCAAAAATATAATGGCAACAGGAAAGTGGTGGGCCCCATGCGGGTGGCGGGCATGTGGCAGACAAAGCGTTGGCCTCACACCCAGCAGATCCTCCCTTACTCTTTAAGAAGCGTGTCATCTGCAGCTCCGCAAACAATAACATTCTCACTGAGGGACTTCACGTGGTCCCCTCAACCCCCCCTTGACCACACAGACAAAAGCCCAAGGAGAAGGAGGAGGGGGGGAAACAGATTACCCTTGATAAGGCACGGCGCTTAGAAACTTCCGAAGGCCCTGTCCATTTGTTCAGCTGCCTGATGGAAAAGTACAGAGCTTGGCACACCACCCACACGCTCGCCTGTGTGGTTGCATCTCATCCTCCTGAGCCGCAGCCCTGTGTGTAGAATTAGAGCAACTCAATTTGTGGAAACAACTGGCGCATGACGTTCCATCAGACCGATCCCTGTTTGTCCAAACAATCTCACAGGGGACATTCTCATCATGAGTAGTGACAAGAGAGGAAGGACACGGAAATATTACAGCAAAGAGACAAGTGACAGAGACAATTCAAGTGCTTTGAGAAATGTTTTTTTCCCCAATCACATTTTATTTATAACTGATGAGAAATACATGCTAACACACAACCTTCTGTGAAAAGGTAGAAGTGTTGCAGGGTGGGTGGAACTGTCAAAGAATTCTGGTCAGACCACACCCACACAATCCAGATGAGTGGATTTTTCGAGTTTTTAACTTTTAAATCAAGTTTTCAGAGACTTTGAAAGATTAGTTCAGCACTTGGGAAATATTTCACTTTCTTGCCGAGAGTTAAAGTTTGGGTTGGTAAAAGCTAGCAAGGGCCGGGTAGATTTTGAATAAAATGCAACCGATACTTCCCACCCCCTCTCCCATTGGCCCTCTCGTCAAAGCTACACTCCCAGAACACATGAGCGTGCCCTGCCTGACAACAGAAGCAGAGTTTTCCGTGACTCGCCCGCTTACTTCTCACTATGTTCTCGGCTTCAGTGCTGTGTGTCTCTCCGGTTCACATGCAGGCAGGCATGTTAGTTAGTGACAGACAGGTATGCCAGGCACTGTAAAAAAAAACATGACCAATAGTTTCACTCAGACCAAATTAAATGATTGGTCGTGTTTTGACAGTCCTGTGAGAGCCGGCATTTTTCCCAGACAATTATTGCTGGCTATTGGGACGTGAAGAGAGTTTCAGAAACAACTTACCAACCAATATGAAGTGGGCCAGCAGCTGATTAGCTTGGCATCGCATAACAACTGTGGTACACAACTAGCTCGTTCTGTCCAAAAGTAACAAAATCCACCAGCAACGATAAAGTTCACTGATTAACATGTTATATTTTGTGTGAATGTTAAAAAAGAGAACAGTTTGTTCTTTTAAGGTGTCAGAAAACTGTTATTGTCATTTGTACATTTTGTTGTATAGATTATAAAAAAGATATAGCATGGTAAGTAGGGGGCATCTAGAGGCACTAGTAGATATAGTTTGTGACTGTAACAGATCCAGGCTAGGTGTTTACAACTGTTTCTAGTCATTACGCTAAGCTAACACACAAGCATGGTAATAATCTTCTCATTCAAGCAAGTGCATAGCATTACCCAAAACCCTAACACTCAAACAATATCTTTAAAGCATAACAAACAACAAATTCACACCAACATTCCTTTCCATTCAGCAGCAGTGTCTCTCCATACCAAGTTTGATGGACAGGAAATGGCTGCATTGTGACAGCATATCTGGAGCCAGAGTGGCCTTGAATACTTTCTCACACAAAGGATTTGACGCATTTCTTTGTCTCCTTCCCAAACATGTGTCATTTTCAACACAGACGCAGCGTTGAATCACTGAACTGATACTGCAAGAATTTATGCTGCCAGATCCTCTCATTAATGAAAGAAAAACACCCACACTGCTTATGTGTCTTTGAGGAAGATGTTGGTTCTGACTCCAGGAGAGGGGGAGACACCGCAGGTATATACATGGTTGGTGACTAATCATGTGACCATAAACAGCTATAGGCTAACTTTGTCAGTCACATGGGGACGAAGATGGCTACTGGTTATTTTTGGGTGTGCTTGTTGGGTCTGTGTCCGAGACTTGGATTGCAATATAGTATTTTTAAATATGAATGGTTATATTGAGGATGGTGTACTCTAATGGTTGTGTTAATGCAGGTGCTAAAGTATTATGGTTATTATTAGCTATTTGAGATTGGAAAAAACAGTATCAGGTTAGAAATGATCAGAGTTAAGTTACAGATTTTGCAGTTTAGATTTTCAGTAGGTTAAACTTGTATGGACAGTGAGATGGACGGCCACTGGGATTTTAGCTACATGACACTGATTACCTCTCAGGTTGTCCCCCAGCTGCCCTGACCTCAAAAGGAAGGGGGTATAATGGGTATCGCCATATTTATCACAGGTTGGGAACAGCAGATTAAGTTAATTTCCTTAAAGCAAACCCAAAAAGAGGTTTAGGAAAAGATGCAGTGACATGTGTAACTAGGCTAACAACTAAAAACACAAACTGGGCCTCTCTCAACAGTGTGGCTCAATTCAAGTGCTTCGGTTAATGTTTATTTTCAATAAAACCTACATGTAGCGGCATACACATCATGGTTTGACACAATATAACTAACAATGAGCAAGTCAGGAGCTTGCAACTGATTCAGATGGGCCTGTAATAACATTACAGAGCTCCAGACTAAATGTTTACATTGGTTGTACCGGTGAATCTAACGTTTTCATTTAAGTGCATCAGCACATAATTTAGGTTCACCGACATTTTTTCCCTGTGCCTTTTGGCATCGCAATGATACACCAATATTTCTTAAGGACTGGGTATCCCTTTCCCTCAGGATTAATAAAGTATTAATCTATCTATCGCCACTGATTTCCAAAATCGATTTGATTCCTATTCAGAAAGTCTAGATTTGATGCGATCTCCAATTTCATTCAATATTGATTAATTTAAGGATATTTCATGTAGAATGCCAATATTGCTCAGATATGAAAGACATTTTCAGAGGAATAAAGCTGTAAATTGTGAAAGAAAACCTCTAACTCTGCGCATTTCTAAAAATATTAAGGTAGGACTATCACAATAACAAATCTTGTTGGACAATATTTTGTCCCAGAAATGATTGTGATAAATGACATTATTTTCATCATTGTGAAACCACTAGTATTATGATAATATTATAGCATAATCATGCAAGTACACCCTTTCAAAGAGCAACTAACATAATTATAAAGAATATTCAGTCTGAGATTTGAATTAAAATTTAAAATATTCAAATTGCCTGAATAAAGAAACCATAAATAAAATAAAGCACACACAACCAAAACAATAGACAATATGGACTTTGTCTCTGTTAACAAAAATTGCCCTTGAATAAATATTAAACATTTGGCACAGAATACATGTAACCAGCTCAGTAAGCTGGATGAGATAGATATGATTTACATGAGCTTTTATGTCATAAACTCTGGAGCGAAGGTAAACCTCAGGACTGTTCAGGTCCTGATATCTTGCGATCAGCGTTGGTGTTTATTTTTAAAGTGTAGAGTCATCGCAGGTCAGCAGGAGTGTGGAGGGAGGACAGCAGCACAAATGACTCTTCCAGCTCCAACAACAGACAGATAGTTAGCAACTAGCTGGTGAACACAGAGGAGCATTTATCTGCTAAACAACCTGATACTTCCCCCAGGTGTTGTTGGAGAGCAAACCAAAGCAAACACAAAGAGTAAATGAGGAAGTTTTTTAAGTGAAGCAAATATATACTATATACTATGCAAACAGCAGCAGATTAGTTACAGAATCATGTTAGCTAGTGGAGACTGTTCAAAATTGGGCTAAAGAGCAAATCAAGTTGTTGTTGAGACCAAAACAGAGTAAAAAAGGAGAATATTGAGTAGTGTCAAAAAATAAAACTGTGTAACTTTATTTTGTAAATGGGCTATTGCTTGTTAATACAGTCACAGCACAATTAATTTAGGTTTACAATACCTGTGGCATCTTCTGTTAAATGTTTCTAGAAATCAATCAAAGCAATAAAAACATATAAAAACTTTGGTGTTTCAATTTTCCTCTTGGATTACTGTAACACTGTGAAGATGGCTGTGATCTGTTTCACGAAGGTAATCTTTCAAAGACAAAACAGACAAACAATGCAAATCCAGATTTGAAATATGTTTAACCAGATGGCATGAGAATCATTACTTTCTCTGCCTTTTGTAATGCACGCAACAACAAAGCAGATAATATTGAGAAACAGGATGTTCAAGCTGTGCAGTAACTGACAAACTGCACGTGTCCCCTGTTTTCTCCAAAACTTTAGGGACACGTGTGCATAGTCGCAGTGGTCCCTCCAACCCAGCCGACCGTTGGCTTGTTTGGGTTTGTCGCAGACGGACCCCAACAGCAGGAGAGGAGCAGGGGGGGCTCCTTTCATGCGCATGTGAATGTCAACAGCAGTCTCAGCCACGGAAAACCTGCCCCCAGACCCATTAGAGAGCAGGGTGCAGACAAATAGGGGCCAGCAAAACACATTGCATAATACCTTATACAACAAGCCTCAGAAATTAATAACTGGAGCAGAGAAGCGGAAGAATTGGGAAATTATGTTGAGGCCTTGCGGTATTGTGTTGTGGCCCTGGCATGAGGGGCACACAGGAGGGCTCAGAGGATTCACAAAGGAGAACGCCACGCACACTGACTGGACACTTTTGAGAAGAACATTGATGCAGAACTGAACAAATGTGTACAAATGAATGGATTTTTTTTTAATGATATACGTCACAAGATAATGTTTGACTTCCTCCAAGGTTGTACTTTTTTAAGATAAAGCAGTAAAGATCACAAAAAATGTGTCTAATAGGTGAAATTACTTCAGCCCGAGTTAATAAATCAAAAATAAAGTAGTTGGAAAGCGCATAAAATCACATTATACAAGGTCTTTTAGATATGAGATCTGTGTCTAGTGTTTGCAAACACATTTCAACTAGAGGAAAACTTCTTAGAGATAAGAAGGAACCTGTCAGTTTCTTCGCCTTGGTTTTCACAATGTTAAAGGGTAATGACATTTCTGCACTCTGAGGGACGTAAATGATAATTACTGATAACGAAGCTACAATTTCACTTTCATGTCGTGCAGCACGTGCATGCTCATGTGCGACAGCAACAGTTATTTTATTATTTTTGATATTTCGGGTCAAGTCAAAGAGGAGTGCCTGCTGCTTTGGCAACAAAGAAAACCCAAACCCGAGAATCTTGACAATATGGTTGAAACTGCATCGACAAAATTTAATTTTAGTAAACTTCATCCAGGAGAGCGTTTCGGCTTTGTATCAGAAGTAATCTCGATTCATACTGACACACCTGTTACGTTTATCACATGACCATTCACATGTACTTGGTATGTGCATGCCACTGACAGGAAGCGTATTGATTTATTTTTTTTTATCAGAGAAATTATTGAGAAAATACTATGAACAAGGAACAGCGATAGTAAAGTCGAGAGCAGGGATTTCTTTCCCTGCACTGATGAAGAGGTGGAACGGTTACAGACAGTGTGTGTTAGCGAGGCTTGCATTGATTGTTGGTAGTTGAGTCGTGACTGATATGAGTCACTAAGTGAATACAGGAAACTCCATCATTGTTTCCAATTTTCAAACATCTCCCTTTCTTCCCCTCTATTCTACAGCGCAGTCCCAGTAGGTAAAAGAACTTGGCCCCATGAGCTGGCCCCGCTTTAGTTTTTGCAACGCAAGAATGATGAGTCATTTTTTTGGATCAAGCACAAAAGAAAAAAGTAAAAACTTCATCTTCTTTGTAAATTAAATTGATGACTGTGTATTTCAAAGCAAAGTTACTGGAACAACATAGACGTTAGATTAAATTGCCTGACCATCTGACCTACATGGAGGGATATACCAAAGCTTTCCATCTCCATTTTCTTCCTTAAATTCCCTCATAAAATCTGCTGCACGGTGTTGCACAACCCGCTTCTCAATACTTAAATCACTAAAGACAGAAAAAAAACTTCAAGGATGTTTTAAAGATGTCAATCATGTTTGTGAAAGAATGCATGCTACAGGCTGGCACATTCAAATATATAAATTACAGCAAGTTTCAGCAAGAATTTCTGATACTTAACATAACATACAGCTGTGGCTGATGGGAATGCAATTACTTTTGCACTAATTTGGTCATAAACTAAAGTACTGGACACATACAAAATTGGACCAGATGGTGGCCCAAGAGGAAAAGTTAGGGAATTACCAAAGATATTAAGATATCATCCTCTGGGAAATATGAATATCTGTATAAGATTTCAGCACGATCCACCCAAAAAGTGTGTAATTGTTTAAGTCTTAAACAAACATAGACCAACATTGTCACAGACACTCCTGCCATGACTAAAAAGGCAGTTTACCATTTTTTGCAACTCTGCATTATGAGGAAATATCCACTCTGTCACTATTCACTAACCAAAAGTACACAGGCCAACATGTAGAGTGTAAACTGCACAGTGAGTTAAGTATTTTATTTATGTACAGCAAAGCCTCACATGGAGCTACTCACTGGATCCACTTGTGACAAATAAAGTGCCTAGAGCTTTTGTTATTGAAATGATTAAACTTAATTTTGTCTTGAGGTAAATTCCTGCATTTATTAGTGTGTTAGGGACTTGAGACTATTCTTAGACTGTTATTGCTCTCATGGTCAAAATAACATCTGGACAAACATCCATTTCTTCGAGGTGAGGGGTCTTTGTCGGGGTCTGTGGTCTTTGCCTCTTACAGATGAGAACTTCTTTAATACGAAATCAGGCAGACAGATGTTGGAGTTCACAAAAACACGCTCACCGGGTCCGAGCATTTTCCTCTCTGTGCCTTTGTCCATCCAACTGCGATAAACACAGATGTGGATACTATCCAGGAAACAGTGGGCGATAACACCATGTTCTCCTCTCAGAGAATTAGTAGGACGCTGCCAGAGTTAGAGGTTTGAATGCCTTTGCAACTTTTACATTTCACTCTTGGTCCCCGTTTGTCACAGTTCAAATGCAGTACAGTTTAGTTGGTCCAGTCATCATTTTGACACTAGTAGTTTTTTGGCATTTCTGTGCCAGTTGCATAACGAGCGCTTTTGTTTGACTGGTTTGCTCAATGGGAGTCACAGGTATGTTCCAGTCTGAGGTTTATGTAATGTCTGTTTGTCAGTATTATGCTCAAGTTCAAACTGTTGAGTTCAACAGTGTTTGAACAGAGTGGACAGGGTGGCTGCTGAGGGTTCAGTTGCACGCCGCTGTTCAAATTTACAGGGATTAAAGAAAGAAAAGGCAGATGGGGGTTGATTACACTATATACACTTATACTCACTGCTGCAGGCTACATTTGCATTACTCTAGAATGTGAACGCACATTAACTAACTTGGTTGTTGGTGACCTGTGAGTCCCAGAACGCAGCACAGACAGTCCATCGGCCCACAAGGACACATCCAGGTTAGGTTACAGAGAAGTGTGGCACAACTGCTGCAAATACACACTGTCCAGCATTGCATTGTCCGCAACTATGACCCATGTTCAGCCCTAATAGATATTGTGCACAAATAAATGGCACTCAGTATACCTCCACCAAGGCCCAACAGTCCCTTTAAATTCAATCTCACTCCAAAAAATTATTTAGCCATAAAGATCCATGAATTATTCCCTGGAAAAGCAGTGAAAATGTAAACGAAAAAATCATCTCGCAAGATTAAAGAAAGTGAAAAAAAATGTGTCTTGATGTCTACATCTTGCCATGTCCCATCTTTCTACCAAGTTGCATCAAAATCGTCTCTACAAAAACACGGATAAGATTCCCAACATTCAGTTTCAGTGGCCTACTGCTTAACTAACCGGATCCTCAGCATATAGCAGACTGTGGACTCTTCTGGATCCATGTGCTTTGGGGATACTCTTGTGCAGTCAGGTATTTTCAAGACCCACACCTGAGAACTGCCGAATTTAAAACATGCTCATCTCCTCTTTGACGGTGACTCACCTTTACCATCGGATATGAAACTAAGGATCAATTCAAATCCATAACTGTGATCATCAAATCTAGAGGCATTAAACAGTCACATGGCTGGAATCCATTGCTTCTCTTATCCCGTTGGTCAAATGTAATTTCAGTAAAGAGCTAATGTGAGTTGACGGATACCACTATCTTTATTGCAAGTGGTTAAAAGTTCCGAGAGTCAAGGATTCTTAAAGAAATGCACAGTCATGCACGTGAGGTCAGTCATATACTTCCTTTAGGTCATCAGGTTATTTTAGTGCAAAGGCAAACTGTATAATTTTTGTTAAAATTGATAATATTTCGCAATCCGTACTACTTTCTTTTGATCATTAGTAAAATTCTACAGATAATTTTGTAATACACCAATAAATATAAGTACAAATACTGTATATGTAACTATAGACTTATTTTTAATAAAAAATAAAACCATTTGGAGTGTGCTGAAAAAGAAAGAACCGACTGGTGCACTGAGCAACACACATCGAACAGGTCGGTCAATGACAACAGCAGCTGTTGATGACAGAAACAATGTGAAGACTGTGAAGAAAAACCCCAGAACAACTGCCAGTAACATCACCACCAACCTCCACAGGGCAGAGGGGAAAGTATCACAATCCACTGTTTAAAGAGCACAAATGTAGAGGCCAGACCACAACATGCAAACCTCTCATCAGCAGAAAGAATCTGAGGGCCAGGGTGGAATTTCCAAAAAGAACTACAGACATGAGCCATAAAAACTCTGGAACAAAGTTTTATGGAAAGAAAAGATCTGCTCGTGATCCAGCGGATACAAACTCATCTGTGAAGCAGGCAGGAGGTGGTGTTGTGGTTGGGGCCTTCATGGCCACTTCTGGAATGTTCTCAGTAATCTTCATTGATGATTTACCGGCAGCAGTAGAATTAATTCAGAAGTCTACAGGAATTTTTTGTCTGCAAGTTTACCAAGAAATAAATCCAAACTTCACCATGCAGCAAAACAATCAACCAAAACCCACCGCCAACACCAAACAGGACTTCATCAGGAGGGAAGGTTAAAGGCACTGGACTCGGCCGTGTGAGTGACTGGACATAAAACCTATAGAGCAGCACTTGGATGGATGAAAGATGACGTCAGTGGGTCAGAGGTGTGATGCAGTTATTGCAAGCAAGGGTTATGAAACCAAATATGAAAATGTATTAACACCTAAACCCTTCAATTCTTTACTGTTGCTCATCTAAAAACGGGAGCGGTAATGTTGTAGTCTCATATTCTTTTAATCTTAAACCCCAATGTCTAAATGTTTGATTTTGCTGTACACGTCAAAGTCAACCTGCACAGAACTCTCCATCGTAAACATCATCAGGGAGCAACATCTCTCACATTGAGCAATCATTTTGTGTATTAATATAAAAACATTGATTAGTAGAGGATTCCATAGCGTAAGTATTACATTTATCTCATTTCTAAACATCTAAACAAATGCCAAAGTACGTCATCATCATATAATTTACACTCAAACTTAAAATTCAACTTATTCATGTCGTGGAAATTTATCATGAGATTTGAAATAATGAGTTTCTCAGACCGGAGTTGTCTTTAGAGTTTTGATTATTAGCTCCGCAGAGGTTTACACAGTCAGCAACATGGCTCAAAGTGCAACCACAAGAGAATTAAAAAGGAGGGTTTTTATACAATGTGATGAATGGGATACAGAACAGAAAGCAGACACAAACCGTCTGCTGTCTGGCACTGTTATAGAAAGAGGAATCAAATCCAGCACACATTTGCACAAATATAGATCAACAGCAGGTGGAAGACATTGATGTTGTATCAGCTAAGTGCACAGAAAATAGTCAAAACAGTAATAAGACATTGATCAGTGGAATTTTCCAATACATTCACTTCAGCTTTTCTACCCAATTTATTTGCGGAGTATCAGCATTTCCCCCCTTAGCCATAGCTCATCCTAAAAGCAATGACACTGAGCAACATATTGTGTAATACCACAGTGTCAAACACAACTTAAATACTCTCACCTCTTTTCAACCCCACAAGTGAAATGCACTTTCTATTTCCGTTAAATAGGTCAGCCCGGTTTTGTGAACCAGGTTTGCCACAGTTGGGACGAGATGTTCAGTATCTCAGTCTACAAATGCTCTGACCGACTCAGACTTGCCTCCTGCGTAAGCAGCTGTCGTGTAATAATAGTCTGCAATATTTATTTGTTGCTTGACAAGAACTGAACATACTGAACCTCTGATGACATCAAAAGAAAACAATGCCACATGGTCAGCTGATGTCATTACATAAAACATAATTGGTAGGAAAAGATGACCCGTCAGTATTATTGATTATTGATACACCTTCTCATGACCTTGAATGGTCTCAAGACCTAATTACTGTACCTGTGGATTGAAACTAAACCTGATTACTGTCGCCGTTGGAGTGTTTAATGACTGTCAGCTGAAGGAGACTCATGTGAGATGCTTTACTCAGTATCTGTGCTGTGATTCAGAACATGATTCAACTCATGTCACCAAGTATCAAAGCATGAGCTGCTGCAGAGACAGCAACCCTGTAATGTGCTACATGAGCATTTTGGTTTGTAATAATGCCATTTCATAATGACATCATCATGATGTCTTTTATACCATGAGATGACAGATGATTGGTTATTCTAAACAAGCTGTAGATCATGTAACTAATCTTATAGGAATAATGTTGACATTATTCCTACAATAAGATCATTCATTATTTTTTATCAATATTAGCTTTAGGCTTACAACTATATATGTAAATCCATTATTTAACAATGCATGTCATCATTTCTGCCTTCATTGAAACTTCTTCATGTCGTCACTATATATATATGCTTGGGAATCATTTTCAGAGATTTGGATTGGCTACTATTTGAGTAAATATCATGGAATATTTGATTTTATGACCATATTCTTGTTGACCTTTGAACAATCACCCACAAAGGTCAATAATCTGGAGATACACTCCCAGGTAATATTCTCACCAAGTTTGTTGGAAATCTGTTAAGGCATTTTTAACATATTTTGCATGCGCACACACACACAAATAATACCATTCTTCTAACACAGGGTAACAAAACAACGTCAAAACTGCATAATACAATATTTAGGTTCTACTAGTAAAGGTGCTGCTAAGATCTAAATATGTGAAATAAGCATTCTCTTCCTATTAAAACAACAGACACTGTGTCCAATCAACAACGGGTACCTTCCTTTTCCGTTTTCTGTTTTGTTGTTAAATTTTGTTATTTCAAGTTATTTCACTTGAGTTAGAATCGGCTCGGGCTGACGCCTACAAGTTAGAAATCTTTGAGTGTGGAGTTAGAAAGAAGTGATCTTACAAGAACTCTGCAGCCTGCTCTTTACCACTGAGGGAGGCAGGAGGCTACATTAGCCACTACTAGCATACACACCTACATCTTCAAGCAAAAACTAAAAGCTTCAACAGGCGTAGCAGCGGTCACAGACAGGGGCGGGCTTAGCAAACTGTTAACCGATTTTCTATACAATGTCTTTTCAACTAAGTAATAAAATCCACATGAAGGTAGAGCAGTTATTTTCAGACACTGGTGGTGGTTAAGTGGGACCTTGTGAGATTAATTAGGAAACTGAAGGGACTGGAATAGCTTTCATGGGACCACTAGTGTTTCCCATCAATTACCCAGACTGTGGCTGCCTGCCACGGTCTAATTTGTCCAACCAGTTTTATAATGATCCAGAAAAATGTTTACTCATAATAAAATAACTTAGTATTTTTGAGCTGGCCCAACCACCCGAGACTCTAATTATTAGAGAAACACTGGGACCAAATAAAAGAAAAAGTCCCACAGTAAAAAACATGTCGATTTAGTGAAGTGAATGGTGAACAGAAGAAGGTGTGAATGTGCCTGTGACTGATTGTTGACCTGTGCCTTACCTCTCACCCAGTGCATGATGGGATGGGCTTCTTCTCCCCATGACCTGCATAAATAATGGGTGAATATATGGCAATTAAACATTGCATTGAGTACCATTAAATTTCATGTCCTAAAGGTAATTATTTCCATCTCAGGCTAATGTCTGCTGGCATTGAGAGACGTGAAAAGCTTCATCTTTCCACCCTGGACACAGAGGGAGGAGGGAGCACAGAGTGTGAGATAAAAAGTAAGAATCTATTAGGCATGTATTAACTCACCGTATGTCAGTCTGGAAGAAAAAAAGATTATTGTGTTTTCTGTTGTCAGATAAAAACAACAATAGACTTTTTTTAAATGCTGAAAAAATAAAGACAAAGCTGACTCTTTACATATGAAATATTTAAGCCTGGAGAAAGCCTGCAATTGTTGCAAAATAAGTTTCAACTGCTGGTTTAAAGGTGTATGGATATAAAACTATCTTTCTTTGTGTTTTATATTCAAGTTTCTACTTGTGTTACTCAAAGATACAGTATACGGTTTGATCCAAACAGGGGTCTCAGTCTATTAGAAAACTGTATATTATTTTGATGCTTGACATACAGTGAAGTTTTATTTTTGTAAGGCACAAAATGAAGAATTGCTCCATTAATCGCTGTATTGCAAACAGAGTTTTCAAGGGCAAGGCAGCCATTGTGTGAGGGTTGTTAAGGTGGGACATGAGCATCAAACAAGTTCCAGACTCAATCCATAACATGCCAGATAATAATGCATGCCATGCATCTCTATCGTTTCTTCACCACCATATGCAAATAACTGAGTATTGAGTTCACAATGTACACGGCAGCACCACACCCTTCATTCCAAGATACTACAGTCATCAGCATTCACTTACCATTCATTGTATTGACAACTACAGACTTGTCTGAGGGCTCAGACTTTTCTCAGACTATAAAAATACAATTAGGTTTTTAAAAGTTCTGATGCTGCTCACCTGTGTAAGGTTATCTTCATCCTCCCTGATTGAGGTTGATGCCTGCAGCCATTTCCATTCCTAAACAAGCAGAACGAAACTTTACCCCCAAAAAATACAGCTTAAAATTATGTAAATGAACAACAACATAGCAATAACGCATTACACTCTTATAAAATTTATGAGAAATTGTATAGAAAAACTCAGGTGCCGTGTAACTTGTCATGTGGAAACATCACTCATCCACATCAACAAGGTGGAACCTCATGTAGAGTTATCCAAGTGCTAAACACAGGTCAAATGGACTTGGTTGAGTTTATTGAAGACGTTTCACCTCTCATCCAAGAGGCTTCTTCAGTTCTAACTGACTGATGGGAGTCGCAGGTATTTAACTTGCAGGGTCGTTAGGAGTCGTTGAGGTTACCTCCGCATTTTGGCCGGGGAAGACAGATGGTTTGAAAGAGGAGTGAAGGAAGCCATCTTTGTCAAACTAGATGCATAAGCTCTGAAGAGAGGAGGAGTATCCTATCATCCTACTATCAGCCACATACAATACAGTCTTGACTTCCATCCCCAGGAAGTTTCACTACAATTCACACCTTAAGACACGTGACTCACAGGGGGTCAACGACCCACAATGACTCCCAACGAAACCAACAGCACGGTGGGTCCAGCCTCTCAGGTAACCTCAGTTGACCTGTTTTTAGCACTTGGATATACCATGACCTGGAGTTATTGTGTGTAAAGTAAGCAAAGATGCTTTTACTGGATATGTTCAGCTTCCACACATCCTCACCTCATTTATTGTTAAAATTGGCATTCATGATATGATAGGAAGTGGTGGTGGACGTTCCAGTTGACGAGCAGAGGCTCAGTATTCTGTGAATGAAGAAAGCCCAAACGCTCATCAGGGAAACAGTTCAGTTTATAATTTGTTTTTCAGTAGTTATTGTAGTGCAAGTGGTGTGATTTTCAGACAATACCATGACGACCTGTAATCAACAAATGATTTGTCTGAAAGGTGTGTGGTCAACATGACACACATGTGGAAGGCATAAGGCAAGTTGTGTGGATGGATGTCTTGAATATCATGAATCATGAAGGAGAATATATACTCCCATGTCTATAGCTGATTATGTATTTCCTGTTAAATTAATTGTGTAGGCAGAGACTCAATCTCAACAGGCATTTGATGATTGCCCCCCGTAGCGACAGAGGTAACAGTGGCTCGACTCAAAGACAACCTTAGACTATGGAGCAGATGTAACCCCTTGTGGTAGATATGCTTAATGAACAGCAGGGGATACACACAGGTTAACTCACCGTAAAGGGTGGCCTGTTTTATATAATAATATAATTTTCTTTTATCAAGAAGATGTCAAATCCTATGTTATTGCTTCAGTTATTTGATTCTTGCTTTAAGTTCATTATTTGTAAAATGAAAGTTTATGGCACGATGGAACAAACAATAATGTTTGAAGGCTTCTGTCATTTTGAAGCAAGTTTTGAGGGCCGCAAACTTCATGTCAAATCTGTTTCTGCAAACAAATACATAAACACCAAACAAACAAATACATAAACCAGTTAGCAGGATAACCAGTTAAAATGGAGTAACGCTGCTATCTATCAAGCAAATATTGGAAAAGAGAAAAGGGACATTATAATCATAAATCGTAAGAGGTCACCTAATAAGACTTAAGCCTGTTATGTAGCTCTGGTAATGCTGTGTAGCTTATGTCAGCTAACATTGGCTTGTGTTGATGAGGAAGCTAGCTAACTCGCTAACTAGCTCATTTCACTTTATGTTCACTAGCTAAATGTGAGCTAACATGTCACACAACAAGACAAAGTGATAAAACATGTTTCTACATAACTAACATGTTAACTAACATGTTAAATGACAGTTTCATACCGTGTGGCTGCAGTGACATGTCAGCAGGTGAGTGTTCACGTGTCTTTAACGAACTGCAGCTGTTTACTTTATCCGGACCTGGTGGGCTGGTCAAATAGCTGGGTTCGGCTGTGATTGGCTGAGTGACGCATCAATCAATCCGACTCGACCAATAGCCTTTCATGTGTACGGAAACGCAGCCCTGGAGTGACGACTGAACAGACAAAGAAAGAACCACCCACATGTTTGATTGATGGGTAAAAGAGACAATTAGAAGAGACCCAATTTGGATTTAGTTTTTAGTTATTGTGGTGATAATTGCCAGTTTCTAAAGCAATCATCACCAAGTCTTAGTACAGTTTACAGAAATAAATATAGTAAAAAACAAATTCCCCATATTAGTATTATATTACCATATAGGAAAATTACTGGGCCTGTTATCTTTCACTTCAAGTAATGATTATTTTATTATCAATGTGTCATTTACTTTTAATTTAGCTGATAAATGAATCAATAAAATGTAAAAAAAAACGTAGGCGAGGGTGCATCTGTCTGACCAACAGCAAAGCAGCCATCTTTAAATCATAGAAGCTGCACTAAAAAAATATTTTTCTACAACACGACTTGAATATCTCTTTGATTATTTAAACACTTGCAAAACTTCTCTTTTGATCCACTGATTGTAGCTCCTTAATAAACCAGTCAAATTCTGCCACTTAATACACTATAAAGTAGTTTATTCATCTTTGAAAATGGCAGCTTTTTAACTCATCACACGGTTTCTGGGTAATATAAAAATACAATCAATGCAGTTGAATATTTTTCTCTGGCAGTGGTGGACAGACCCTATTGGGAGCAGCGGGACATCTCCCTGAGAGTCCTTTGTTCCTGCACCGCCATGACATCACTCATACCTGGCACCAGGCGTGATGGTTGCCTCCACGAGCAGCTGCCCTGTCTTTCTACATTGAGTTTGCTTGTGATAATGGTCATCTATTATAATAAAAATCAACTGATGAGTGATGAGTGGTTGGAAAAGTGAACAGGAAGCAGTTACAGGATCTTTGTGTTCCCTCATTCAGAGAGAGAGAGAGAGAGAGAGAGATCGAATGTCACCTACGTTCATTTATTGACATAATCATATCCGACAGTGGCTCTCTGTAATGACTGTATTGTAAACATGTAGCCTCCTCTTTATGTTGTAATAATATTTAACTGCTAAATTGTTTTTTAAAATATAATTATAATGACCTCTGCCATGGATGTTGTGTTTTCACCCGAGTGTTTACTCGTCTGTTTGTTTGTTGGTTTTATTTGTTGGCAGAATTCTTAGAAAACTATTTAACAAATTTCCACCCAACTTGTTGAAGGGATGAGGCCTGGGCTTGGGACAAATATATTGAATTATGGTGAAAATGCAGATGTAGCTTCCATTTTTCTGGGGTAAAATAATACAACTGTTAAAATAGTTTTTTTAATCTATTTTATAATTACCTCCACCAGGGGAAGTCATGCTTAAACCTGTGTCTATTTGGGTTTTTTTACTTTCTTTACCTGTTTTTTAGAGAAATAAATATTTTAGGTTTTATTATCAGGCCATTTCTACTATAAGAACTACCACTTCCTTTTTCTTTTATATTTCTACCATGAGAACATCTGGGGGATTGTCGAGCCTTCTATTGAACGCAACATATTTTTTGATATCAACTGTTATATTGAGCACTTATACCCACCATACATATAAAAGACACTTTCCCTTTAATATCATCAGTGAATGGGGAGTGTGCGGCGCTGCTTTCCCACCAGATGTAAACAAAGCGTGTCCCGTCAGTAAACGCACCACACTCATTACACAAACCTTTCATTTAATCTCACTAAACCCTTGCGCAAGCTCCACACTTGAGCCAGTACAAATATAGCCAGTATAAATATGCACGTTGATTGTCATATCTGGAGATAACAATGGAGCCGTGTGAGATGTGGGCTCAAGTGAGGGGATAAGTGAGGCTCGGGTCTTTTCACCTGGAAAGAAAGGAGACAGGAGGGGGGGAGGGATCTGGAGAGAGGAGTGAAGGAGCCCCCCAGCAGAGCGGTGTAACACGACGCCCCGAGAGTTGCCATCATCACATGGCAGATGGAAAATTCCACTCGGACTCCTCGCTTGTTAAATGGGAAGGGTCTCCAACTCCCGTTTCCACCAGTCCGCCTCCTCCTCCTCCTCCAGGCTGCACGCAGCTGTCTGTCCGCCGGAGCAGTAGGTAAGACCCCCCAACATTTACACATCCAGCCTTTACTTTTGTTTGCAGTAGTAGCAACCACTTATTATTATTACTCTTATCATTTAAATCCCCCTCCCCCCCTGCATGTGGCTCGCTGGTTAATTTGGCCACCATGCTTGATGGGACTCGGGAGCGCGCATTTTAATTCTGATTATTTCTAAGGAGCGGCTGCAGCCAGAGGGTATACAAATAAAAGAGGGATTATTGGTGCATGGGTTTTACTGACTTTTCGTAGTTTTGTTCTGTATACTTGTATCCGTGTTATGAATCAAACGCGTGCATTTAAGTTAAAGAGCAACAGTAGCTGTGTGTGTGTGAGTTTGTGTTGGTTTGTGTGCGTGTGTGTGTGTGTGTGTGTGTGTGTGTGGAGCTTCCTGCAGGGCGTCACTGGAAGCGCGAACCTTTGTTTTCTTTTTCTTACACCAACAACAGAATTCGCTTTTTACTCTTGGTTTCATAGACTTTTAAACTTCAGCCACTGCACGCACCAGTTCATCCTGTGGTCTTGAAGCTACATTTTGCATAGAAGCTGTTGCGAATTTGCCTGTTTGCTGTGCTCCCCCTTTCTTTTTTTCGCGTTTACTTCGGGACAAAAACACAATGGAGACTATTATTGTTCCCAGTTTGTAACTTACAGCCTCCACTGCCAAACCAGAAGCTCGCATCTTATGGATATAAGTTGGAATGGTTATTATTGAAGGGGTTAATAATGTGTAATAAACAGGGGCTATGAACAAAGTAAAAAATATGGATCATGGCATTATGTAACAGTAGCATGCTGAGTGTGGCCTGCAGGGCTCACTGAGGACTAATACATATGTTATGACTGCGATCGCAGGCTCAGACTGTTGTCATGCTTATCTGGAAAATATTGTACAAAATTGCAGAGTTAATTTTAACTCGATTTGATCTCCAAAAACTTGGCAGCCAAGCCCACACGGCTCGGTTGTGATTCTCCGATCCCTGCAAACTGCAAAGGATCACCATAGATAATCCTATATAGTTTTCCATTTTTGTAAATAATTGACATTTACTGATGTTTGATTTAGGCCTTCCTCTCTTTTATTCTGTAAGTGCAATCTGATGCAGTTGACAATTTCATTCAGCTCTCGAGGTTTTTTTCCCCCTTGATGTGCCATCTCTGGGGACCTTTTCAGACATGTGATCATTCTCACTTTCTCTCCTGTAGCCAATATGTTATGTCCGTGCATTTTAAGCCATAAGCATCTGCAGCGACGCACCACGACCTCAGAGTGGCAACTGGGAACAAAGACCAGACTCAGCCCATCGAGAACATTTTAGCTGAGGTATGTTTAAGCACTGAGTCCAGTTTCTGTCCCCTCTCAATGCTAAAAATACATGGTTGCCACACAGTGATTGTGCACGTTCACTCTCACACCCAGTCTGTTCTCTGTGCACCTTACTTACATAACAGGAAGAAGTGATCTAGTCATTTCTTCCCCTAATGGGGCCCCACTTGTCTCTTTGACAGATGGATTTTTAAGTGTTTCCAGTTGTTATAATATGCAACTGGTAGTGTTTTTTGGGCGATGTGGGGATTTTTAAGATTTCAGGTTCATACCCTGTGCTTCTACGGTTTTAGTAAAGACTGCAAAGAAATTGGTTTGAATTGGAATGAAAAACGGGAAATAAGACACAGCACAAATGTGAGAAAACCTATCGTCCTGCTTGGCACCGACCTGCTGCTTAAAAAGTGTAAAAGATAGTACAAGCCCACCACTGCCACAGATGACATGACACAGCTGTCTACACAGGCTGAGGAGAAGGCCTAAAATCAATGTTGCACACTGGAACATTTTGTTCAAAACCCATCACAGTAACTCCTCAGGAACTATAGGTGCTGCTGGTTGAGGGTAGAAATAAAAGTGCAGGTTTGAACACCTGTCAGCCGGGTGACGCTTGGTCGTGGATCCTGGATGACACATGTAGGTCACGCCCCGACGCTGCGACTTGGGGGGTTGCAGCACTGCTGGAGCCGGCTGATGTAACTTGTACCATGAATGAGCACATGAGCCTCAAACCTCCGACGCCGAGTCAGTTTCAAAAGGAGTGGTTATCACCGACACAAAGACACAGCGAGGTATTGCCACAAAGCGGAGAATCATCTGGCACTTTTCCAAAACACGGTCAACACATTCAATGAAAACCTGTGAACATGGTGCACAATGCAAAGAGCTGTCTAATTTTTACCTGCAGGATTACAATTCAGTTCATCTGTAACTCAGAAACCTACAATGTGCAAGACGCCACATCACTGGAAGTGCCAGTTTGATTCATCTTGATCACTCAATAGTTGAAATCTTCCTAACATAAATCACTTTCTGCAGCAACTTTTGAAATTTGCTTTCTTGCCAAGAGTTACATAAAATAACACCATTGCTATTATCTGGTCTGCTTGATAAATATATATTTTTTTTTTGTTCTTCAGCCCGGTAGCTTAGCCTAAAGACTGGTGGCAGAGGGGGACAGCTACTCCGTTTACAAAACCGTAGCATATGTTTAGACTAACTCACCGGATGCAGATTGTGGGTAAAAGAGTTCTACTAGCTACGAATTTCACTTACATTCTCCTCGCCTTCCACTATCTGCATGTTACCATTTTGACAATCCTTTTTGCTACTGTCAACCACAACAACAACCTCCGAAACTAGCAACCTAGATACTGGAAATGGTTTTGGTTTGATTTGGGTGGTGCAGTAAGACAGGCTTGCTTTGTTCTTTCAGTGAATAGTTGTTGTTGGATCGGTTAAATATAAGCAAACTAATTTTCTGTGGCTTTAATGCTTGCGGAAATTATGATAAATCTTTTTTATTAGTTTAAGTCATATATAAGTCTTTTATGAAGTTTCTTTTATTTGCTGTGAATTGGCTGTTTTATTGCTCTTTACCCTGTGTGCAAATATTCCACAAGAACAAGCTCCACCCCTGGTATTATCCTGAGTGTAGCGGCAAGATGATTGTGTTAGGTTTGAAGAAACACAAAACCTATAGCATAAGGATAACTGACTGGTGCTGTCTATAGATATAAGTCCTTTCTCTTACAAATAAAAGGCCTCGTGTTTCATTTGATATTACAACTGTACCTGCCAATATTGAGCCTGTATACTCACCATTGTGCTTCTGTTATGCTTTGTTTTAGCGTTCACAGTTATCCTGTAGTTCACGGTAAATTGTAGATAGTTTTTCTTTAAATAGCATTTTTAATGCCCCATGTGGATAGGATAGACCCATTGCTCCAGAAACAGCTAATGCTAGTGTTTCCAGTTGACCTTAAAATGTTTATTACAGGAAACATGAAACGTTTGCATGAGAAGACCAACAAATTACTTTTACAGCTTTTTACAGAGATACAGCTAAATTAGCTAAAAATATAGCTCGTCTTTGCTTTTATTACATTTTCTCAAAATTCGGAACCAGAAATACGAGTGGATCAGTGCCAATAATAGAAAATGCAAAATCAGAAATGATATCCTAGCAAGTGATCAGGGAGGGGGAGGTTGTCATTACAGTCTCGTAGTTTTCACTCTTCCAACCTGTTGGCATGTCAGACCTAACCAGAGCCCAGATGTCCCACAGCCGGCCTCTGAATAATCAGAGTACAGCAGGTTCATGGTTACTGATGCAGCAGAAAAGTCTCATACCCAGGGAAGAGGTCTGCCAAGGAACCCACAAAGAGAATGAAAAGGTGCCTTGTCTGACCCATGTTATACAATCAAGTTGACGTAAATTATACAATTACTCTTACACAACGTTAAAAGACACCTTTTCCTGGCACATGAATTGCTGAGACAAAGTTTGAGTTTTCTGTAACTCTTTAGGCTCAAAACTATATATGCTTTCATTACATTGTATTTTTAAAAAAAGAACTGGGGGGGACAGGGCTTACTGACAGTCATCTGATATCTTAAAAATAAACGGTGTGTTAGCCTTTTTGTGCTTCACTAATGAACTCGAAAATGTGCAATTTTCTGTACAGACTGTTTGTCATGGTCTGTTTGGGTTTGTCAGGGCTCAGCATGTCGCAAACCGGAGAAACAAGAAAATAAGCAGATTATTCTGGAGATGTGGTGTCCTGCTGAATGAGCCGTCTGTTCCCAATGTGTGGAGGCCAATGGCATCTTTGTACAGGTGACCTAAGGAGTTCAGATGTTCAGACACATGTTTGCCCTCATGCGCTCTCAAATTACACTTAGAGGGTGTTTTTGTAATGGAAAAATGGTGGAAAATACCACACACTTAACTTTCTTAGTCTCTTAGCTCTGTCGTCGTCAACCAGAAACTGAGGTTATCTAAATCAGTGCTTTTGGAACGACAGGAAAAAAATCCTCTTCGGACTAGTAGACTGTTTAGAGTCCTTCTCAAGGTCTTTAGCTTGTTGCACATTGTGGCAAAGCAAGATGCCAGCGTCACGATTTGCACATCAGCTAGAAGATCGATATCAACTGCTAACATGAACAGACCGAGTGTTTGCAAAGGTGGATCACAAACAAAGTTGTGACGCACCAGGTTGATGCACAAGAGGTCAATCTGATGTTTGCCAATGGTCAACTGACCTTTAATGACACGACACAAGTCAGCATTTTTGTTTTTTTGTTTTTGGCAGTCTGGCGGCAGTGTAATTTGTTCGAGGTCAGTCGTAGTTTTCCAGCCGCTCTTTGAGCTGTCAGTGTCCATTGATTCGAAATTCAGACGATTTTCTGCCGGGTTTCTGAGTATTCCACAAAGACTTTGCCGTGTGCAAACATTCGTTGCAGTTTTCCACACACTGTAGTTTCAGTCAGTGGTGAGAAACAAAGATTAGTGTTGTTAGCCTGCACTTAGCTTCCTTTTTTTTATTGTACTTAAACCAGCCTGCTCTGCTGTTTCAGTTGATGCATGGCCCTTGATATGGAGGCGCCAACTACGATAGTGAGCAAATGCTTAGAACAGACAGATGGCACTTTCTCTGGAAATTCCGTGTTTGCACTAGCGTATTTCAAGAGGTCAGACGACAGATATGTGAGAGACAAGAAAAAACTCTTGCAGGTCCAGCACAGCGGTTTCTCATGGGAACGTTACTTCTGCTCATATATCATATAACCATAAATTGTAGCTGTCTGTGCTCAGCCAGAAGGCATGTGCTGGAGTGTTGAGCTCCTTCTATGTTTCTCACACATAAGATATTGGTATCTTGCTGAAATCACCACAGTACCAGGTAGCGCTCTATCAGGTCAAGGAAAGAGCCCTCAGCCTGAGTGTAGGATAAAAAGAACACAAAGTGCAGTAAAAGCAGTGGTAAAACATTGGTAACGCACAACCACAGAGGAGGACAGATTCTTTACAGTTAAGCACCGGTTGTAAACCATGAAAGCCATGGAAGGGCAAGTGAAAGGCATGAATGTGTGTAAAGTGAGCGCACGGTCAGGTGCTGGTCCGACACACGCCTCCTGTACCTGTCTGGTGATAAATCATGATCCTGTCTGAAACACTTCCACACACACCACCTGTGCGGGGGTCGGGGCCAAGTGATCACCTGGTGAATCAGACGTAACTCAATACTCAGACCAGAGTATAACCGAGTGTTCAAGCGTTGGTATCTATTTATCATGGTCGTTTTCATCTTTGTTTTTAAGATAGGGTAGTCTTTTCTCAAAATCAAATCTGGTGTTTTTAGATATCAAGTTTAGAGTACTCTTTTCTTGGAGCCAAGGGTTGATAATGAGACGTAGCCTGCCCTGACTGTCCATCTGTCTCCAACATGTAGAATGTATGACCGCAGTGTGACAGGCGGACGAAGGGGGCAGGGAGTCGTTTCAACATGCCACATACGGAAGATAGATGAATTCCTCCTACGTGGAAGCTCTTTCAGACAATGGGTGGAAGGCGTGAACTCAGTTCAACGCAGATGTCAGTCGCACACAACTCCGTATGTTGTGGTTGTTTTATTTTTATGAGACAACACAGTAGACTACTCTGACTGTATCCAGCATCTGTAAATCTGCCCTACATGACACGCTCAACTAGCTGTGATTTGTTGGGTTGAACCACTTACATCGGCCTTATCACACTCACACACTGCGAGCATTGTAATCTTTCGTGCTTCGTTTTTATACTGTACTGTATATAGCTACAGGGAGGATTAGCACACTGTTCAGCTAAGTGGCTGTTTGCTATAGAGTCATTTTTAGCAGCTATAAGAAGCTGAACATCAAATTAGCTTATTTCCCAAAATGTTTAACTATTCGATTCAATTATAGTCAGACCAAATGCAATGAATAAATCTAAAGGTCCAGATACGACCCACAATGGACCACACGCAATTCGGTTTATACTACCCTGGGCGTGTGTATATGCTGACATGTTCACGCATTAGTTGGTGCGTAACATCTGAGCGATCCATGGGAGGATGTGGGCAGATGTAGTAACAGTGTGGATCCTCACAGCCACATAACTCACCCTTCAAAGTTCATGAGTCTAAATCTTCTTCCATGATAGATTTGGAGACAACTAGAATGTTCAGACCTCATATTAACACATGTCTCGAGAGATGTGATCACAAGTAGTTCACATCTGGCATTAGAATGTGTCCCCATATGTGTTGTCAGTGATCAGTTGTGTTGAGATCTCACTTCCCGGCTCTATATGCAAATAAAACATTCGTCATTTCTGTTTGTGACTAAAAGACGTTTTTTTGTACCCAGTGTTTACAGATTGGGTCAATGTGTTTAAGTTTGTGCGTGCCTGTGTGTGTCTCGATGTGAGAAACATTGTGCTGCTGGCAGCTTTATAATGAAATAATAACAGTGTTAATAATGTGGTGGTGGCCACAAGTGATTCAGTGTATGTGAAACACTGAAAAGCATTAAAAAAACTTGGTTTACTAACTGTGGCAGGTCAGAGGTCAGCTGAGTCGGCGTTTCATCATATGTGGCCTTCGTGATCAGATGAGGACCAGCAGGGCCACGGGGGCTTTGGCCCTAGATGGACTCTGATGGCCCCTGAAGTGCCCCTGTACTGTCAGAACTACTCACTAACAATACAACACTTCTGTTATTTTCTTTTTCAAAGCACACGATGTGCTTGAACAAGGAACCATTTTTACAATATATTCAATGATGTGTGGATTTGTTTAAAGCTACAGAGCTAACAGTAAACAAGGAACTGGCTCCTTAATGAGGAATTGTGCATGGTCCTAGATCCAACACGCTTTGGATTGATGTTTATACCCGGTCTGAGCTGGGCCTCTAATGGAGGACAAATAAGCGTTAGACCTTTTTTTGACACGTTTCCAGTAATAATAATGACCTCAGTGTTACATCATGTATTATACAGCAGTCACCTACTTGAAAAAGGGTACATAGAGGTGATAGTTGTAGACGCAGGGGACAGAAATATCTCGCTTTGACCTTTGAATTTCTTAAAGAGGCCAAATCATTAGTTGACTACATGTGTCTTTAATATTATTCAAATAAAGACATACATGTATTAAGCTTTCACCACATAAAAGCCCTGTTAGCTCATCTGAGGGAAATTTGTGTTTCATTTGATATTTAGTCAGATGTTGGACGTCATCTGGCCAGTGATTTACCAGCAGTCTGTGGTATTTGCAGGCAGTCACATGGCATAAGGAGGTATAGGCTTTATTTATAGAGTCGCAATGATCACTGAGTATGCTGTTGGGGCTGCGCAACAAACGTACACATTAGCATGGGTTCGGATACTGTGTGTCTGTGTGTTTGTCTGTGTTTGCTGAAATGATTCATCCAATCAGGGGCACACGTTATAGTGTCGTGTTAGACATGTTATGGTCAAATCTGGAGGTTAATGACCCATTAATCCATGACGGCAACATCCCCAGGGCCTCTTGTTTACAGATGTCTACACTGTGTATTATTCTCCGGCACGCTACAAAAATTTGTTTTTATGAGGTGTTATGCTCTGGAGTTTAATCAAATACATGCAGAGGTCAAAATTCTGCCGGGAAACCAGCGACTTCAAAGATCAGCAGCTGTGAAGTGAACGAGTGAAATACCTCAATTCTCATTTGAGCAATCCCTTTACAAGCCTGTGTCAAAACCTCCTCGTCACATAGAAACGGTCAAAATGTCTTGGCGAGCTCCTGCAGTAGGTGGACACTGTCAGTGAGATGGCAAAGTTTTACCAAAATACGGGGAGGTTGGGTTTGTGCACGTGGCAGAGGGAGGAGGGCACAGTTAGAGGAAAAGAGTCAGAGTCCTTCGAAACTTCTGCAAGTTGGAACAGCTTGTTCCAAACAGGTATAACAGTAAATAAGTGAGGTCTTTTGTTGAAGCAAGACCATTGATTCTAACATTAACTTGGATGATACCTCATACACAGGACTCAACAGTCTAAATTTTCCCTAAATATTGTCTATATGAAACATAGACAATTAAGCAATCAGTGTTTACATTACCTCTTGGTATTCTGGATTAGTATTCTCAGTGGGAAGATGCTGAGGGACAATAAAGCAGTTAAGGTGAATTTAAAGGGACAATCCAAAGAGACAGATTTAAAAAAACTTAAGTTGTTCTAGTACCATTTTTCCCTTCCTGATACCGATTCCCTTCCCCCCCCGAAAGACAAGGTTTTGCCTCTTTTAAAAGTTTTACAAAACTCCAGGGCTGTGTTGTGGTCTGGACGGGCAGAAACAGAGATAATTGGAAACGATGCCATAGACACTCTCAAACGAGTGCAGATTTTTCGGTCAGGACGTAGCCTTCGCTGATTCGTCAAGCTCCTATCACATGATCCACCACCCGGAAGAAAACAAAACAGTACCGACGACTACCAGTGTAGAACGCAGCATAGATATCATCAGGGTTATTTTGTCACACAATGACATAAGACCTTATGCAACAGTCGTGCTCCTTGCATATCGCACGCTGGTCTTAACGGGTTAAACCAGTGGACCCTTTGTGTTTTCATGTGTTTGTGTATGAGATTTTCTCGAGCTCAGTCACTTCTATAGTTGGCTGCTGCTGCTCTCTGAAGTTTGTGACCCCCAAGCTAACGCCATCCCTGTTTGGTATGTCACAGGATTGGTTCCTGGATTGCTTTCTAGTCATAGGTGATGGGCTGCGTGAGGCCCCCAACATAAACACTCCAAGGGGCCTTTTAAGGAATATCCCGGCAGCTATAGTGGATCATGTTGAGGAGTTCACTTTTTGTTAGGGATCTAGCTTCCATGTTGCTGTGTTGTTCTTTGTACTGAAGGTTTTATAAAATAATTTGGGGCTTACTTTTACTTATTTTCCTTAGATTCTGATGCTTGTTTGAAGAAATCCAAAGAAAAGCTCCATTTCTCCTTTGGGGGGATGGGCTGTAAGTCAGTCTGAGCAACCTACTCCTCCACACCGGCAACAGCCGTGGCTGGAAGCATCGTGTTTTTCGGGTTGTCCCCTATTCTACTGAATGAGATATGTGAGGAATGCCTCAAGGGAATTTCGACAAATTTGCCACTATTATTCACTTGGGAGAACTGATAAGTTTATGTTAAAGGTCAAGGTCACTGTGACATCATAACGCTCTGCAAAAACACTTTTCTGGACAATATTTAACACTTTAACACAGGAACAGAAGCAGATAATGACCACTTAACTGATTGGCTTAGGCGCACAGCAGTTAGATCTTGATCTTGAGTTATAGCTTAGGTGTTAACTTTTCCTCGCCTTAAAGAAAATGAAACGTCACACTCTTCTCTGAAAATGAAAAGTTGAAGCCCTCGCTCAGTTCAGTACAGTCCGTCCTTATCTTTTTCTGGTCTTTGTCTATTTTGTGTAACCCAGAGTAAATAGACGTTACTGAGAGATAGACATCACTTGGTGTTTTCACTCCTCTCCATTCGTGCCAATGTTACAGTAGGTTTTAGCTTATAATTGTGGATGTAAAAGTTACAAAGTCTCTCTGTTAGAGTCAATTACATGGAATTAACACACTTCTGAGCTTATTTCAACTTTCCAGCTTCCTAAACTGAAAACTTAATTGTTCTGCCTTTTAAAGATCATGTTGCTATTCTGTAGAAATCTTTCACATTTAAATATCACCTCTAACCATATCTTAAATATTGTCACATAGGGCTGGGCACTAAAACAATATCAATAATTATCGCAGTATAGTTTTAATCAATAGAAATATATGTATTTATGGGGAAGGTATAACACATAATTGATCTACCTCAGTTAAGTGTTTGTCATTCTCTGTCCAGGAAGAGTTTAAAACCACAACCTTCACTCAAGAGAAAAAAATCTGTCTTTAAATGTGACATTTATCATGATAATTATCGTTATCAGCTGCGAGTGAAAGTGAGAACCCTTGTGACAAAAGTGCTACTTTTTGTTTTAACTGCTTACTCTACAAAATCTTTAATCAGCTAATTCGAAGAAAATCTTGCAGTTTGTTCCCCACGTGTGTGTGTGTGTGTGTGTGTGTGTTTGTTCCTTCATTTGAACTACACTGTCCAACAAAGTGGACAAGAGATAAAAAAACCATCCCTGACACAAACATGGCCTTGGGCACAGTGACATGCCGACAACGATGTCTCCTGATTCCCTGATTGGCCGGTCGACAACACAGCCTACCCCCAAAATCCACCGATGATCGCCCACAGTGCAGCTGGATAACTGCATGTGTGCGTGTGTGTGTGTGTGTGTGTGTGTGTGTGTGTGTGTGCGTGTGTGCAGCTGCATGTGCAAACAGTTTGTCTCGCTGTGCTCACAAGAGGCGGTGCAGTGACGACAGCATCAGTCGCTTTGAGCGTCGATCGTCGTCGTCGTCAGTTCACACAAGGTGTGGGCCAGTATAAAACTGTACTGACGGTCATGGTCATGTGATATGTCATGTGATTTAAGGTTGAAGCGACAGTGGGTATTTAACAGCGTTGGTGGGCCGCAGTATCTTCAGTCTGATGGCGGCTGATGTTCTCGCAATGTTCCATCTATCTATCTATCTATCTATCTATCTATCTATCTATCTATCTATCTATCTATCTATAAATCTATCTATCTATCTATCTATCTATCTATCTATCTATCTATCTATCTATCTATCTATCTATCTATCTATCTATCTATCTATCTATCCATCTATCTATCTATAAATCTATCTCTCTATCTCTCGTTGGGGCCCCTGCTGTGGCCCTCTTGTTTTTCTCTGAGGAGGCAGACATGTTTATGTGCATGTGTGTATTGTGGGGGTTACGGCCGTGCTCAAAGGCGGGGCCTGTGTGAACAGTGTGTGTCCTCATTGGTCGACAGAGGCCCTCCCTCCTCCGTTTTAAAAGCCTGTATTTTCACCTGAGTTACAAAAGAGCTGCTGCTCCTCACCCATCCACTGTTGTCTATCTTTCTTCTTAAAAAACACATTTCTTATCGAAAAACAAGAAAAGGAACTCTCAGAACCTCATTAAGGAAACTTTCAGTGAGTGAGTATTTTTGCTTGAAAGTCTTGGTCTGTACTATGCATGAAAATAAGGCTATATAAACAAATCAGATAGATTTACCGAGCACCATGGTACAAGACTTGTTGTCAAGGAGTTTCTTCTGCAAACTGTTTCTTCTGCATGTTGGAGCAAAAAAACGTTTCTTTTTCTTCACCCTTTTTTCTTGATTTCTGTGGTATCCCTCGACCCTGCAGAGGCAATAGCCACCTCCTCAGAGCTAGTGGCTGATGCAAGAGTTTGTTTGGGTGGAGGATACGTGAGATCGTTGCAGTGTTTTCACAGTGGAGACTTGAGGTTTTTAAATCATCTGTGGACACTTATTTCTTCCTAAATGTGTCGCAAAGAATTATTTTATTTTGAAAGTATGTGCAAAGGTTTTAAGAGTCGGTGTCTTTAGGATGTGAGGTTTTCTGTTTCAACGCTTGCTGCCCTTTAAGGTTTATGTTATTAGGTGAGACTGGTATCAGCAGGAAGTTTGACTACTGGTTTTTCTTGCATTTCTTTGTTTTCTAATTTCACCATGTGAGCATTTGCACGGATGTTAGCGTCTTTAAAACCAGTGACAAGACATTTGACCCGTATAACTTAAAAGTTTTCCCGTGAGACGAATGAAGAAAAGTAATCATGCAAAAGCTATAAAACAATATTGCTGTTTGTGTTTCTGTGCAGACAGCACGTGCATCTTTCCTCTCGTCTGTCTGTCACCATTGATTCCAGCTGTTTTAGTATCATGTCAGGCTTTTTATCCAGAATGCGAATGGCATCAGCGCTTGTTTTTCACATCTGTGTGGCCAAGTGCAAACGTGTTTCTTCTCTGTTTGGGCAGTTCGAATGAAAGCGCAAGCAGGGCAGCAAATTCCAGCAACAAGTGGTCACTCCTCGAGATGTATTTCACACATGTTATGTTAATGGGAGGTGGGGGGCTGCAGTCAGTCCAGCTATGCGAGGCTGATACTACACCAGAGACGGCCCCAGTGTGTCGCATGGCCAAACAAGTGATTCTTTAATGCTGTACCTGTAACAACAGTGGCATTAAATAGTGAAATACAAAGTTAACCCAGTCGGACAGGTTAATCCTTTTTGGCAATAAGAAGTGTGAAACGTTCCCCCTTTCTCTCTCGCCACACAACAGAGAGCGACACTGAGAGATTGGGTGTACTGGCTTGTGTGATGCGGTTGTTAACGGTAATGTAGCCGCTTAATCTCTGTTGGCTCCCAGATATGGGCTGTTTTAAAGCGGCATACTTCCGAAGAGCAAGATCGCAGCGGGGACAAAAGCATGATTTGGAAGAATCCCGTAGGTCAAAACAGTTTCAGCCAGGTGGGGTCATGCTGGAGAGTCTGAACACCAATGACGTAATTTGCATAGCATGTCCTTTACAAGATGGAAAGTTTTCTGTGGAGGCATAGTGGCCTGTGTGCTGTAAACGCTTGGGTAATGCTTTGTGACGCAAAGATCCTGCTGCCCATCAACTTCCTTTCAGTGACTTAACAGAAAATCAAAAGGTACTTTGTTACAGATGATTTTTAAAGTACTGACCCCATGTGCATTTACTCAAATACAGTACTTACACGCACTTGTACTTTATTCATCTCCACCTATGCATGTACTTTTCAATACTCCTGAAAGAAAGGACCTTTTTTACTTGTTTGTGTAATGACTCTGCCTCTGTGTGGAACTTTTTGGAAACATTTTGCAATTGGACCTTTATGGGAGACTTTGTGCAATCGTGACCTTAAGTCTCAAAACGTGAAAGCAGTATGAAGTACTAACTGGCTGTTTTTACATACATAAGAGTTTGCAAAATGATAGATATAAGAAAATATATATTTAATTGCATGACTACCTACTACATCAACATGCTGCTTACCTGTCAAAATATACTGTTATGAAATAGCATACGATTTTTAAGCGTAACTTTTATTTTTAGCGTCTTTCAGTCCAATGTTGTGGTTCATTCTCAACACAGTATTATTTCCAACCAAAAGCGATGCAAAAATGAAAAAAACAAATCTGAAAAAGGATTTGTTGTGGTTGCGAACGCGTCTTGTGCAGGGAACCTCCCGCTGTGTTGTGCATGTGTGAAAGGCAAACCGCAGGTAAACTCTGCAGCCAATTCTCTGGATTTTACCCACAGGTCATGTCTGGAAACGGCTTAAAGCTGTTTTCAAACATGAACTAAGGAGAATATTTGCACAATTTGCTTGCAGTGAATCGTGTGGACGATCTCCTGCTGTGTTCTCACACGGGCTCATTCAGACAATATCCAGAGTTCTTACCAAGGGGACTGGCCAGAGAAAGTATGGAGCCTCTCACTTGGATATATTTGTTCTCATATGCAGCTCCTCCGGAGAATGTCAGGAGATTATCCTGAGTTCAATGCATGTCCGAAAGCAGGTTAGGTGTTGGCTAAAGCATGGAATTGTAACTTTGAGTTTGCACGTAACCATAAAATTGTGCCGCAGAGCTGACACCAACTTATTATTGCGGCAAAAACAAAAGAGAATTCAAAGAAACCCATTTCTCACGTGTTCTTCTTCGTAAGTAACACATGTCGTGTGGCAATTCTGTTTTGGTCGCCACGGTTAGTTGTTTGTTGTGTTGCCAATCCCAGTCGTTTGGTGAGTAACCCCCTTTTATTGAGCTCTTTGTGTGAGTTACCATAAATAATGTAGCTTTCAGTAGCATTCATGATCTCACAGGCTTCATTCACTCACTAGTCTCTGTTCTATTCCTCACGTAGCGTAATAATGAAGGCTACGTTGTTTGCTCTTTCTTCAATGGTCATGGGTGATACTGAGTAAACTGGTTAATACATGAACAAGACGGTCTGTTGATGGTGGCCTCATGTACCCATTGTATCTTTAACCTGGTTTCAGGGTTTGTTGACTTAACACCAGCAAGCAATCTCCATGTACGTCAGCAATGGCTTGTCATTTCTTCCTTAAAGTTAGGATATACAGTGAGACACGACTTTGTATTTTTTCTTTAATGTATTTTATCTGACATTATAAACACAAGATACTTCTAATCAAGCAGTTTTTTAATGGATATAGCAATGAATCTAAAGGGATCTGTGTTGTTAAAGCTGTACATGGTTGCATCATACCGCAGCTTTCCTCCTCAAGGTAACATAACAAACAGCCTCTCACTTCCAGGAAATGAGATGGTGGTTTGCATGGTAGGGGGGCCCAAGTTCTTTATTGAGGCAGACAATAGTCCTGCGTGCAGGCCTGTAATCAGTCACAAATTGTTGTTCCTGTGGTGATATCTCCAGAATTCGTGGATTTTTTGCCTAAACAAAAATCAGAAATCTTCAAAAACATTTTAATCACTGACACCTCCTTCTCTTTATTTTTTTCCTTATAGGTATAAAAGTCTAGCAGAGATTGAGGAAGAAACCTATATCACACCCTTGTGAAGCCCTGAGATCTTGAAAACGGAACATTTCTCCACCCCCTCATCTCGCTCTGCGCCACTATGCCAGGAGTCGTGGATCGTATGGAGCTAAGGAAAGTCTCCACGGAGGCTGATGACGACAGCACCGACAGCCTGGACGACCGCTACACAGAGCCCATTGACTCGGAGAAGGCCACCATCGACAGGTGAGCAGCCACGATGTCAAGGTTTCTGTTTCCCTTCTTCCAAGTGAGCTGACACTGGAAAATGGCTTTATTTGACACTGCAGCTCCAGTAGTGACATGTTCATTTAGGCCTTCTGAACATGTCTTACTGTATAAACTACAAACATCATCTCTGTGTTTGGTGTTAATGGGAAACTCAATCAATCCAGTTTATTTTTCAACAAGTCTGAACATCAAATTTAATTACTGACCTGGGTTTAACTGTAATCAGATTACTATATTAACACGTTCTCTGAGCTCCTTCCCTAAACTACGCCTCTTTCACACCTAAATAAGCAGTTAAACGCAAGTCAATCCGATGAAAAGGGCAAGTGACTCATTTTCAATTGCTATTACAGGAGCCGGCCTGTGTTTTCTTCCTCTTGTGCGTCATGTTCGATGTCACAAACGTACTGAAAACCGAGGTGTTCTCTCACCTCGCTGTGCTGCCAATGTAGCGCGTTCCCCCGGGGTGTAACTTTTCCATCGCTGCACAGAGGGTTCGGAGCCGATTTAAAACTTGTGTTTACTGCAGAGTCATTTGATTGAATCCATTCCCATTGCAGACAAAAGCCAGATGTCAGTGGGTGTTATTGGGTTTTTTGACCAGTGGAAAAGGGGCTCTCGTAACCTGCTGTTTTTTTTGTGGCTGTAAATTGCGCTTTTAAATGAATTAATCAATTAGTTTACTTCAGGTCAGAATCTCAGTCATTAGTTAAGTTATTAAAGCTTGTACAAAACGAAGCTGGCAGCAGTTTTGAACTGTTTGAAGTGGTAAGCTGGAATGTTTCCCCCACGTTCTAAATTAATTAAAGGTCTACCACACCCAGCTGACCTTGAATAACCAGCACAGACAGGTGACAGCCAATCATAATCTGTTACAATGTTTCTCAAGAACAACACAAAGATTACAGTTCATGGTGAGAGAACTGCTGGGATATTTTCGTTTTTTGTCACATATTGTAACATAGAAAGTTCGTATAAACTGGTAATGGTTTTTTCTTGGTCCTTGCAGTCAGTTTATGGATGACAATGACGATGCAGAAAGCCAGAAGTTCCTGTCGAATGGGCTGATGAAGAAGAAGAAGTATGAAGAATACCATGAAGAATATGTAAGTTGTGTTTCCTACCATCGAGTCGAATACAATTACTTTAAGGATGATTTGCTTTTAGAAGGACTACTGACAGTAGTCCTGACACTGTTTCTGCGCCTCTTGAAAAAAACATTTATCATTGTAGTCATATTCCATTTGGGTATATATTGTATGTTTCTTTTACACATGGAAGAATGGTCTAATCTCTGCAATGTGATGTCATGTTCATGTAATTCAAGCAGCCGCAGCTCCGTTTGAGTAAATAATCTGAGTGTGACAGATTTTGGTGTCAGGATCTAAAGCCGGCTTTATGCTCTATCTGTTCTGGTAAATGTTGGCCGCTGCGAGCTGAATTAGTAGTGAGGGAGAAAAGGATCAGTCAGTAAATCTGAAAAACTACAGGAAATGTGCTAAATTATTGGTAAATAACATTGTAATAGAACACAAGGGTGTATTTTGCGTTGAATTGCATCTCTTAGGTGCTCATAGTTTTTAAGTCTTGTGTGGTTTTCTGCACACGCTCCTTATTCTTGTTGTCAACTGCACTTCTGAGTTATGTTTTAAATATGTAAGAGAGAGTTATTTCATTTCAAAGACCGACTTGATGTGTTTTTTTTAGCTCTGTTCCCCTGTTTTCCCTCATTAAGATTTCCCTTCTCTCTTTCTTTTGTGTCTGAGCAGCATCCTGGCCACACCTCCTTCGGGATGTCCGTCTTCAACCTGAGCAACGCCATCATGGGCAGCGGCATCCTGGGCCTGTCCTTCGCCATGGCAAACACTGGCATCATTCTCTTTATGTAAGTTGTGCAGCCGCAGATAAGTAAACACACAGCGTGCTTGGAAGGGTGTGTACAAGAAATGGTGCGACGGGTCACATGGGCAGTAAGAAAAACTATTATTTGATTAAATTGAAGAGGAAATGCTGATACAATAATGAAGCATTTCTGTGGTGTTCAAAAAATCGGAAAAGACCGGTTCCCACACAGGTTAAAGCACTGCGTTGGCACGTGGCCCCTTAAGTCAACACTTCGCAAAGTCTGTGAAAATGTTGACACGTGACTTATGGAGTTGTCAATGTCATATATACAAAAAATGGTGGACACATTTAAATGTTAGAAGCTATTGATTAATCTGCAAATTATAACAAATAATATTTAGAATATATATATATTTTTGCTAACATTACCTATAGTAGTTAACCTAGAGTAGTTACTTATTAGAATAAATAATTGATTAATAATATTAAATTAGGTAAAACTATATTTTACTGTTGTTTAAATGCTCGGGGCCACAAAAACAAATCTGTTAGCAGCAAGTATTTTTTTTCCACATTTCAACTTGGAGGAAGAACAATTCGTTGCACGTGATAGCAGCAAAAATAATTTCAACCTTGTTAAAATTATAATATTTTGTGTAGATCGCAATTCAGAAATAATCATTGTTAGGTTTGATTAGGTTTTGATAGTCACATTCTGACCTGGAAGACAAACTCCTGTACCCTGTGACCCTCTGCCACTCTGCCATCTTTTATCCTCATCTCAGTCTGTCCCGTGCATCTGCATTATCAGCATTCATGGGTGACATCCAACATCTGACACCCGCTGTCACCCTACACCCATAAATCCTACCCACTCTCTTGGCTATCCATGCCCCTGCTGCGTGGTCGCCTCACGGTGGGCGTTACATGGAATATTACAGCTAAAACATGGAGGGTGTCTCCTCTCTGAAACCCAGTCTGATTGGAGATTGGAAATATCGGTGTCGCCGCTGATAGCAGGAAGGGAATAATAATTTACTCGCGTCATCTTCTGCCAGTTAAGATAGCATCTCTGCTAAAACGCCACCCGCACCAAAAACTACCCCGTCCTGTTTCTAAAAACCACCTGGTGAAGGCCATTAAAGTAAAGCTGACATACAGGACGCCCTCTGAAGAATGCAGCAGATGGACTTATTGACGTAGCATTGACATTACACTGCGCGGGTCATGCTAGAACCATGTTAAAGTTATGTTGAAGCCACACGGCGTCACCTGAGACCTGCCCCGCACATCACCCGAACAACGAAACAACAAACACATCTGAGCAGCTGCAGTATGTCGCAGCTACTTTGATGTTTGACCTGTTCAAGGAGGACAAAAACGAAAACAGCGCCCACCTGCCAGGACTAAACCAAAGCAAATAAATCAGTTTTATAGACTTAAACCTTCTCTCCTGTCCTTCCTCTGCTCTTATTCACCTTTCGTTACTTAGATCGAAGATACAAAAGTTGAAGCCCATACACAGAACTCTTTGTCGTGTCACTGTCTTGCACCGACCTTCAATTTCCTTCTCTTTGCAGACTCCTCCTCTTCGCCGTGGCCATCCTCTCCTTGTATTCTGTTCACCTGCTCCTCATGACGGCAAAAGAAGGAGGTCGGTATTTCACCGTTCTCGCTCAGCTGTAGAATTTAAAACTGTGGTTCCCGACCTGAAGGTCAGGACCCGCACAAGTGGTCCGCCTGAGTAGAGAAGTAGAAAAAGTAGAGCTGAAGAAGCCTCTGGGATGAGAGGTGAAACCAGTACAACACCTCTAAACTCGGCTGCACAACATCATGTTTATTTTTCATCCCTTTCTCGAGTCTGAGCTTCTTGTTTGTGAAACACCAGGCACCACTTTTAGCTCGTCTAACTCTAAATAGTGTTCACATGTATACATCTAAGAAGGGAAAATGCCCTGTTGGCTGAATTTCTCACAATTCAAAGACATTCAACCATAAAGGGGTCAGAGGAAGATGTTTCTTCATAATAAAGAGTCGCTCATGAAACAAAAGGATGGGAACCACTGCTCCAGCACCGTTTACAGGTTCATCCACCAGGTTATTGATATGAGAAATATGGAAGAAATTAGAGATACACTGAAAATAGAAAACTGTTAAAAACAAGTGAAAAAATACTGTTTGTTTAAATTAAAGTTAAGAAGTTATACTTGCACGATTGACCATTTTGATGTGAGAAAAATTGTGTGTTACCAATTGAAGTAGTTTCTTCAGACATATATCAGGAATAAAAGGTTATGTAAAAGTGGGTGCTCAGAAGAGTCCACATATAAAGGCTTTAATGGTTTAGTGTGTAGAATTGAGTGACATCTAGTGGTGAAGTTGCATTTTGCAGCTGAATACCCCTCACTCTCCCCTTTGAATCATGAAGGAGGACCTGTGGTAGCCTTCACTTGTGTTTGTAAAAAACATGCCGGCCTCCATAGAGAGGACCCACACCCAATATAAATATTACGTTTTTTAATATAAAGGGCCCAATTTCTGCCAATAGATCCCCTTCACCTAAATCTTACACACTGAACCTTTGGTTTAATTTCACACGCATCTTTTGGGGTATCATAAGAAAGGCAGAGAAACCTGAAATGTTAATTTCTTTTCTTTAAACTCCTTCATTTTAACGATTCATTCCTTGTCTTAGCTTGTGCTGTGAAGCCTCGGTTGTTTGCCATGTCTAATTCTCCATCATCTTGTTTGTTCGGACAGGATCTCTCATCTATGAAAAGCTCGGGGAGAGAGCATTCGGTTGGCCCGGCAAAATAGCAGCATTTATATCGATAACCATGCAGAACATTGGAGGTAAATCAGTAAATCACTGGTCCTGTAAATACAGATGAAAGACAAATACAAGTTATATTCTGAATTCATAAACAACACCTTACTAAGAAGCTTTACGTTGGGTTCTCCTTTCCGTTGTCACCCATTTATATTCAAGATTTTTAGAAGAAGAAATTGTAATAGTTATCAAAAGTGTACGTGTCTGAATGTATGTAGAAAAGCACAGTGTTTCTAATCTCAGAGATATTTCCCTTGTCGTCCCCCTGCAGCCATGTCCAGCTACCTCTTTATCGTGAAGTATGAGCTGCCTGAGGTGATCCGAGCCTTCTTGGGCTTAGAAGAAATATCTGGGTAAGTGTGTGTGCGCGCGCGTGTGTGTGTGTGTGTGTGTGTGTGTGTGTGTGTGTGTGTTCAACTTACACTACTGTACATTTGCCATTTCCTCAGATTTTAACCTGTGTGCCATATTTTCAGTGAATGGTACATGAATGGAAACTACCTGGTGGTGTTTGTGTCCATCGGAATCATTCTGCCTTTGTCTCTCCTGAAAAATCTGGGTAAGGACTTAATTAATGTGTGTGTGTGTACGTCTATTTATACACGGTATCACCATCAAACTGTATATTGTTCAGTTATTTCACTCCCTGCTCTGGGAGTATATCTTATATCTACGGTTCACTTCCTGCCAAGTGAAGCCAAACATCTCAGTGTGTCCGTGCCCTTGCAGCTGTCTGTGATCAGCTCCACAGAGCCACGAGTAACACTAGTCGAGTCCCTGAGTCAGCTCGGTGACAAATAGGAGTTACAGAAACGTAACACGGCCGGTAACCCTGGAGTCAGCGCCGTCGCTCCCATGTAATTTATGAACGGAATCCTCAGGTCGGTCTCCGCTCCGAGAGCTTCAACAGGCTGGGCCCCAACAATAAGATAATATGATCATCAAGACGACTGGACATACAAGTGAATAGCATGGAGGCTGTATGGCTGATCTGGTTTAACTTTAATAAAGTCGGCTCACAAGCATTCGATTTTGGGTCATATCTGATGTCTGCTGGTTAACTTTTGGATACGGGTGACAACCCAGAATGGGACGTGACCCCCCATTCTAAAATAGACGGCTGATTTGACAGCTACAGAGATAGAACAGAGCAGCGGAGGTGGAGAGTTCGAACTGTAAAAATATAGCATCACGTATGCATCTGCTGCAGTTGTCCTTACTGAGTTTTGTTCTCCTCTTTAGGATACCTGGGCTACACCAGTGGGTTTTCGCTCACCTGCATGGTCTTCTTCCTGTGCGTGGTAAGTTCAGCCTCTATAACACCATTGCATTATGAACCATAGAGATACGTTTAATGATGGAATCACACCAGCCGCTACACCAGCCAACTCAGTTATCAGTAATACTAGTTCAATATTAGCTTGGTGTTACTGCCTCTTGCACTGTAGTGACGCTATGACAAAATCCCCAGGGAATTATCACCCAGTTATCACCTCTATGGAGTATATTAGCTTCTTTCAGCTTGTTGTCATAGTGGTACAACCCACAGCATATTGTTTCAGTTCACTCTCATACACCAGATATATAGGAAACAAAAAAATAAAAAGAGAAATTGCTAAATGTTAGGATTGGATAACTGCTAAACTGTCATTCAAGCAGGGAGTTTGGTTGTGAGATTTCCTAATTTGTTGCTCCCTTATGTCATTTATTGTTATCTTCATGTCCTGAACATAACTTTATGTTGTTATTTCCCAGATGATCTACAAGAAGACCCAGCTGCCCTGCCCTCTTCCTTTCTTCTACCAGCAATCGGCCAACCTCAGCATGAACGCCTCGGACGCGTCGGGGCTGTTCTCGCTGCCGAACCGCTCGGTTCAAATGGATTTCTCTCGAGCCGACGTGTCGCCGGCGGTCCTGGGCAGCCACGACGCCCACCACTCCAGCGGAGTCCACGTTGAGCCCCACCCTGACGACGAGGAGATGTGCACGCCCAAGTACTTTGTGTTCAACTCGCAGGTACGCTGCGGTTGGTGGGGGTTTAAGAACAGTCGATTGGCTCTCAGTTGTGTGCAAACGTGTGTCAAGCTCGTAAAGTTCAGCATTATGTGTAAACGTAACCTGGTTTCAAGGCAGACAGGTGAAGGTTGAAAGGGCGCAACACCTGAAAGTGCAGATCACCTAGTGGGTTTCGTGGAGATGTGTCGCATACATTGGTTCACAAGATTGTAAAAACAATATTCATCCATGTGAATTAATTTACTCTTTTTGTTTGTACAAGACAATACAAGGCTTATACAGAGGAATGACTTCACAACAGGAGCAGAATATACAGAGTATGTGCAAAGACACGTTTGGTGAAGGTGGGGTTTTTTAGGGTGTGTTTTGGCTTTTGTGTGTCGCGAATCGCGATAACAATTTGACACGCGGCTTTGTGTTAACACCCGGACACGGTCGAAGTGGAAAAGTTTTAGCTGAAGGTTCCGAAGTGAATGAAAAAAGTGAAGCATCTAAGGCGACACTGTGTAACACCTGCAGACACTGAGACACTGAATTCAGCCTCATTTGTTAACATATTTGAAGATCTCACATCAGGTCAGACAGGATTTTATCGCCCTAGTCCATAAATCATAAATAAATCAAGTGTGAGTAAAGAGCAGAGTCTGTTGGGACATGTACGACAGTCCTAAAACCAACAAACCAGCAGTGGTGGAGCTGAACCTGTGGGTGATGGTAGACCAAGATGTCCCAACACGTTTCATTTTCAGCTCCAGTGTGAAAGGCTTTTCTGTCTCTTTATTTTAGAATAACATTACATCAATTTAATAAAATGATTTTTCGGGCGTTACATAATTACATGGCTTAGTAGAGTTTTATGTCGATTAATTGCACAGTGACTCTGTGTGAGTGAATTTTGTGCGTCTGTTCCCCTGGTTTCCCTCAGACGGCGTACACCGTGCCAATCCTGGCCTTCGCCTTCGTGTGCCACCCTGAGGTCCTGCCCATCTACAGTGAGCTGAAAGAGTAAGTGCACCGATGTCTGCTCCTGAGACCAACTCTGTCAGATCAAATCTCACTATCAAGACGGTCTGCTGCAGTACGTAGTAGTTTGTAGTATTACTCAAATTACAGAAGAGTTACAGTTAAAAGGTCAGCAGCAGGGTTTATTCCCAGAGTCAATGTGCTGGTTCCCCCTTCACTCTTAATCAACGTTTCACTTCGTAATCTCATAACCAAGCCTATTAAAGTATCAGTGTGCAGTATTAAGGGGATATATTGGCAGACAATGTTTTCATTACTATATGATGTATAATACTATATAATAATAAAGATTCTTTAGGCTTGAAGCTTTTATTTGACAGGACAGATCTAAGGGGAGGTTGGAACCGAACTTACGGCCACTGGGTCTAGAGAGGCGGTTTTAGGTTTTTATGTCACCTGAAGGCCACTGTAGGTTCTGCTACAAGTTTAGAAAGCCAGGGCTGATGGGAGGGGAACATTCAAATTCATTCGTTTCAGAAGAAATACCTCAATCTGCATTCATTTATCCAAATGCTGTAACTTGCGTGTGACCCTAACTGTTCTTAAAGTGAATATTTGTGTGTACGTGTTGTTTCTTCAGTCGCAGCCGGAAGAAGATGCAGAACGTTTCCAACCTGTCCATCTTGGCCATGCTCGTCATGTACATGTTATCGGCGCTGTTTGGCTACCTCACATTCTACGGTAAGAAGCGAAGCCTATCGTTTAATTAGCCCCCTCCTGAGGGTCAAAAGATGAAAGTCTGAGCAGTGGAGAGATGATTAATGTGAGAGGAGAAGGGAAATCTTATTTGAGCCTAAAACAGTTCAGTAATTGAAACCTCCTGAAAACTAAATTGGAGATTATCTCACTGGTGGAACTGAAAAAAACATGTGACACGTAACAAGGGACCACAACGAAACAGTTTTTTGTTGATTACCTCCACCAAGGAGGAAGTAATTGGGTTGAAGGATGCGGTATGAGTCAGGGAAAAACCTATTTAGCTTCAGGGAGTGTTTTATTTGTACATTCTCACTGATTTCCCAGGGAATAATTATTGAATCTTGATTTAAAAAATCTGTTTGTAAATGTGTGTAATGTGGTGCAGCCATATTGAAATTTAAGGGAGTATGTGCTCTAATAGTGCAACTGGCTTTTTCCCCAGAATCCATGTATAGAAACCCAGTACAATACTGAGTACTCGAGTACAATACAATAGTTAATGTACTTAGTGAGTTTTTCACCTGGTCTGTTCTCCTTTGTCGGCCTCAGTGACGTTTTCATCGTTTTTTTTTTTGTTGCTCCTCCATCACAGGGAACGTGGAGGCAGAGTTGCTCCACACCTTCACCAAGGTTTACAAGTTCGACACCATGTTGCTGCTGGTGCGCTTGGCCGTTCTCACCGCCGTCACCCTGACTGTGCCCATCGTGCTCTTCCCTGTAAGTACATCACACAAAAACACAGTCTTGTCTCTGTTGAATCCAGTGTTTTTCCCTCTCTCCTCCATGTGTAAGGAGGGGACACACGTAGTTGTTTCCTAAATATCTTTTACGCTGATGTTCATTCAGGCGCTGTTGTCTATTTTCTACAGCATCATTAAATGGAATCTTATTTAAGCACGGATATAATTGGATTTACGTCAGAGCGCGCAAACACGTTCCTCAAGTCAACACAAACACACACCGCCCTTGTAATTTAGATTATCTGGCCGCTGCCTTTCACACACCGCCAACCAGCTGCTTGTAAAACCGTGTCCATTCATTCGTTGGAACACTGCGGCCCCTGCGTGTCGTTCTGCACACAGACTGGGTTTTGTGTTCGCTGCAGAGTCAGCTCTTTTTAGTGTCACTTTCTCGATGCAGCTGATTTTTTTTTTTTTTTCCTGGCGCTTTGGTGAAAGAGAACACGCTGTGTACTTTGTCCCTTTCCTTTCGTCGTCATCTCAAATCCTAAAGCACGCAGGCTGAGGGTGTAAACGGCCGCGCCTCTTAATTACACACACACACACACCAACACACACTCCTTTAGGTCTGAACGGTGACACCAGTCTTACTTTCTGTGTCTGTTTCCCCGTTTTCTCTCAAGATGGAGCCAAAATCTTTGTTAGACTGTGTGTGTGTAGTGTCCATTCACCAAAACTAATCTTCTCACTGACATTCGTTCACACACTCTTCTCACTTCCCACACCTTATATGGACAAGGGCTAATTTTAGCATGGCCCTTATCTGACACCAGGGGAACAAAAATGGCTGGTGCCCCCCCCCACACACACACGCACACACCATCTCACACTCTCACACGAACTTGGTTTAATGTGTAACCGCGAGCAGCTGCTAATTCTTGAGCTGTGTGTGAAGTGGTTGTAGTTACAGTAGGCTGCCACCAGAGAGAAGCAGTGTCTTGGTATTTAGTTACAGGACAATGCTGACAGACAATGATGCAGCAATGTCTGGACACCATGGTAACACCGATAGATATGGCGCACACACAAACACACACACACACACATTTTACTGCCTTATCTGTATTTATATATATCCACTGACTCATATATGCACACATCATCACCACATATTAGCAATTCAGCTTATGCCTGCATCCTCATGCATCCTCAAACATAAAGCGAGAGAGAGAGAGAGAGAGAGAGAGAGAGAGAGAGAGAGAGAGAGAGAGAGAGAGAGAGAGAGAGAGACCCCATCCTTTAGCAGACGCTGCTGTTTTTTTTCTGGCGCAGGGAATGTGAGAGAGGATCCCCCTCTCTCTGCAGTGGAAGTTTACAGCCTCGGAGAGGACAGTGGAAAAACCCTCACCCTGACTGCCACCTTCAGGGAGACAGAGGGGCAGAGCCTGCCACAGAGGGAGGGGGAGACAGACACACAAACCTCTGCCAGGGGACACAGTCCTCTAAACGGGTTGTGTTAGTCATAGATTATGTTTAGAAATGTGCATCAGGATCTATCAAAGATAGAGAGAAGGAATCTCATGATTGGCTGATCTGGGCCATGAGAGAATACATGAATATATTAGGATTTTTGATAAGGTGTGCAACTCCATTTTAATTTTATTTCAGTCTGGTGGCTGCCACACTTATAGCAGGTTGCCAAAAGCCCAAATCGGTCAGTAGACGCTGGTGTTTTTTTTTCACATGATGCAGATTATGGAAAACCAGAGGACAAACTCGGACATCCTTGTGATTTGTGATCATGTGTGGTCGGGTTAACTGCAAACATGCAGTTACTGTGCGGTATATTCACGTGTGTGTGTGTGTGTGTGTGTATGTGTGTGTGTGTGTGTGTGAGTGTTTGTGTATATTTTCCTTCTTTGTTGTCTGGCACAAACCTGCATTTTTTTCTCCAATCGATATGTAACCCTTAAACTGACTCTATCTGCAGCCCGTTGATTTTGAATGATACTCACATTAAACACATTTTAATAATAATAGAAATAGAGGAGGGTAAGTGGAGTGAAAGTTAGAGAGAGAGAGAGAGAGGGAGGAGGACTTTGATAACGAAGGAGATAAAAAGGATTGAACACGAGCCTGAAATGTGATGCAGCAAAAAAAAAGCTGTAGTGAAGCGCAGCTTAGTGAAAAGAGCAAGGGAGAGTTTGGGGTTCAAATCCAAATGCAGCACAAACCTTTGTGCTCTTGGTCCTTTATTCAGTTTTGAAATATGTCAAGCTAATGCATGTTGTGTTAGAAACTGGTTGTGACCTGTATTTACCTGCATGGACACCCACGGGATGGTGTGAGTCATATCCTGTTTTACATCAGTCAGGTTTAGTGATAAGATCGGGATCCTGAGAGACGGCAGTTTGATTGAAATGGCGGAATTAGCTGGTGCTGTCCGGGGGAATTTGATTTGATCAGTGTAGGATTTTCGGTGCAGAGCCGGGAATGTTTCATTCAACCGACCATCGCAACCGGCCTTTCTTGAAAGATTGACGAACTTGGACACATGTGAGGCATCGGATGAAAAGAAATACTTAGTCCCACCGTCGTTCTGCCAAGTTTCCATTTGACATTTAAGAATCTTGCCTTGAATCCTCCCCGACCTTCATTTCGCGGGAAAATGCCGCCGACCTTCAGCCAGAGATTAACATTATAGCTTTGTCTGTGGCAGTCCTTGGCTCCGGGTGGGAAGTGCTACAAAAGAGACTGTGTGTGGGTGTAGTGTGCGTTTGGAGGGAGATACGTTTTTAGGTGTGGAAGTGTACATGAGTGTGTGTAGGGGTTGTGTGTGTGTGTGTGTGTGTGTGTGCGTGCAGTCACGTGAAGGATAGATGCTAACAGAGGGCTTTGGCTGGATCCAGTACATAATGAAAGGGCTTTATGTGCAGTCAAACCCCCAGTTCTCATGCTCGGGCTGGAGATTGTAACCATGGGAGAAGGGGCTGCAAAGGAGCTGATTATAACGGCTCCAACGTAACCTCTACATGCTACCGTCATGTAGTCAGATTTCAGTCTTAATCCCCAGTTTAGGTTTTGTGGTGCTACCTACGCTGCTCGTCTCGTACGGCTCGTAACAGAGTTTCTGTTTTGGTAAATTAGGCAAGGTAAAAACTTAACACCCATTTAACCAAACAAAGAGAAGCTTAGCAAGTATTAACCTCCACCAGGGAGGTTTTGTTTTAACCCCTGTCCATTTATTTGTTGGTTGGTTTGCATATTTTAGCTCTTTTACATTAAATCAGTGTGTTAATTCCTTTCCCATTGTTCAGGAATTTGCATGTTTTTCACCTGCTGATCATGTTCAATGTGACGAACACACAGACAACTGTAGCGCTCTCCTGCCTCTTTGTCTTTCCAAATTACTGCATTCATGTTTCCATCACTGCCCAATAATACCTGTGTCCACTGCACAGTCATTTGACACTGGAGCGAATGCTGATGAAATCCATTCCCACTGCATACATAATGGGTGTTGGTGGAGTTTTTTGACCAGTGGAAAACAGGCTTTTGTTTGTTTGTGTAACAAGATTACACAAAACACACTTTAACATATTTCCACAAAACTTGGTGGAAGGATGCCGTATGAATCGAGGACAGACCCATTCGATTTTGGTGGGAATCTGGATCAGGAATACGTTTTCAATCTTTAACAATGCGTTTTTCAACATTTTCACCATTTTCCCCAGTAAGAAATGCATTGATTTTGATGAAAGAAAAACCATGCACATTCAGGGAACTGATATCTATGACTCTCTGAAATTTGGTGCAGCTTGATAGTTTAAGGAGACTGTTGGGCCTTTGCAGTGTGGTATGCTCTCTGGGTTTATCTCGTTTTACTTGAAATGGGACTTCCTGTGCTGCACGAAGCCTCAGTTCACACCATAGACTGTAAACGCTGTGCAGTCAGCAGCCGCGCAAATTCAAATGTGTGGCTGCCACCTCTGCACAAATGTTAGATATAGTTGCACTTTCATGTGTGCACAACACCTCGACTTAAAGAAAACACGACGATAGTTTGCAGTAACTGGGCTCAAGTGCACGAGGTTTGAATTCGTCTGTGTGTTTCTGTTTTGCAGGACTGTAACTCACATTGCGTAAATCCCAGATTGGCCTGCCTAAAACTAGTCTGTCCACATACTCTGCTTGTGTGTGCGTGTATAAGAAGTGTGCAAATATCACACAGTGAACTCCAAAGCCTTTGCGCTAGGTAACAGCCAAGTGTTGAATAGTTTGGAGCCTTGAAGAGAAATACCGCGTCCAGGCTCCAGTTTTCGGCCCTAATTATGCATCTGCTGTGGGTGGGGGGGGGGGTCGGTGTGGTTGTATAGTTTCAGGAGGGAAGCACTAAAATTATTATTATCCCCCAAGTTTTTGGCGGCTGATATTAAAGGCCAGGCGTCACCCCGGTGCCTCCCAACAATCGTGATGGAGGCCACTCGGACAGCGCAGAAAATCCAGTTAATGTGATTTTTTTTTTCTTTCTCCGCTGTGCACCACCCTAACTGGATGTAAATCTTGTAGTCAAGTCAGATACAAAGAAGGAATGTGGTGGTCTACCAGCAGTGGCTCTCAAGAAGGGAAACATTGCACATGCCCTGTCCTTTTCAGGTGAACTAAATAAAGAGGTTACCTCCTCTGACTCTTGTATAAAAGATTGTTTAAAGTGTCTGCCACAGCTCTAATTAAATGTATCGCCATGGTGACTGGTGACCCTCATCTGTCTTAACGTAGTAAGTAAAAGAGAAGATGGCAGACAGGCTGGCAGAGGGGAGGAAAAAAAGGACGGTGCAAGTGACAATAGAAGAAAGACACACCTCCCCCCTGCCAGCAAGTCCTTCCTCCTCTCACTACCGGCTGATGCAATCCCATGGTTCCATTGCTCTGCGGGAGATAATCCCCTGCCTTTTTGAATGGGTGCCTCAAGCTCCGCCCCCTTCTAACCCTACCCCATGTGGCCAGGCAGCTCTCGGTGCCTCGGGTTTCACCTGATACCCACAACCTTTCACCCACTTGAGGCTTGAGCAGGCAGTCTGTGGCTCAGCAGCACCAGCCGTCTTAGCTGGGATCTACTGGTTCTTTCACATACACACAGGCAGTCAAACACACACACGCACACGCACACGCACACGCACACACACACACACTCTCTAGCCTTGCAGCACTTGACACACTTCACTCAGTGGCCAAGTGTGGGAATCAGTCTCAGGCACAGGCCGGCAGACACGCAGACTAGACTGTTGTTGTCGCTGGTAATGATTTGTTTCTTCAACAGAGACAGACAGTGTGTACAGAAAACACTGCCACGTGTTTCATGATACTGTGAAGTCAGTTGGACTCAGTGCTGGCTCTGAATGTAACTCTTCTATGCACTTACTAGTCCCCGTTCATGTCTATTAGGAGCTGGCTGTGAGTGCTCTGGAGCTACTTGATTGTTGCTTGTCCTTAGTGAGTGCTCCTCAAACAGTGTGCTGGACATTGTGTACAGAGCCTTTTATAAACAGATTATGGTGCAAAGTGAAGTTAGAAATCTTTGTGTTCCCCCCACCTGGTTTATCTGTAGTAATCGACACACAGTCTTCAGTCACAACTTTTCAAAATAAAACCTCTGCAATGCATCCTACTTTAAAGCCTGACAGCAACAAAACAACTGATTACCAATCAGGAAGTGATTCAATGAATGTTGTTGTCATGACAGAGATCAGCTCCCGTGCATGCCTGTATCAGTCAGATATGTTGAAATAAAAATAATGAAATCGTCAAAATGATATGGTGGGTTGATAAGATATTCATTCCACATACAGACATTTGTGGAATTAGTTCGTAGAATTTAACCAAATTTTGTGGTCAAGAGTTGTCAAAAGTTATTTTTGTGAATTTAATATACGACTTGACCAAGACTGTAATGTCCATTACTTTGTGTTTCTTCCCAGATCCGCTCCTCCATCACCACATTGTTATTCAGCGGCCGAGAGTTCAGCTGGATGCGGCACATGCTAATCGCCGCCGCAATTCTGGCCTTCAACAACGTGCTGGTGATCTTCGTCCCGACCATCAGAGACATCTTCGGCTTCATCGGTGAGTCCTGGCAAACACAGAACTCATAGTGTTGCTGATTTGGCTTACAGGGCATATAAATGCGAAACATGTAAAAAAACCTGTGTAAACATGAGTTAATAAAACTGGGAGCGAGGCAGTCAGGATGTGATTAGCACCTTCAGTTCAGGGGTCCTTTTGTTGAGTAATGGAAATACAGAAGCTTAAAGTGCCGGCTTGTGTCAGCTGTGCAGTTGCGTGAGCTGTTTATGACCACTGGACCCACACACTCACAATCTGGACGACAACACACACAAAGACAGAAAGTGCTAATACATTTAGGGAGGTGGCCAGTCAAATAGTTCAGTTGCAGCCTGTCTGTGAAACTGCAACTCAGCAGGCGAAAACTGAAATGGATAATACAAAATATCTAAGTGCTGAATTTTCTCAAGGCCTTTTTCACGCCTGAAAGTCTGAAGCAAGGTTCATGTCTTTGCTACAATGTTTAGATTTGATCCAGTTATTTGTGATATATTATTTACATAAGCCAAACCACTACACCGTGGGAAATACTGCAAATCTGGTCACAGCGCAGGTTTTCACTTGAATCAGGTGATGGTTCATCACTATCAGGTCTACTCTGTGGTTGAAAGTTAACATACAACCTCACACTCTATCCAAGCAGTAATTCGTTACCCTGTTGAAAGTGTAGGAAACAAGATAAATATTTTATGTTCAAATGGTTTCAAATGCTGTCATCTGATTGGTTGAAACCTTTTTGTTACAGGTTCTTCTGCAGCGACTATGCTCATCTTTATCCTACCTGCTGCCTTTTACATCCGCCTGGTAAAATCAGTGCCATTCCGCTCCCCGCAGAAGATCGGGGTAAGTGTGCAGGAACACACACACTCACACACACCAAGCAGCTTTCTCACTGTATCACTTTTCTCACTGCAGACCCCTGCTGTGCATCATCACACATTTAATCCCTCCTCTGCCTCCTCTCCTGTCTCTCTCTCTTCAGGCGACCGTCTTCCTGATCGTGGGAATCATCTTCATGATTGGCAGCTTGACACTCATCGTCCTCGACTGGATCCACAACCCCCCAGGCTCCAACAGCGGTCACTAAGCCCCTCTTCCTCCCTCCTCAGATCCACGTGTGCAGCAATGCCCCGAGCAGCACCACCACCACCACCACCACAACCCAAATCAAGTTCTCCCACAGCCTCAGCTGCTCCCACATCTGGGGATGGGGTTCTTGAGAGGTTCCCATTCATCAGATCTTTAACATCAATCTTAGAACCTCAACATAAAGACAAAGATTTGCTGCACTGGGTTAAGACATCTTCAGTTTTTGCTCCAGAGAATATCACTGGAGTGACGTTTTTTTTTTTTAGCTCGGTTTATTGTTTTTTGTCTTGTAGGTTTTTTTTTCTTTGTTGCTGTAAAGTTCTGGATGTGACACGATCAAGAGAATCAAAACTCAGAGAGGGAGGAACAGACTCTGGTATAATCTTTAAGTAAGCCTGAAATCATCATCTTCATCATCATGACCATCATCATCATCATCATCATCATCATTACTTCCAGCTATGAAGAGACAGAACAAACACACATTGTGTAGCAATCACCTACAGATCTGTGAACTGCAATTTGCATGGCTGGAAAGACAATGCGAGTCCCTCAGTGCTCTGTGCACCTGAAGGTGAAGTGTGTTGTCCTCCATGAAACAAGGAGCACTTAGCGCTAGCATTACACTTCACTTCGTGTGTAGAGCTAACACACAATTTGCGCACGCATATGCACATATGTAAACATATTGAAACACTACAGCTGTTATTCATGCAAAAAAAAAAATCTCAAAGCAACGGTTAATCTGTGACTTCATTCAGTCATGTAGAACTTTTATTCTGCAAATCTTGGTTTAATTTGCTAACAATCAGAAGCTTTGCCAAAGTCTACATGCACATACAGCTTTAGTTGATCGGGCTCACACTAGAGTTTCCCGTCTCCACAGCTTCCTCGCCAGCTGTTGTCATCCCGGCTGCCCACACAAAGCGCGAGGAGGCTGTCGCTATTACTGTCACATCTGAACACGCTAAGTATGAATGTACATAAGTTAGGTTATCTACTGGAAATAAAATAGTGTTGTACATAATATCTTACTTGACCTCATACGGCTCTTTGCCTTTCACGTTTTATGAAGTTGAATTAGCCTTTTGAACTCACATACACACCCACTGGAATAATTTATGAGGCACTTGACAGTGCTGTACAAGTATATATATGTATAAAATCAATTTTAAAGTTTGCAGTTTAGATAAGTACAATTGGGGATTTAAAAAATGAATTCAAATCAACCAGCAGAGCCAAACTGGAAGGCTAATTTTAAAATCACATGTCAATTCAAGATGCCAAGACTGTCAGCGAAAGCGAAATATTTCAACTTGTGTCATACCATACTAGTCACATGCTAGTCACAAATGTCATTCAATAATATAATGTAAGGCCTTACTTTCTTTTGTAACGTCATTATGTGCCTATTAAGCTAAAAATATTTTAATATTTAGGAAAATGCAGTTATTTGTTTTTCTTCTTTACCAAAGTCAGAAGAGAAGACTGAGCACTCTCACTTCTGTAATCGAAATATCGAACAAAGCAATTAGCTTAGCATAAGAAATCGGTAGTGTGGGAAAATATCAGTCTAACTACCAATAAAACCACAATTTTAACATTTCGGTTTTCATACAAATTAGATTCAAATTTCATCTTTCAATGTCTAAGCTCTAGAGGTGATGCTTGGTGGATTAACCAATCCAGGCTGACTGCTTTCCCCGCGCTTTCACCCTTTATGCTAGGTTTAGCTCACTGTCTCCAAATTTCACATACAGACATGAGAGTGACTTAAATTTTCTTATCTACATCTTGTCAACAAGTTGAAAAAGTTTTCTATCCCCCGCACAATGTCCAAGTTTTCTTCCTAGGAGTCGTGACTTGGTCAACGATATCACACACTTCAAGACACTTGTTGTAACGGAGGCGCTAGCTACAGTACTGATACCTACTGTTCATGCAGAGGATGTGACCAATGTATGCAAGACAGTAAACCAAGCTCAAAACTATGCTTATTTTCTAACGTCGGACACAAATTATGAAATTTGTGTCTCTAACTGGTCGTGTTGCCCTTTATCAGGGAAAAGGTTTTTGTTAGTGTTACTGTTCCAGTAAAGTGAGACATGTTTTTGAGCACTTGAAGCAGAGCACACAGGTCACTTTGTCTGTCTTGTTCACAAGAAGGACGCTCAGTCATTAAGCTCATTGGAATGAAAATCAGGTAGTTGCATTATTTCAGTATTCACTCTGCCGTTGCACACATTTTTTAGATTAACTGACATATTTTATCAAAACTTTTAATCAGATTAAAGGATAATTCTCTTTTTATTTATCCATTTCTTTAACTGGGGCCTTTGGTAGAATCAATGACAGCGACATCAACAGCCCAGATTTGTTCATTTCACTTTTCCTCCTGTGCCGTTATGTGTCATGAACACATCCAGCCAAAGTGGACAACATTTATAGATCCTTTGCGGATCTATGTACATGAAACAAATAGATATTTCAAATGAAATAGTGTATTACGTGCATGTTTTTGGATTACAAACATGGTCTTTTTGGACAATTGTATATGCTCTGTAAATAATCTTTATTTTATGGTACACTTACACTCATTGTGAGTAGGTTGTTGGGGGATTCTGCCTTACAAGTCTTCTGCAATCCAGTGTTTTTTTTAGTATATATATAAATATATATAACTTGTATTAGATGTTTTTCTTGCTGTATAACTGTAGTTTTTTCCCCCCTTTTTTGAAGCTTGTATATTTGTAGAAAATTTTGGTCTCTCAATATATCCATTGTTATGTTTAAAGGTTAACTTGTCATATAAGGATGAATCGATCAATCAACCGCCGGCTTCATAACAGTTAATATCTTGGTTTTCTCAGAAATCTCGGAAACATGGCAACAAGTTTCTGTCGCTTACTGGCCCCTGCTAAGCACCAATGTGTTTGAAGCTAAGCCACAAGCAACAAGTGTTGATGTTTTGCCCACACGTCAGGAAGGTTCTTACTGTATACAACATTTTGAAGAGTTTAAGGTTTTTCTGTTATTTATCAAATGACACGTAATAGCATGCACGCTCATATGTAGTCATACACCGATGCTAACGTGTAGCTGTATATCATAGGGCGGAATAACAGAACTAACAAGAACCTTCTTTTTGCCAGCTCTGAAACTCAGTCGTAGTTCTTACATTACTGTGGCTTACAATCTTTATCACTACTGTTAAAAACATCCACTCTTGGTGAGGTGTTATTTATAACATCATATTTTGTGATGTTACCGGAACTGAATCATTTCACGGAATCATAAAGTCCGCTTTCAGTATCTGCTATGAATGTTCAACAATGGATTGTACTCAGTTTGAAAGCCCAGTGTACTCGTTCTGATTTAATTTGACGAATGTTTGCCTGCGACTTCATTCACCTCCTGCTGTCAGTGGCTTATTCTGCTCGCCGGCAGTCTGTGTTGGAGATGTGTGTCTTCCTCAAGTTTGGGTTTCATCTTTTCAAAAGGCTGGAACTCTTGCAAAGAAAGAGAGGCAGCATGTTTTCAGCAGAATGCTCCCGGCACTACACCTCTACCCCCTTTAGTATCTCAGGTATTCAGTCTTGATGAATTCTTTCATCTTACTTTTGGATAGATTAAAGTCTCTTCACCTCTTTTGCATGATTGAGCCAATACGTACAATGCTGTTGTATATTGAGCTGGGCCGAGAAGAGAAGTTGTCATGTGGATTTGTAAATGTTAGACAAGTTCCCAGCTAATGTTGACAGCGTTTCGAGACGAGTTGTACAGAACCACCTGCCTTATTTTTCTATGGACCCTCAGCCGTGGACAAGCACTGGCTCATTGTTTCTGCTGTTGTGTGTCTGCTTCCTGTGGATCAGGCCCGAACATTCAGATGTGTAATTTTACCCAAACAAGGGGGGTGTTCGTTTTTTATCAGTGATGCTGTTTCATTATTGATGACCAATAAAAAAATGTGAAATGAAAAATATTTCTTCCTTGTTTTTTTACTTTCAAGTCCATTTAAACTAACCAAGAGTAGAAATGCAGCCATGAAATGCACTCAAATTTCACTAAAGATATACAAACAAAATAGAGTGCATGTACAACTTACAACAACAGTATAGGAGTTCTGCAAGTGTGACATGTTTACCACCTTTATGATTTTTGTAGCCTAAATACAACGGTTCAGTGTCAAAATTGTTTAGAAGCGCATGAGTATAAATACATTCTGTGAAGGCGGACTAGTGATTTTCATGTCTCACTTAGCCACTTGTTAGCAATTGATGCATTTTATGTCGTAGAATAAAATGCGGAAATGTCTTTTATTAATCCCATGAGAAGTGGAGCAGAGGTCTCGCCCTTATTGGCCACAACTGGTACTACATATTAAATGTATTAAAGACCATTTTGAATGTGTGTTTTCAAAATATTTTCCCTTTTGGTCACACCAGAGCTTACATAACCAGTCTAGACCAGCATCTACCAAAACCATCTGGCATAACGTTCAGATGATATTAGGCCTCTACAAATCAAATAGATCCTCCTGTTCTTGTCCAGCTAGCATCCAGTGCTGACATGTAACGCCAGCTTGCAATGTTCCCAGACTATTAAAAAAACGAGGGGTGGGTAAAAAAAGAATTCGGTAACCATCGCAACACTTTCCAAAAACATACGGTATCTTCAGGTCAAAAATCAACCTGGACGCGATAAGCTGTGGGAGAGTGTGTGTAAGTAGATCCTACATGTGGCTTTTTCATCTGCATTGAATTTGATTTATAAAATAAAATGTCCAACCTCTTCCCGCACCGAAAACCTTTTGATAGCCCAGAGAACACTTACAAAAATATAATAATCATTTAACAGAGCAGAAACTAAACCAGATTGATTAAACCCTGTAGATTAAGGAAAACTGATCAAAAAGAAAGACCATCCAAAGTTTAGAAAGAAGTTAAATCTTTCTTTCCCTTGTCCTGTTAGGGAAGTAAAATTGATCATTTGCCAACATCTTAAGGATGCGTGGTAGCTTCTTGCAGATTATAGCGAGTAATTCTATTAAAATCAATTTGTACAGCGTCAAATCACAACACGTCAACAACCTTCTCACATACAGTATGTTCCTGTACAACAGAGGTTAGAGGGATGTGCTTGTGTGGCGGAGGATGCAGGTGTGAGTGTGTTAATGATTTCTGTGTTGAATTAGAGAGGGACGTGGGGAGTGAGAGAGAGAGAGAGAGAGAGAGAGAGAGAGAGAGAGAGAGAGAGCGAGAGCTCAGCATCATCACATCATGACGAAGGTCACATTCCGCCACGTGGTTTTGTTGATAATCTGGTTACACAACACCTTGATCTTCAACCTCTGGATGATAACCTGCTGTATCCTGCCTTCACCTCTGTGTCGTAAGGGCTCTCCTCTGCGGTCCGAACATCTCCAGCACGTTTCCATTCAATACATTCAACCTTTGTTTTTCTGTCTCCTTTATTCAGCCTCACTACATGCACCTGTCTATCTGTGTGCATCTATGTGTATTTTCCATCTAAACATACATACAAATGAGATCCTCAGAGATCACGAGCTGTTCTAAATGCATATTTCTGTCATTTCCAAGGAATCTTATCCTGTTTGCAAAAAAAAAAATAAAGCAAATATTAACACAGGACGTGTTATAATGTGCAACCCAGCTGTGACTCAGCTTAAACCAACAAAGAACGTACCGGAAGCATTATGAGTGCAGCTATTAAATTAATCATCAGTACACAAATAATAAAAGGCTTTCCTACACTGTGTCAGAGGTAGTAGAGCCAGTTTTGTGTTTCTGAATAATAATTAAAACTTATTCAGATGCAGATTGAATTCAATTATTTAAACTCGACTGGCAGGCAGCATACCACCGACAATCTCACCCTAATGCCTTAAAAAAACATTTAGAAAATTCAGGGTTTTCTTCCTTGAGTCATGTCCAACCCCTCCACAAAATCTCATGGAAATTGGTTGAGTAGTTTTTGTGTAATCTCACAAAATAACAAAACGTAGATGAAAACATAAAACTCCTGGGCGAATAATTAAGAAATTCACAACACATTCAACTAAGGCCCATTGCCTGTGTGAGTTTGGTTGAAAAAGACATGAATTGAATCTCCTCAACTTTCCTCTTTACCTCTAACTCTGCCCCCCCCACAACACCCACTCTCTCGCTTGTTCCCTAATCCCCGGTTCTCCCTGCGTTTTCAACCCTCTATCTTCTTTTTTCTATCAGGATTAACTGTGCTGCTCTGTAGATTGGGGTAGTTTCCAGGAATATGGTCAGTTAATAACCTACTATCTGTGTGGGGGAAAAAGCTGCAGCAATCAAATCAGCTTTAGAGTCAGACTGCCACCACAGACAGTGTTGGTCAAAAAACCCTTAAAGTGGGCTTGGCTTAGTGTGATAAGAATTTTCAAACACACAGAGTTGACAAAAGGAGAAACAAAACACAAACCACCGGAACTCATTTCGGTGTTAGTTTGATAGTTAGCTAGCGTACAGTGGGTTAATCATTACCTTTTTTTTTGCTGTAAATAGCTGCCTGCTGCTGGAAACGCTGACGAGAGCTAAAGGACTGAATCAAAACATTAAAGCTGCAGGCGTTCGAAATAAAACAACCAGAAAAAATAATGCTGAAATGCTAAAGGACAACTGCAATGTTCAGTTTTACCCATTGTCAACTGCTTTAAAAATATTGATCGCAACATCCATGCAAAATTCCTGTTTCTATAATGTGCCCATTTAAGTCATTCCTTGTTTACTGTTAGTTCGTTAGCTTTAAGCAAAGACACACACATCTTTGAGTATATTTGGACAATTCTTCCTCTTTCAAGCGCATTGTGTACTTCCAAAAAGCTTAGCAAATACACAATCCTTAATAGATTGTCATACAGTATCTATTGTTAGCATTGTTGAAAGACTGTTGGCAGGACAGGGGCACTTCAGGGACCAGTGTCCCCTGGGCCCAACTCCTGGATCCGCACCTGGATATATTAAAAATACCTGCAGTATGAAGCATCTTTGAGTCATACTGATCTGGTGCCTGGCCGACTTCAGTTGACTTCTGAGCTGCTTCCAAATATCTGATCTCTCCATCATGTCTCTAAGTCCAGGTACTAATTCAGCCGCTTGTGGTTTAGAACCTTCCTTTGGGCACTAACCAAACACAGATGACTGATCTGTCCTGCAGAAGGAACTCACACTCAAGATCTACAGGAAAAATAGACAAAAGGTGATAAAGCAGACACGTAATCCTGAGTTCAATAAATTGAATATTGTCTAGTGGATGTCCTTGTGAAAGTCATGACAGTGTAGGTGAAGAAGGACGTCCTTTCACATCGGTGGATTCCAGCACACACCACAGTGAATGTGTGTAGGTGTAGGACTGTGGTTGTGTAACAGAGATTCAATCTCCATTACAGCTGAGAGGAGTCAGAACCAGCCCTGCTCTCTGTGAATAAGAGCATCAGCTATAAATGACTATAACTGTCACTTCCACACAGGCTTAATTTGGATTTACAGTCTGTGTGTGTGTGTGTGTGTGTGTGTGTGTGTGTGTGTGTGTGTGTGTGTGTGTGTGTGTGTGTGTGTGTTTGAAATGTGTCTGCCTCAGCCTTACATAAGCTCAGGCTGCTGGTTGGAGAATACTGGGTACTGGGAACAGCATCCTGCATGCATTGACACAACAAAAGCATCACGTGTGGTGGACGTCAAATGTGCAGTCACACACGCCCATGAGGCACACCCTAACACAACTGCACACGCGTTCAGCGAACACAGACACATACAATACACACACTGTTGTCACGGTAAACACAGGTTCTCATGATCCCACAAGGACAGGGTGTGTGTGTGTGTGATGTTGTGAGCATGTGACTTCCAGGATTACATCATCTTTCCATCTACCAGCAATTTCTAGTTTGTTTTATAACCAACTGATTAGAATTTCTTTTCATTTTTATATCTATTTATTTGCCTTTAATTACATTTTTGTTTCAGTTATCTATGTTGTATACATCTTATATAGACATTCAAAATGATCTGAGTAAACATATTACTTTTGATTGTGTTGCTTCTTTTATTTACTGATAAGGACCATGTGATGAACATTTTTACAATGTACACATTTGTCTCTTAGCCTTTTTATGCTGACACTGTTACTACCGTGATCAACATTTCTGTTGCCACCATGGTGAGTAGAACGTGGGATTGAGGTCACCTCCTCTCAGGTGAATAGCAGCTCCTGTGGCCCTCGGAGTGTCAGAGATCAGAGCTGGCTGTTTGATTTGGTGTGTTTTACTGGAAGGTGCTGCCTGGCACACCAGCAGTGGCAAAGATGGCGACACGGTGATAGAAACCGCATTCTGGTGCGAGAGGGCTACAGCGGCAGCCTTAGAGGCACACAGAGAGGTCGGTCTTGGTTCTGACCTCTCAGTAGCCTTCGGGATAACTCAGCAGATGATATAAGAGTGTAATAGTGCAGCAGGTCAGAGACGTGTGAAACAAACCTACTACATTCCTTCGGTGCAGACTTGTATCTCAGAAGAAGCTCTGGCCAGGAATAGAAACATCCTCTATGGATAGAGGGGCATTGTAAAATGTTTTAGAAAGCAAACCAGATATATGCAGGAAAATAATATTTGGACAATGAATTTCCATTTTCTCTGAATGCTATAATGCTAACATTAACATAAGTGTTTGCACAATGAGGTAGATCTTTGTCTTATTCAGAGATGATGTTGCATTCAAGTCCCCCAGCCTGTGAATGTATGTGAAGCAGACAAACTGGGCCGGGTTCGAATCCAAACAAGGACCTTCTCTGCTTTCATCATATCTGTGTTCTCCCACTGTGTTAGAAAATAAATCATTTTAATTTGCAGGGGGGTGAAATGTGGGAAGAAAATGGGGCCACAAACACCGAGCTCCATCCCCCCCAGCTTCATGTGTCCGTGTGAAACATACTGAACTTACAGTAAGGTGAGATTCGCTTTGTGTTCACAGGAACGAGCGGTAGTTATTTTGAAACCCTCGATGGTCTTGAATATGAAAAGTAAACTGACAAATCCGTGTCAACAAAGTTTTAAAGTTATCTTTTTAAATGCATAAAGACAGTTAAAATAAGGTTTTTGAGCAGTTAGATATCCTGTCAAACTGGACGGCTTGATTTCTACATTAACAAACCCCACTTGAGGTGTACCTCAAGGGTTAATGTCGGGCTCAATTCTGTTCTCCAATCACATGCATTTCAGTGATCACATGTAATAAGTGAAATAATATATTTGTTTGTTTCTATGCGGATGATACATGATAATATTCAACTGTCAACCCCTTTATACAAGTTTGATTACTTACTATTACACACAAATTTTCTCGCAGTTCCTGTATGTTAAGTTGCTGTCAATAGCATTTGTGTATTTGCTTTTATGGTACCCAAACTATGGACTTAAGTACTGTTCACAGTCCAGTTCTCTTAAACATGAGCTAAAACCCCAATTTAAGCTGAATTTTTACAAATCAAATAGTCAGTTTTACTTTTTATTGTAATTAAATAGTATATTGTAATAATATACAGTAAATATTTTATATTGGCTTGCCATTTTCGGTGTTTATGTACCTTGTTGTTAAAGAACATAAAGCTTGTAATAAGTATTTCTACCACAAATAAGACCATTGCTGTGAAATAATTCCTTGTTGATTCAAGCCTGCACTATTACTGCCAACTCTGTACTTTTTTTTTGCAATGGTTTATTATAACATCCACTTCATGCAATACCAAACACACATGAAGCCTTTTTATGGTGCTGACTGTTACCTAAATGTTAGATGTTAGAATACTGGAATCACCATAATTACTTCCTCTGATAAGATAAGATCCCACATTGTCAAAATATTTGTGACTCACTGTGTTTGTGATAGAAACTTAACATTCCATGGGGACAGCCAAACAATGATAAGTCACCTTTGTTCTGGAAATGATCCCTGTTGGAACATATTGTCCAGTTCAAAGGTAACAGCTGGGGGACATTTGACTTGCTCCAAATAATACGAGGAAATGCCAGAACTCATGTGCAGAAACGTAGTGAGATAAGTTGCCAACACTGAATTATACAGTTCTGAGTCATTGACACATCCTTTGTTTCGGTTAGTCTTTGACCAGATTCCAGCTTCGAGGTCCATTTCTGTCTTGATGTCCTTGAATAGATGTTTTTAAATCTTGCTTCTGTTATGAATGAATGTCAAAACACAGAATTTTGGAATGTACAAGAATACGATTTTCAGTAAAAACTCACAACTTTCCTGGCTGCAGTCCACCGACATGTAGAGACATGAAATACAGGATGAAGGGGAATGTGATCTGGTTCAAGTTTAATTTCCATGCTCTGTTTCAACTGTTTCTACCTGGGCAGTGTTTTTTTCAAGTCATGCAAGTCTTGCAAGTCATGCAATCTTTCAGTTTTCACAGATGTGTAGAAAGGTTGGAATTTAGCAGGTGCAGACAGTGTCTGGAACATTTCTAACATAATTCAAAGTCAGATTTCCCTTCCTGATTGGCTTTATTACTTAGTTCCTTTTATTTAATTCAATTATTTCTTAATTGTACAAACTTTGTAATGACAAGGATTTCTCTTTTACATTGTATAAAGAAAAGATTTTTCAAAGCCATAGTTCCCATGTACATATTTTTGTTATCACTTAAAAAAAGAATTTTTTAGTGATATTATCAGTATTGAGAAGTAGTTTAACTTAACTTGCTGCAGTGATGTCGACATTTACGTCATATGTGGTCAGAGGTGCAACACACAGAGTAATGTTAAATGTTATGTGTATGGCTGAAGTTATGTCATACAATTATTTCCTAAAATGTACATTTGCTCAAATGTATCACACAATAATAAACAGTCTGTAAACAGTAGAACAGAAAGTTCAAGTTTTTGGGGACACCATGTTTGGTTTAGGTATTAAAACATCCTGCAAATATTTACTTGATTTGCTTTTTAACTGAATCGCCCAAGTAATCTATTTGAGCCATGTTTGAGTTTATATGGTCTTATGAGACTCCTCCGGACATGGCTGGATAACTTTAAAATGTGCGGCGGCAGGACAACAGACCTTAAACCCTTTTGATGCAAAACCAATATCTTTGAAAATTCCAAAAAAGGAGGGGATTTTGCTAAGTTTGTCATTTAGAGAGGATTATGTCGTGTTATGTCGATGAAAGAAACGGTAACAGCCACGAGAAAATATCTTAGGTATTGTACAGTGGTCTCAGACAGTATGGAATTCCTAATGTAAATCCACACAGCGACCGACCCTCGGAGGATCCTTTATTAAAACAACAAGGACCCCTGGCACCACAAAGGGGTACACAGCTTAGGTTCTGAATGACTGCAGAGTCAATAAAAGAGAATTGTGAAGTTGTGTTTGTTCAGCTGGAGCTGCTGTCTCCTCTGCTCTCACCCTCCATGTGCTTTTGGATGTTCCTGCTCAGGTGCTGTGTTTCCCTCAGGTGATTTAATCCTCTCGTAACCTGGCATGACTGAGCAGAATTTGCTGGAGCTGATGTGAGCGACTGTGTGAGAAAAGGATGACTGAACACATGAACCGGAGAACAATGGACAGTGCTGTATTCCTATTTTGTAATGCCTCCGTAAGAAAAGAAAAAACACACTTGTTTATTTTGGAGATACATTTGGAGCCAAGTGTGCTTTACTGTTTCTTTGCTGCACTTCCAAGAGATCACGTCTCAGTTGAACTGCCATGGTGGTCAGCTCATCTTCTGTTTATTCCAAAATATGGAACACGACACACGGCATGATACATCACTTCCTCCTCAGCAGAGGATTTTACCAGAAATGCATGCGACACAAAGTGCACGTTTAAGTGCACAGCTTTGGTTTAAAGGTAAACAGACGACAAAGAACAGAAAAGTCTTTCTTTGCCGGAAAAATGTTGAATCATCCGACTTTGCTATCAGAGGGTGACAAAAGCACAAAGCTTTTCTACATCTTTGCCTGTTGGTGGAATTCTGCTGCATCACCGTGCTTTATCAACCTACAGGGTTGTGCAATGTCAACATCCGGTGTGCGATAGTGGTGTAGAAATGAACACAAGCTGCCGCCATAAAATGTCACATGGCCACATTGTTTTTTTCCAGGTATTTGCATACTGATGGTCCCCAGCCGCTGCAGGTACATATTGAACTTGAAAGAGAGCAGCGACTCAACCCGTAAAGGATGTAAAGGACCGACAGCACTCCACTGTGTGCTCATGACCTGACAAGATCTCACAGACAAACAGGCCACATGATGAGATGATACATGTTATATGTTATATGTGTGAGATGCAACATGCCATTAAACACATTTGAAATATACAATACATTTTTAAAAGAAGTGTTTGTTTTCTATATGTTAGCTTGTGCAATCTCTGAGTGGGGAAAACACGGTTTACTCCACTGTTGTCACTCATTCACTCAGGTGTAATCTTATCTAAACTATACAATACAGTCGTTTGTGCAAACTCAAGATCTATCAATCTGGAATCATGTTTACATTTTGGGTATTTTCAGGCTCAAATCTCCCACTAATGTCAGACATTGAGTTTTATTGACGACGTTCAATTCAGGGGCCACGTCCTTCGGAGGCTGCAACAAGACTGTGCAAATTCAAAGAATCCTGCAAATGCAGCCAACAAATGCGTCCTTCCACCCCTGAGCTACGCAGGCTCCACCAGGTGCATCCTTCCCGGCCCAACATGTCCCATGATTCATTGCGCTTCTTTGACAAACAGCTTTTCAAAGAGTGTGTTAGTGTGTTAGTAGTAGTAAATATTAGTATTGTTAGAAAGGGATCTCTTTGCAGAAATTGAATATAAAATAATACTAATGATGCTACTGATGTTCTCACCAGTGCGAAATCCTCTTAATTGTACAAACTGTTGTTTTCTATACCCTAGAATCTGCCCTAACCCTAACCCACTGTGTTTCCTGAATATAGGACTGGCTTAATGGGGTGGCACAGTGGTGTGGTGATTAGCACTGCGATGAGAACATTGTTTGAATCCCGGTTCGGCCGAGGTCGCTCTGTGGGGAGTTTGCATGTTCTCCCCGTGTCTGTGTGTGTTTTTTTTAACTCCTGCTTCCTCCCAAAGTCCAAAAACATGCAGATTGAGGTTTGGTTAAACAGAGACTCTAAATTGACCAAAGGTGTGAATGTGAATGGTGGTTTCACTCTGTTTGTCTAGGGTGTTCCACGCCTTTGTCCAATGTCAATTAGGACTGGCTACCACCGCACCAGCATCTTCTGCAAGATTAAAACTAAAAGACAAGACAGGGGTACAGAAGAGGAAGAAGAAGAAATAAACTTTATTCCCCCTGAGTCCGGCTGCTCTCCTTGGCTAAACCAGGACTCCCAAGTAATTAATCTGGGTCTAACCAGCTAAATGTGGGAGGCACGAGTGGCATTTGTTGGCCTCGCCTTGTTTGGTGTGGCTGTGCGCCAGCAATTTGCACTCAGACGGCACTATCCTCCACACTTTTAAACCGAATCAGATGGTTTTCTCAGACTTGTCTTGGAGTAAGAATGACATTTGTCAGAAGGGTTAAAATGTTTGAGCAAAAGATTCTCTTGAATCTGACTTATTCTGTAAATGCGGTTATGTATAGAGAGGAATGCCTAAATCTGTGGGCCTCTGAGCATTTGCAACATTTTTAGATTTCCGTACACTTTGTTCATTGTGCAAGTGGTGTTATATTGTCAGATGATCCATCAATACAAAATAAAATGCTCCGATTAAAAAAACTGAAACCTTGTATTCTACGTGTGCTGCTCTTTTAGGTACAATACATCAGGAAGTCAGGAGAGATTCATGACACCTCATATGTCTTCCAGGAAAAATAGTGTGTTTATATTTTCTCTGTGAGATTAATATGCTGCAAGCTTAATCAGCAGTCAGCCTCACATTAGTGTTTTGCCAAAGCAAGGTCGTTCTAACTTGAACGTGGTACAGATAATAGAGGACGTGGTTGGAGTTGAGTTGAAGTTGAAGACGAGTAAAGTCAATAAACGTATGTTTCAATCAGTTGGGGGACTAATTTGTCTCATATTTCGCTTCACTGTGTGACTGTAGATTACATAAACAAGTATGGGACCAGACGGATTTACTGCTGCTGCCATGTGACTGTTGTCTGCACGTTGAAGAGAAGATTACAAAGCAACAAATCAGTCTCGAGGTGTAGAACGATGCAACATCTGGACCAAACTATCACTTCACATCAATAAGATTAAACTAACATTTGAGTCATTGCCGACCTTCATCTTGTCTTTACTAAAAGTAACAAACATAAATCACTTAACACTTGAGCTTCTTCTTTGCACAGTTGTAAAAACTGAAAGCGCCACAATGTGCAGCTGAGTGAACTAAATGAAAATAACCAGGACGAAAGAAATATGTTGACTAATGACAATAATCCTAATGATATTAAACATATGTGGAAAGAATATGTACCGTCCAACCGTAATGCGTGATTAGTGGGCGTGGTCCAGTGCTGCGTGAGGAAGTGACGTGTTTATCCTTCCCGCGATGCACAAAACGCACGCAACACAGAGACGTTTCGCCCGGTCCAAGTTCACCCTTCCCCATGGTCGCATCAGGTCCTGAGATCACAAGTGTTCAAGCTGCTCACACCCCTATTCAATTTTTGGATTTCTATTAAGTGCAAAACCTATGTATTTCAGTTACTTTGTGTTAGATTCCCTATGACTTGGCCCTCCTGCACTGCATGTTGCATAACTGTGCCACAGACCGTAGAACTCCTCAGAGCCTGGTGCAGCGACTCTACTTTCTCACTTCCCCAGAGACTCCACACCACCTCTCGTACAACCTCTTGAAACTTCACATTCCATTCAACAACAGAGAGAGTGAAGCTATGAGGAAGTCTGCAACAGCCAGTGTATTATTTTGTACAACACGGATGGAGAAGTTAATGTTACGGTAAAAGATCATGCAGGCTACACTTGCATGACCTATGAGATTTGCAGCAGGTGTTGGTAGTGATACCAGGTTGTGTTTTTTTTTTTTTTTTCCACCATTGGAAAACAACTGCAGGGAAAACATTATAAAACACACAGTCACAATGACTCTGCCACACAGAGCACAATTATCAGCAGCTTTTGGCAACAGTTTGATATGTAGCACATCTGCTGTCACGCTGACAAAGCATTTATAACTTTGTCTAAGAAACGTCTCGGCTTGTGTGAATAGATTTTTAGTGTGGAAATACTTCAGTTTATGTTGGGATCAAGGATTGTACTTTCCTGTAATGACATTTAAGAAACGTTTTCACATCTCTTTTCTACTTTTTCACATCTCTTCACACATTATGCTTTTGAAACACACATCTGAGCACATCAGTGAACCACTACAACCACTGAAACACTTCCCATGTCGCCAAAAAGTGTCTCAAGCTGCTGTAAACAAGACTCTGTCACTCAGTGTACAATGAAACAAAAGATTCTTCCTCTTCCTCAATGTCTATCTCTTCCTCCTCCTCCTGCTGCATTCATCTTCCTCGCCAGAGCTAAAGGAGGCAAACGCCATCCAAACATGGCTCCTTTTGTACCTGTGGTATCGAGGCACAGACAGAAAACACCTGTGTAGGATGTTAGCTGAGATGACAGCCAGGTGTGTCAGCAGCTACACCTGTGAGAGTGAGAAAGTCTCAACTATATTTTCTCTATAAATATACACATATACACATTCCAATGCATATATGAAACCAGGTCAGATCAGATGAGTGAGGATGAACTGGAACCTCATGAAATGTATTTAAGAATTTGTGTAACTGCTGGTCTGAGTGACAACTGATTAGATATATAATAAATGGTCTGTATTTATATAGCACTTCTAGTCTTGAAGACCACTCAACGCACTTTACAGAACAGTTTTACATTCATTACATTCATCACATTCAAACAGTGCATCTATGTGCAGCACTTTTCTCTGTGAGAAGGGGCAGTTTTGGAGCTCAGTATCTTGCCCAAGGAGTTTGGCATGCGGAACACTGGGATCGAACCGACGACCTTCTGGTCAGAGGATGACCTGCTCAGCTTTCCCAGAGATCAGCCATCAGATATCATAACTGTGACAATATCGTCCTGAAATTTCATTTTTTTCGGCGTTCAACAATATAACCTACGATCAAACTGTTTGTGTGGCTGCGTTTACTGTGGGAACTCAAATACAGGGAATGTGTTCTTCCAATATGGAAAAAAACATGGACAGCAACATTTAAGTCTTTGTTTAGCTGTGAATGAGCAGCAGAGCTTGTAATTGCAGGTTCAAACAGCTAGCGTTCATTTGATCTGTATGCTAGTGGATTTATTCCGTCTTAAGAAGCATGTGATAAAAGTGATATTTGTTGTGGGGCTGAACATGTTCATTTGATGTCCCTAAAAAAAACTCTCCCAACCTCCCAAGTTGAATTCTTTGATACATTTTTTTTTCAGAGTATATTGGGGGGGAATCCCGACTTTGTCTCAACCCCGACTCTGGTCAACATAACAGGCCATTAGATGGAAGAGCACAGGTTAGCATACACACTAGAAATCAATCAGTCACATGTACTGTGTTGCACTGACCTGCTAAATACCTGCACTCACAGTAACACACATCCACAACAAAGTGTGGTGACTCACTGCAGTTAGAAAGTTATTTAAAAACCAAACTGATGTCTTTGTGGCGCAGTAACGTCTCGAGACATCATTCATCTGTTTTTAAACTGAATTCGTATGTTGGTCTGGTTCAGTCCAAACTGTCATGACTCTGGACTCTGACTCTTAAATGAAGAGTATTTTTACTTTTCACTAAGTCATTATCTGGATTTGCCTCCTGATTAAGGAGAGTTCCAGTTTTGATTATAGATTCCTTGTTTGATTTCCTGTGTTTATGAATGTGTTTGGATTTATCTTTTCTCCCCGAGTTCTGTTTCCTGTTTTATTTTGTAGTTTCGGCTCCTTGTGTGTTTCTGCCTTTACTTCCTGTCTTTGTCCTGTTTCCCGCCCTTGTGATTGTCTGCGCTTGTTCCTCATGTGTTTCACAAGTGTCGCCCACCCCTGCCTCCCCGGTGTATATAATTCTCTGTGCTTCCCTTTGTCTTTTTAGTGCGTCGTCTTACGTGGTCTTTGCACCACCCACGGTCATTGTCGCCTTCATCATCCCTCGCCTGTGACTCTGCTCTTGTTGCCAGAGTTTTGATTTGTACCTTAGTGCTTTTACTTTTATGGACCTTTTCCTTTTTGTCACAATCTTGCCCAATTAAAAGGAGACTTTTTGTTACACAATTGGTTCTGGATCTTTGTGTCCTCCTGCTTCCACTAAACATGACATAAACATTAAAAATTGATTTAGAAAATCTATAAAAATATATTAATTAATAATAAATTTGACACCAAAGCTCCACTGGCAACATCACAGTGACAGCTAGCACACGGGTAAGGTAGTTAGCGCCTCATAAAAAACACAAATTTTACATTTAACCAAACAAATATGGTCATTATTGAGCTTTGGAGCTTTAGGGAATGAAATGTGTTTCCTTTGGCCAGAGCCGCGATTTTCACGTGATCTTCTTGACAACACATAGACACTGTCCTCAGCTCCTATCACCACAAACTCTCTTGATGTCTTCGTCAGTGTCTTCTCCGTGTGTCACCGGGAGATATTTGTTTTCTTTTAGTTTTTTACATTGTTGCGTCTGTCGCGTGTTAGAAACATCATCAACCCCCCCACACACTCATTGTGCATTGTGAATCCCCCACTGTGCTCTCACATCGGATTCTCCTGCCTATACTAGGGGGCCGGGCGGAGGAAGTCCGCAGATAATCCGGAGGCTCTCACTTGGACATTTGCGCTCACACCTCCTCCAGAGAAAGTGTGGAGAATCTCAGGAGTTCAGTTCATGTCTGAAAACAGCTATAGAGATGCACAGACTTCAGAGTGGTACACACCTTCTCCTCTTGTTCTTTGCAAGAAGGTAAACCAGTGTATTTCCCAAATTATTGTTAAAACTGTTTAAACAAGGTTTTACCATTGGTGTAAATCATGTTTTGGGTATTTTAGTGTAGCTTAGTCATTTTGTTCACTGAAGGACTTCTTCATGTTCATCTTCCTTCCCCTCTGCTCGCCTTTTGCACTCAACATCACAGGCCCCTCATGTTAAACCGCTGTCTCAATAACTCTTAATCATTGCATCATTATTTTTCTGTAAAGCTCTGGTATTTCTTGGAACTTTATGAGTGGTCTGTGGGAGTAGCATGTCTAATCCTGTTTATAGAAATGTTTCATCAACCTCTCTTGAAATTCCTCTCTAACATTCTTTTGGCTGCTTTTACAGGGACTGTGATTATCAAAGACCCAAAACAATCTGTATTATAAAAGCTGCCCAGACACTACCCTCAGTAAAAGAAAAACATCAGACAGCAGTAGTCCAAAAGTTAGAGTTTGCTATTTTAATTCCCACATTTGTTGAATTTGTTTTTTTTGGTCACATTTTTATCTTTTACCTTTATATGGAGCTTCTGAACATTGTTTTCCTGTAGCTGACACTTGGCATCATGGGCGACACCGCTTACTGGCATCCGGGCCCTGTTTGTGTCTCCTCACTTACAGCTGCAGACAGGAAACCGTCACAGACGGAGTATTTCATAAAGCTTCCTGTTTGAAAGGACATTACCATACTGAGACAAGCAGAGACACACAGACCAGAGGGGAAATCAGAGGTTATGTATTCTTTACTCAACGGCTAATTTATGTCTAAATTATAACATTTTCATTTTAGGGCCAAAAAAATACACTTTGGACACTTAAATCTCTTCTTTCTCTCATCGACACTGACCTGCTTGAACCAGCATTTATGAAGATTTTTTTTTTATAATAATATGATAATTACAAAATCCATATTTCCATCTGCCACATTAGCTGAATTAACACTTGTTGGATTACATGTGGGTTACATCCTGGCATAACCGTGGACATATGAATGAAACTAAATGAAGGCTAACGGCAGTCACAAGTCTGTCAGGCTGTGTGTGTGTGTGTGTGTGTGTGTGTGTGTGTGTGTGTGTGTGTGTGTGTGTGTGTGTGTGTGTGTGTGTGTGTGTGTGTGTGTGTGCGTGCGTGCGTGTGTGTCAATGCTACAGAATCTTGCTTTTCAGGAACAAACCTCACTCTAAAGAGAAGTTGTGTACTTTGTGTGTGTGTGTGTGGATAGCCTCCTAATCTGCTGCAGCACCACTAATTCCATTGCCCTAACTTTACCCTGCACTGTGAACCGAATTACCTGTATATGCCCTTTTTTCTTTTTTTCCTGCCCACTGGTAGCATGAGACATTCAGACTCAATTCATGTTTTAAGAGCTACACTATCATGTACAAATACACAAACACACTCATATCGCCCCACAAAGCAAACAGCTTGAGTCGTGTGAGTCGTGAAACTGAAATAACTATCCGCACAGTTTCACCTCTTTGGCCAAAAGCAGTCATTATGGAGAAGGAAAAAACTGAACAAAAAAATGTATAGTGTTACATCACTGACAACACAATGTGTGCTGGTTAAAAGCGAGCAGCATTTGTGGAAATTCATTTAAGAGAAAAGGAAACACTGGGAAATTTGGAAAAAAACCAAGAAATCATTCGATATATGACAAAAAATGTTAAATACTTGGCTACAGTGGAAAAATTGATGTGGTAGTAAATGCAAAATGTGACTAGGTGCAGTGGAAACAGACAGAGAGCATGAAGTCTCAAACTTATACATCTAACTGCACACAACTGGAGAGTTTTCATTTCATTGAGAATTTATCTCTGTGTGCATTATCTGAAGCATATGACACAAGTGTATTTCATGTGTCCAAATCCACTTTTAGTAGTTAAATGGTGGTAAAGCGGTTGCAGCTTCAAGCGCATGGTTCAAGAGTTTTGTAAGTCGTCAACTCGCCGGGTGCACTTGCAGTTTGGCGACCGCATCTCTGCAGAGGAAAAAGTTTCACTTGGCACATGAGCAAAACCTCTTTGCACCGGCCCATGTAGGTGCTCATTACTGCCTTGATAATAACAGTGAAATACTGTGCCACTGACTTCAGACTTAGTTCTTGTTGGTCAAAAGTGCAATCGCTTTCTATTGCCTCAAGATATGTGCCAACAATGTGCCGGACCACACAAAACGCCCATTGCCTTTTAAACAATGTGGACACTGAATGGGAAAATGACAACTGTGTCGGTCTAGCAAAGACAAAAGGCGCCCGGTGTACGATAGGAGCATAATATTTAATCTTCATAATAGCTGAAATTAGCATTCAATCACATTTCTTTTTGCAGATTTTCAGAGTTCTTGTGTAAGTGAAGACGAGTGTAACTAATTTACTAACGAGTCTAAGTGATGATAATAACCACAAGTGACATGCTTCAATTCCAATAATGTGGAAATTGCATGAAACTGACAAACAGAGAAATAAGTCTGATAGTAAGAATTGTACTTGCATGACCTCCGACACATTTCTCCTGCCTTTGTCTGTGTTTCATTCTCATTGTGAGAAAGCGCACATCCCGCAGCAGCCCGGCAGAGGTGGTCAGGGAGTCAGCGGGTTCACAGGGCCGACCGAGGTCCATCCTGGGTGGAAAGTTTTTGGAGAGGGAGACCAGCGGCCTGCCCCCCCTCCTCCGGGGCCCCTAAGGCTAACGTGATCCCCCCATTTGTGCTCCTGTCATAAAGAATGCGCCCGCTAAACCACTTTCCCACCAGTAAGAGGATTACTAAGGTAATGCTGCCAAATCAAGAGATGCTCCAGCACATCTAGACATTGGAAAGCTGAATTTAATAACTCATGTAGAAAGCTGGAGAGAGATTCTACCCTGTGGATCAAACTGGGCACCCTACTCTGATATTTGGCGTGGAGATGCTAGCTCAGCATCAAGGCCAATTCTATTTAAAAGGAAGAGAGGTAAACATTTTACCTGAAATGCAGTTTTCCGGGACCTAACATTGATCTTTACTTTCTACAACCAACGCAGGATAGTTGTGGCATGAAGTCTTCAGTGCAGCAAAAAAGTGTTTTGCAGTTTTGCTCCTTTTATAAAAAAAGTTTCTCTTACTTTTACATTTTTGTCAACAATTATTTGAGCATTTGTCCGCTTTGTACTTCTCTTGTGTTGACTATTTGGTTAAACCCAAACTCTTCCATTAGCCAGCCAAAAAAAACAAGACACAAGGAAGTTAATTTTTCCATGTGACAGTCGACTCTTTTAACTTGCCAAGAATCCAACCAGGAAACGTTCTAGGTACTTTACGTGAGTTCCCAAAGAATCTAGCTCTGCAGTGTCTGTGTCATAAGTACAATTTATCAGGCCGCAGTGACAAACAAGCAGGTAAACAGAGTTCTTCAGGTTCTTCAGAAGTTGTGAAAAGTGAAGTACAGACTTCCCCAAAGTCTGCCATGTTGAACCACTGTGTTTCTACAACAGACAAACATTGGCTCTGGAGAGGACCTTTCATTTTTCATTAAAAACATAAAAAGGGAGGGGTGAGCAGTGAGGGGAGGGGTATTCAGTCGGCTGAAATCCTCAAACTCACTGCTAGATGACACTAAAGTCAACACACTGGTCCTTTAAAACAGCAACGGTAAATGGGACCTCTAGTTCAGGACATAATTCTTGTCAAATGTTTGTCAGGATATTAAAATACTATGTGATTGCGCCAGTGTTGTTGAATTAAGTTTCTACATATAACAAGAGATGATGGTAAAATGTTGGCTATTATATATAAAAACTGAAGAGTAAAACCCTAACTTTTTTCTTCCCAGTGTGAATTATGCGCACTAATATCGACGCGAACATTTTGATGTGAGGGGATTCACATGGGAACCTGTAGGGAAAATCAAACTGTGATTTTGGCATTTAAGGCAAATCCACTGGAGCGCAGTCCGACCTGTGAAGACACTCCAGTGATGGTTGTTGGGTTCTGTGGGTTTTCCCACTGTGTTAGGAGGTCGTGTTTAGCTAAGGAGTGTTTACGTAGTGACCCTGATCCTGTCACAGGCCTCACGTCCGATCAGGATCAACCATGCATCTGTGTGAGTGTGCGTCTGTGTGTGAGCGACATGACAAGGTTTCCAAAAGATAACTCACTTCCTCTTTGGCGACTTGTTTGCTTTTCAGTCTGATGGCCACTAGCCTCTTTTGTATCACCAAAGTAAAATGGCGGCTGCATTCACGCACCCGATGCCTGTCAAACAAAAAGGCCACAACCACAACATGTATAAACATGAAATGATGTCTAAAAACCCTAACCCAGTGACCCCTCACACATTTGACCCCTGCAGATCTTTGCATTGACTTTTTGTTCACACCAAGAGCGGGTGGAGAAAAACCCAACAACCTTTATTTTCCGTATAAAGCATAACTGATCATGAGATCTCCTCCTGGGGGAAAAATGAAAGATAAAGTTGTCCGTCTTTATTGTAATACGGATCCTCCTTAGAGGTTAACTGTTCCAGGAATACGCACAGTGGGGACGGGGTGAGTAAGTTTGAGAAGCAAGAAAATCCATGGTCTAAAGTCAGGGAAAATGAAAAGTTAATAGGAATAGCCAGGAGTGGAGGGACTAGACACAGGAGGGGGGCTCAGTGGGAGACTGGCACAGTTAAACCTGATGTTCTGGGAGGTATTCAGTCGGCCAGTGGACAGTGGACTTACATAAGAAGTGGACAGGAGGTTGTAAAGTGTGGGGTCGTCAGATCCCATCCACGTCTACTCCCGTGAGAAAACTGGCACAGAGCTAATTTAAGTAAACTTCTCCTGCATCCACAAGAATCCAGAAAGATGGAAAGTTTAAAATGTGGATAACATGTTCACGACACAGTTGACTCTTTACATGTGTTAATCGTGTGTTTTGTGTATAGTTCAAAATTCCCTCAGCTTTTAGCTCTGGTTTGGCCTTCACCAAAACGCCAATTAAAGATGCCCTCACTGGTTGTTAGCTGGTAACCTTGATTGTTCTCTTAATGTTTGGTGCTTGGCAGGTTACTTACAGAGGGTTAGAGCCGTTTGGCTCGAATCAACTGGCAGCTCAAGAGGGAAAGGAGGTCTATGAGAGCATTGAGGCTGAACCCAACATTAAAGGTGTCAGAAGTAAAACGTAAATAAGGAGCTCAAAGCTGCTAAAGCTTTCCATAGAGCTGAGTTGAACAGCAGGATTGGAGGATTATTCTCTGGTCCTGCTCATACTTGGCTTCAGGGGCCTTGCAACACGGTTGGCAAGGCAGACCTGGGGCCCCTGAGCACAGTGAAGACCAAGTGGTTGCGTTTGACCAATATTTTTTGAGAACCCTTTAAAATCTTATGATCGACTAACTGGAGACTTCAACGAAAGCAAAGTCTGAAACCCCCTAACGAAGCCTTGTGCCACTAACTTTCTACCAAAAGCTTCATAATTGTAGAGGTTTGGGTTTAAGACTAGAATGACTAAATATGTGTATGATAAACCTGGGATGGTAGTGGGGGGTTGCACTAAATTATTTAAATGTTACTCTTATTTGTGTCTACACAGTATAAACTGTTATAATTTAATAATAAAATAATCTTTAAGGATTGTTATGATGTGGCTTGGTATCATGAGTTTATTTGAGGGGGTTGGGTTTACTTCTGGGCCCCCAAAGTCCCATTAAACACTCCTGCCTGGCATCAACATGTGATCTTTGGTGATCTTATCACAAGTTTCATCTACTGCTCTCAATAGCATAAGCATTCATCACTCAACTTGTTTTCTTTCACATGGGAAAACCTAAGGAAATCATTTCATGTATGTCAATCAGCCATAAGCACTAAAATGTCCATCTCTGGTAAAATGTCTTATCTCCTTCTTCCCCTTTGATATGTTTAAAAACACAAGTTAATGAAGATGTCGTAATAATTTAACAACAGTATCTAGAAGTAATGAAAGTGGTGTCCTCTAGACGATTAGACTTCTGCTCAGGTGGAATGAGGGCAGAGCTAAGACCTCCAAGTACCAATTCAAAACATGAAGGTGTAAGTAGTCCCACCTTCAAGGGTAAGAAGAGAGTGAAATGTCAATCAAGTACTGAATGGACACACACACACACACACACACACACACACACACACACACACACACACACACACACACACACACACACACACACACACACACACATCTAAAGGGAAACTCATCCGAAAGCGCATAGAGAAAGCACCAGTGTCCGCATATGTGGGCCATGCCGTGCTCTACGTAGGCAAAAATGGAAATAAGCAAAAAGTTCACCCCGTTTTTGGAACAGGCACGACTGGGCATTGTGGTTTATTCAAAATATAAGAAAGTAAATATAAAATGCAAATATAATATGAGGATAAATGTGTATGCAATTGCTGTATGACAGAGAATCATAGCCCCAACCAGGAAGTTTAAAAGAACAGGATTTGTAAACAAACCAAGTCACTGATCAGGTCTAACCAGCCGGAGGTCACACGTATACATGTACATGTTGCTGATCCTGTTCTGGGATCCCAAACGTCTATCATGACAAGGTCAATTCATCTATGACTTGTGAATTACAGGGTTCCACAGTAACACTACAGCCATAAGTACAGTTTGGTTTCTTTGGTTTGAAAACTGAGGGTAAATCAGAGTCAAATCGGACTTTATATTGTTTTACTAGTCTTTAAGTGAATACTTAAAGGAACTTAAATACGTTTTTTGGGGGGAATGCTTTTATTTGAAATAATTAGATATGAGGATTGAAACCATTCTCATGTCTGTGCGCTGAGTGAAACAATAGAGCCAGCAGTTAATTAAGTAGAAGTTATTTTTGTGATGGATCTAATCTTCCTGTTTCTCATGAAAGCTGTGGTTTTCTTCAGTGGCAGTGGCCCAGGGTGGCTCTTATTTGCTGCATTTCCCCTAGTGATGACAAAACAGCTAGAATCTTCTTACAGCTACAAAGAAAACAAAAATACCGCAGAAAAGGTTCACACATTGACACTTTGACTATAACAGTGATCTCTCCATAGGTGAGTGCAGACACTTCCCCATTTTAAACCAAGCCTCGACACACACACAGACACGCACACACACCCAGACAAGTTTGCTGAGTGGCATTGTTGTGGGGCTGCAGACAGAGGCAGCTCATGTATGCGTTACACAGTACAGAGCCTCAGTGAAATCGCTTAGATCCAGACTCTGATACAGTGAACGCCTTGTTTCTTAAACTTCTCAGAATTGGCTCTCAGTGTGACAGCTGCCCCATGACAAAGTCAGCATTATTCAAGCAGCAGCAGCAGCAGTTGGAGTAGCAGTATTACTGCACCAGGGGTCAGCCGATATAGGAACAGCAGAGTTGTAATAACAGAAAGATTGTAATTATAATGGCCCTAATGGGAGGAGTAGTTTTGGTGTTAGCCAACTTCAGCTTCCTTTTTCCACCTGTGCACCTGTCTGACCACACCCTCACTTGCAGGTCTGGCCATGGACTGCTCCCTGGACCCGAGACCAGATCTTCCTCTCGTGGGTTCCCTCACAATATATACTACACAAATGTTGTATATATTGATTTTGTGTGTGTGTATTTGTGGAGGGGGGGGTAACGGGGCATCAGTGCTCACACTACGTCCCCTCTTGCACCATTTGCCCCCGCTCCAGTTTCCTGATCCGTCTTGGATCTGCTGGGTCGAGCTAAAGCCCCAAACAAAGGCTCGTACATAGAGAGAGAGACACACAAACGTACTCATGTGTGACTGAGGGCAGCGGAATGCACAATGTGTGTGTGTGTGTGTGTGTGTGTGTGTGTGTGTGTGTGTGTGTGTGTGTGTGTGTGTGTGTGTGTGTGTGACACAGAGATTATGAGGAACAGGAAGTGAGAAAATGAGCATGAGAATTTGTGTTTATGAATGTGTCGCATTATTAATTTCTCTAGATGTGTGGTTATCTGTTTTTAATTTTACTTTTCGGTGACTGCCACCTTGCCCAATCAGATTCAAAAATGTAACGCAATGAAATGTTTGTACATCTTTAAAGAACAAAAGGAAAGAAAATCGAAGTGCTGTACATTGCACCTGAATTAAAACACTTACATAGAATATGTATAAAACTCCCTTGGAGAAATCAGCTTTTCCTATTTTATTTAGTTTCTTCCTTAATGAATGAAAAGGAGGAATGAACTGTGTTTACAGTTAAAAGCCTGCATAGCATTACAAATATATTTTCTTCAATATAGTACAACAACAGTACAGGTTTATGGATCTGTCTATATCCTCAAAAATTTCCCCCGTCGTCATTGGAAAGCTGCTCGGCAGTGGAATGTGTGTAGTTGACACAATGTGTCACAAGATCACAAAGCCAAAATGAATGTGAGGCCAACATGTGGTGGGGCAGTTCAGGTTGTAAAGACATTACGATATTGCATAATGTGTCAGAGAAGAAAGATTCCTTTATTTTCAACCACTGACACTTCACATCCAGATTTCTCATTTCTCAGTAGAGAGAGAGAAAGTGAACATATAGAAACACCTTCCAGCGGGTATTGGTAGCTACAGGGAGTAGTGATAGTGGTGGTACTTGTGGTATTCGTAGGAAAATGTAGTTGTTGTAGTGCGATGGAGTAAAGAGGATCAACAAAGAAGACTAAATGTAGTAGAAGTACTAGTAATGGTATTAGTGCTAGTACTAATAGTAGCAGTATAGGGAACATAAGTGGTATTAGTAGAAGTAGAGTTAGTAGAGTAACAGTAATACAGGTAAGAGAGGTGTAGTGCAAACAGTAGTAGTATAGTAATAGTCACAGTGGCCATTGTGGTTGTAAGATAGTGATAGTTATCATTATCAGGATTTTATAGTAGCAGTACTAAGTTGTAGTATTGGCAGCAGTTGCATCAGAAGGACAGTCTATGTACATATCAGCTCTTTGAATTCAAAGGTTATAAACCAGTCAAATAATTAACAGCTTACACAGCCCTGAGTCTTCCCGGCATTAATAATAAACTGGAAACCTGAGCTGTGGAATATTTCCCTCCCACACACACACGCACACACGCACACACGCACACACACCTGACCCAACGAGATGAGCCAACACTATGAATGAGGATCAGGATGGCCACTGTCACATGACAGCGTTTGTGCGTAATCTCCTTCAGACAAGGAGGTCTGCTTTGAAGCTGCGTTCCAACCCTGATCTGCACTGACAGGCGTCCAGGCCACTTTACGTCCACTTACCCGTCAAAGAAAATAACAAATCTCAGGCTGACCTGCAGAGTATCTGTGGAGCGAGGGAACCACTGACCTTTTTTCTACTCTAAAAAGTAAAGGGCAGGGCAATTCTTTTGTAAAGAACGGCTGGAAACAAATAGGCCTACACATTACACAAATCTGTAAACTATTTAGCAAGCTAGCAAAATGTAGCAATTAGCCAAAGGTTTTTCATAAAAAATATTAAATATAAGAAATGGATATGCTATTGTAATAATTAACTAGAAATAAAGAATGTTGCTAAATGGTTCAAACAGATAGAGTGGTCGGTTGTACTTTTAAAGTACTGTAAAAACATTATGTTAGCTAAACGAAACGGATAAAGGTAAATAACAGTTAGGTTAAAGTAACTAAAATAGCTAAACATAGTGGTTAAATTGTTGAAACAATGAAAAAGTCTTGGGAAAACATATAGTTAGCTAATAGTAGGTGATAAATGCATGAAATGGTAGCAGTGAAACTGACCAGAATCTTGGTCACTTTACATAATTAATTAAAAAAGCATCCAGATTCAAACGAATTCAAACAGCCACTGTTTGGGACTTGATGGGCACCTGACCACATTGCACTCATCTGTGTTACATGGGACCAGTAGACCTTCACAACACAAAGGGCTGCTGCTGCTCTGCAGGGAGTTAATGTCAACATGCTGTAATAACTCTGTGGGATGAGTTGATATCTGAGGTATTCAGTGTGTGTGTGTGTGTGTGTGTGTGTGTGTGTGTGATGAGGCGATGACAGCCTCTAGTTCTCGGGGGATCTCTTCGGGTGAAATTGCAGCGGAGCACCTGTTGTAGAACGTACTACAGGATCCCAGTCTCTGGGTCACTGCTGTGTTTGTATACAAAACCACGGCTCCGAGGTGCGTAAGAGGAAAAAAAAAAAAAAAAAGGCCTCCTCCTCCGGATAACTCCTCCTCCTCCTCACCCACCCTATCCTTTCTCCCTCAGTCTGAGCTGATGCAATGCTCATCTTTAAAAAGGCTGAGTCCCCACCCCTCCTCCAGCAGAACACGGTCTTGTTTCTGAGCGCACCGCATCTCTGGGAATTTGGTTTGAACTCGAGTAAATAAATCTAAATCGTTTTGCCTTTTACGCGTCGGTCAGGTTTATTCTGAGACGCCCTTTTCGTTTATTACTTGAACCTGTCGTGTTTTGTTTCTTAATCAGACCCTGTCTGGTTACAGGCCTGTATCCATTCATTTGTGTTCTTATTTCGGTTCTCATTTAACACAAACACACACACAAGGATCAGCAGGTTTTTTTAATTCTCTGAAGAAATCGTCCGGACATTGGCTGTCTCTGGTTCTTTTTCTCGCACTGGAAGGATTTCGCAGGCCTCCTGCCACATCTGAAAGGTAAGAATGCCGGTGTCTCTTCATCATGTACAGACGCTCAGTAATTACAGGGTGGACGCGGCACAGGCGCTGAAACACCAATGTGAGCTCCAGGAAGGAAGGATTTTAAATTGTACTTTATTATCCTCATCACCTCCCTTTGTTTTGTGTTGTGAATCTAATGAAATGAACAGAGATGCTGCTGATTGTTGTCTAGGCTGGTTAGTGAGCATTAAATCCATATGCTGACATATTGGGTGTGTGGATTTTTTTTTTTTTTTTTATAAACAGAAATAGTTTTTTGGCCTGAGGCGTTATTTCTAACCAGGTCAGTCCTGGTCCAGATTAATAAATAACGAGGTTGGTGTGACAGTGGTGCTGCAGTGCTGGACTCATATCTGGAGGTGGCTGTCACTGTCACACTGACCGGCTGACAAAAGACATGACAAAGAAAAGGAGCATGTGGTTGTTTTTTTTTTCATGTCTTGTCTGTGTGTGTGTGTGTGTGTGTGTTTTAATCTGAAATAATCTTAACCTGAGCATGGATCTGTGCGCTCTCAAGCCTCTGCGCAAAATGGAGAGAGCCATGCCCATAAAGACACAACACGTGCCATTGTTTCCATCGGAGCTGGCCATGGATATAATGTCGTTAAACTGATCCAGGTCTGCTCCTTTTGGGCTCTGTGTGGATGGACATGTGCGCAATTCACAGCCAAACACAAACTATTATTGTCATTACTATTATTGAATGTAAGATAACAATAAAACGTGCCACTTCATTCCCCTTCATTAAAAGAAGCTTAAGGGTGTTTTGTGCGAGGGGAAATAACATTTCATTTCACACATCCCCTCTGGTTCCACTGGGAATCGCGCGCAAATTCTGCGGTACTTTACTGCGTCTTTTTGTCATTCCGCGTCTGGTGTGAGGCTGAGGTGGTGTCGGGTGGACGAGGATGCCGGTCTGGTATTTTTCCACTGCTGGTGCGTCACCCCCCTCCCCCCTCCTCCTTCCAAAAGAGAAGTCACATGACCCAAGGCGCGCGCATGCATCCTCGCCATAATATTGATTATTCTAAGGGGGAGCGTGAACGCGCACAGCCAGGCACAAGCGGGCTGGGGTGGGAGCGCACTGACGCACTGGAGCAGAAATGAGTAAAAGATGAATAATGAATAATAAATAAATATTGTGTTTTTGTTCCTTCTCTTCTGCTCTGATACTCACAGCATGAAAAACATCACTGCCAGAACTGAGATGGATTATCTGAACCATGAGGAGGACAACAGCAGCACCAACAGCACTGAGTGCACTTACCAGGACTGTTCCAAGAAGGTCCAACTGGGCAGGTGAGGGGCAGGCTGCAGAGAAACATCTGAAAAACATCACGAAAAAAAGCTTTTCATTTACATTGTATTCATGTCTTTAAATCCTTTTCTATTTCCTTTCAAAGCCAATGCCCTGACTTAGACGCAGAGAGTCAAAAGTTCCTCCCTGAAATGAACACGGGGAAGAAGAAGTATGAGACTGAATATGTAAGAGCTCCTCTTATCCACTTAATTTTCCTTTTTAAACACCTTTTCACTTTTTGTAAGACTGTTAAATCTTACATTTTTTTCCACAGCACCAGGGCAACGCCTCCTTCGGCATGTCCGTTTTCAACCTGGGCAATGCCATCATGGGCAGTGGCATCCTGGGTCTGTCCTACGCTATGGCCAACACTGGCATTGCTCTATTTGTGTAAGTTTTTATTCTATGATATATAAAGTGGTATTTGAGGTTTTTAAGGTATTTCTACATTTCAAAAACAGGGCTTTAGAGGCGAAAATAAAGAATTTAATTTAGAAAGCATCAAAAAATTCAGATCTTGTACTAATCATGCAGGTATAGAAATCTAACACTTTCCACGGATGCACTTTCGTTTCATAATAAACCTCAGTGGAGGCAAGCACAGGCAGGTTCTACCGGTCAGGGTTGTGGGTAACGATGTGCTATACGACAGGATGTGTTTTCCCGCCTGCAGCGTGTTTGTGTGTGTGTGTGCGTGTGTGTGTCTGTTCTGCAGCTGCTTAACCCTGAGCCGTAGATTAGATATTCGAAAAGGCTACAAATGATCACCTGCACAGTCTTCGAAGTCACTATCAGGTTTGTTGTACATAAAACTGTAGAGAGAGGATAATGGGAGACGTTTGCTACTGGGAAAATGCTGTGTTTTTATGAGAGCTCCCTCTATTGGTTGTCTATTGCAATTAGGGATCATAATTGTGCCAGTTAAAATTGTCTGGAGCCTAATATCATGGGGAAGAATACAACTTCTTCTTCAACCACACACACGCAATCTACAGTCGCCCTTGGTTTTACCACCACTCAGGCTGCTCCTCACAGCACTGATCCCCAATCAGCTTACTCTCTCTGACATCCAATCTGAAGCACTCAGGAGCCAGAGTTCAGCCCGAGAAACACCCCCAAAGAAACAGAAAAAAATGACCAAATATAAGTATTTGTACTCAGAGTAGTAGACAAACAAGATACTTCCGGTGCCAACCAGATTGGCAGTAGTGTGTCAGTTAGTAAACAGGGGGTGGCAGGAGAAGCAGCTTAGCCGAGTTAATCCTGCTGCAGTCGGGCCAGAGTTACGTAAAGGGAGCTCTCACTTACGCTCGCAGGAGCTCATTAATGGAGCAGAGTCTGGTTCCCTGTCAGACAGCAGCTGACCAATCCGGGCCCAACATCCGCAGGAAGTGAGCGGATTACAAAAACCAAACAGCTACCACATTTCTAAATCCGATCCGTATAAAGCTTCGTCACAAGTAAAGAGAGAAAGTCGTCTGTTTGCATTTCGAAACAATGTTTGTTGCTCTTCGTATCTGCAATTATGTCTGCAAAAAAAACGGGCCTCTCGCAGAACAAACTCACTCCTGAGATAGGTCATCCAAAGTATATATTTGTGGAGTCGCAGTGTATAAAGTGATAAGATATGAACGATCGTGAGGTCAGTGGCAGGCAGGTGGAGGCAAGCCGAGGGCTCCGAGCAGCTGGATGGTCTTATGCCGAGAGGAAGCGCTGTGTCTTTACCCCCCAGGTCTCAAATGACCTGGAGATTATTTTCACCTGGACTATTAATACCCCGGGGACACAGTGCTTGCGCTGCAGCATCCCAAGGGTGCTAAGAGGATCCCTTACCGGTAGACGTTTTGTCCTTTGCAACCCCGCCCACGATGCTCGTGACGGACAACGTGCAAAGCGGTGCTGCCCTCAAGGTCTTTGTTGATCAGGCCGATGAAATTAGACAAAGTTCCAGATTTCACCGTGGCGGATGACTTGCGAAATGATCGCCTCTTCATGGTAGATTCTTCCAAAAGAGATAAGATTTGAGTCATTACATGAGAAGATGGTATCAGACATCTTCTACAGCTGCAGCAGTAGGGTGCGACCTTCTCAACACATTGGCTAAATGTCAATGTGTTTGTTTACCGCAGTCAGGAAAATACATTTGTCTTCTAAATGGCCTTGTTCATTCTAAAGATTAGCACATTAAACAACGCAGCACTTCAGCATCGATCTGTTTCCTCATCGTTTGCATCTTCTCTGTTTACAGGATTCTCCTCGTGGCTGTGGCCATCTTCTCCTTGTATTCTGTCCACTTGCTGCTGAAGACGGCCAATGAAGGAGGTGCGTCTCTTTCCTGCGTATAATCGTCCCAATGGCTTCTTTAGGTTTTCAAAATGCTAAATCTCAATTTCTCTCCTCCTCAAAGGTGCACTTGTGTACGAGCAGCTAGGCTACAAAGCCTTCGGGTTGCCGGGGAAACTCGCCGCTTCCTTCTCCATCACCATGCAGAACATCGGAGGTGAGAGACAGCAAACACAGTTAACAAGTGTTGTGTAACTCCATGAGTTTGTTCCACAAGCTAAACACAATGTCACTCTGTATCCAAACTGAGTGGGTGGAAGGATAGAGAGAGAAAAAAAGTTGGCTAGTGAAAACAAGCGTGTGTTTTTGGAATGTCGAGGAGCTTCCAGTTGAAACTTGAGTGGTTCTACGAGAATGTGTTCAACTTTTTTTCCTTTCCGTGGGAGAACTCTGCCCTTCAACAAAGACTATTTCTGTTGTGGAGTTCCCTAAACAGACATGAGGGATATATACTAACAGCAATTTTTGTCTTTACAGCCATGTCAAGCTACCTCTACATCGTCAAATACGAGCTGCCCATCGTCATTGAAACCTTTCTGGGAAAAGGCAATGGGTGAGTAACCAGATATATACAGCTAGAAAACACATGTGATCACCTTCAGGTCTGGAAAAGCAGGAAACAAACTGTTGCACTGGTCAAAGTGACTTGAGGGCTATGTGTCTTCAAAACAACAAAAGTTGAGTTTACAAAACACTCATCCAAACATTGCTCCACAGCGCCACTAGTGGTCAAAAACACCAAAGGATGTCTTTAATTTCCCGTAGCTTAACAAGTTGCACAAATCCAAGAAACACTGTAGTAAATTCAATTCTTTCTTCACTCCTCAAACAGTTTTGAGTTATTGTAAATGGAAGAAAAAATAAAAGTATAAGCATGTTCCTGCGGAGAACATAAATAAAAAAACATATTTTCATTGACTTAAATTATTTTTAGATTATTTGTTTTGCAACAATGACTGTTTAACCAAATTTCAACCCATGGGAAAGGGGCTATTTGTAGAGTCAGGACTCCAAATAGTCTGTGCTGTGGTGAGATTTGGAATGGTTTGGGTTTATATCCCAGCAGAACAAGAGAGTTTAACTGACAGAGGCACTCAAGGTGAAGCGGCGCATCAAGCAAAATGGCTTCCTTTTGTTTTTCAAGTGCTGCATGTTGGAGAAGGCGTCTTTGTCTTCCTGTTAGCAGAGGGTTGAAGGGTTGTGGTGGGGAGTCTGTACATTCTAAAAGGACGTTCATTGCTCAGTCTCTTCACGTGGCCCTTCAAAGAGCCCTTTTAGAAGACGCAGCCCGTGCCGCAGAGAGACAGAGCGTGGGATGAGCTCACCGCGGCCTCGCTGCGAGTTTGAAAAATTGATGTGGTCTGGGTCCTCAGTGCTGCTTTGTTGCATCAATTTCTGCGAGCGATGCAGTCATCCTGCTGCATGGGGCCAGTTTTCTTATTTTTTACAAATGGCGGTAAAGCTCAGAAGTGAGAACACGCGTCGGAGCAGCAGCCGAGAGGTTTGATCAGGCCTGAAGCTGCAGAGGGATCAGGGGACGTGAAGGGACGTTCTGACAGGGGAGGACGTTAAAGGAGATATGTGCTGCACAGAGCTGTCGGATTTACTGCTGCTGCTGGTTGCACAGCCAATCATAAATAAAGTATAAGCTGATATCTACCTAACATTAAATACACACAATGTAAATTGCATTATATAATATAGCGGGGTAAAAAAAACCATAGATTAAAAAAACATTATGGATTAAATATTTATGAGCTATTATTTGCGTAACGTAGTATTACATACATTTCAGAAGGGACTTTTATAAACTGAATCTACAAAAAAGGTTGCTGAAGTAATGAAAGATTACAAATATTTTAAATTTTTCAAGTTAGAACTGAATTTCAAATAGTCCGGCCCCCAAAACAATGGATCCAACATTTCACCAAAACGCAAACATTTGTGACCACAGCCAAAGAAAAAAAGGTGACATCAGTTTTCAGAGGCTGACTTTGAGATCTCTCTGTGACAAGTAAACTGAAGTTCATGTGTAAAACCGGTGGTGTTACGTTAATGTTTACTCAACACAAGTTACCAAGCAACAGGAGTCCTCAGCTACATCAGGACCACTGTGACATATTAAGATATTTGAATAAAAGTACACAGAGAGAGCACACAGAGAGTTAGTTAATAAATGACTTATTATCACTGACGTGCTGTTCTTTGTTGCGTTCCAGGGAGTGGTACACTAACGGAGACTACCTGGTGCTAATAGTGACGGTCACCGTTATCCTGCCCCTCTCGCTGCTCAAGAATTTGGGTAAGCCGTGTGTGTGTGTGTGTGTGTTGAGAAAACAGATGCATTTTTTAAGTAGGGTAGGGATATGGGTCGGCGACGCACTTGCACGTGTGTGTCAGCAACTTCAAAAAAAGTCTTAAAATGTTCACGACTCAAAGTCAAGTGATAAAAGGGGGAAAAAAGGAGCATTCCACGGTTTTAAAATAGAAGCCTCTCATGAAAACAGAAGCTCATGTGTGTATGTGTGTGCTCCTCCCTTCCCCCCAGGTTACCTTGGTTACACCAGTGGTCTGTCCCTGCTCTGCATGGTGTTTTTTCTGATTGTGGTGAGTAAAACACAAACACTGGCACACACGTATTTCCTACACAGCCCATGAATCAGTCGGCTGTTGCAGATGAGTCAGAGAACACGGTTCAGTTTTTCCATAAAATGCATGGCTCCTCCCTACATGGAACAGTGGGGATCCATTTATGGGAAATGCAAAAAGTTTGTGTCCTAAAACTTCACAAAAAAATGTTCTGCACCTTTGGCACCTTATACAACTGGATTCGTCCTGACTGTTATCTAAACTGATTTCCCACAGTAGCCAGCTCTCAGTGGAGTTTTTGTTTAGCCATGATAAATGCGATTTCAGCCCAAAATCTTTGCCGCTTCAGTCGATTAAGACCTCTGATGGCTTGTCCTCCAGGTGATCATCAAGAAGTTCCAGATCCCGTGCCCTCTGCCTGATGACATCCACGGTCTGAACGAAAACTTGACCAAGTTGCTGAACACCACCTTGGCCCAGCTGAACACCACCGCTGTGGACTACAGCGAGGACGGCTGCACGCCTAAATACTTTGTCTTCAACTCACAGGTGAAGATCTTTGACACGCAAACATCTGGAGGGTTTGAATTTGAATTGAAAGTAGTAAAATCGTAACTAACATGTGTGCGTGTGTTTCCTCCCCCCCCAGACTGTCTACGCTGTTCCAATCCTGACCTTCGCCTTCGTGTGCCACCCGGCCATCCTGCCCATGTACGAGGAGCTGAAAGAGTGAGTGCTTCCAATCTACGATCCACAGCTGCTGTCTTATCAGCATGTTGCCAGTTTAAACACTCCTGAATGTATCTCTGAGATGATTGTGTTTTTGTGTCTAAATGAAACAACCCCTCTCTCCCAAACAGCCGTTCCCGTCGAAAGATGCAGGGCGTTGCCAACGTGTCCTTCCTGGCCATGTTCATTATGTATCTGCTCGCCGCCCTCTTCGGATATCTGACCTTCAACTGTAAGTTGAATTGTATATTACATATGCATTCATATTTAGCTGAACTGACACTAACACCGGTGTGAGTGTACAAGCAGTCGTTGTCCCCGAACGATAAATGTCAGAGCGGATCAATAATCCAAAGTTAAGCGAGCAAGCTTCCAGGTCCAAACTAAATACACAGTAAAAAAAAAAAAAAGGACAGGAGGTCTGTTACGTAAGAGTGTGAAAAAACATATCTAATGCAGCTGAGCAGTGTGCCAGCGTGTTCGTGTTCCTGTTTGTCATTGCTGGGACATGTGAGCGTACGCAGAGAAACGTCCTGGAAGAACAAAACGGTTATACAAGAGCATGACGGGGCGCAATGAAAGGCCAACGGCCCTGCAAATAGTTTTGAACAAGAGATTGAGAAATCACTGACGTGTGCTGCTAACCTGTTTGTCGGGAGGTGGCCGACAAAAGGTGCAAATGAAGCCGATCCCATACAAAGGCAATTAAAGTGATAGAAGCAACAGATCTAATGTAACTCAGGAAGCAATGATGTGCATATATGTCATGAACGGAGCTACATATTACATATTTACAGGGACAAAAAAATGATGACAATGCTAAAACATTTAGCAGGTGTAATGTTTACCATAGCTTCCAACACTTTACCATGATAATGTCTGAAAATTAGAACAACACAATGACAATGCTAATATGTTAAGCAGGTGTAATATTTTTAAGCATCTTAAAAAGTCAGCTTGCGAACATTTGATGATTATCACTAAAAAATAAACAATAAAAATGCTAGCATGTTTAGCAGATCTATCATAGCATCTAACAGGTTAGCACGCTAACATTGACAATGAACACTAAACATAAAGGAAAAGATAAGAACTACTAATCTGTTTCCTCATTCAGACAAAGGCTATATTCAAAGAATGACAGTGTAGAACCACAACTGAGCTGTTTCACCTTGTGAAGTGCTTCCTCTCTAAACTTGTCTGTCCACACAGCCCACGTGGAGCCCGAGCTTCTGCACACCTACTCCAAGTTCTTCAAGTCCGACATCATCCTGCTGATCGTCCGTCTGGCTGTGCTGACCGCCGTCACCCTCACCGTCCCCGTGGTGCTCTTCCCTGTAAGTGTCAAAGATCTGAGAGTATCAGCCAGTGTTGGTGGAATGCGGCCGGCCATGTTAGATAACCTCTCCGCTTCTCCCTCTCCCTCTCCCTGTAGATTCGTACCTCCATCAACCAGCACCTGTCCAGCTCTAAGGAGTTCAGCTGGATCCGCCACACCATCATCACCATGGTCCTGCTGGCTGGCACCAACTGCCTGGTCATCTTTGTCCCCACCATCAGGGACATCTTCGGCTTCATCGGTGTGTGCATGTGTGATTATGCCATAAAAAAAAAAACACCTCACGTGTAAAAATGTTATGACTAAAATGCCAAATTTCTTTCTGCTCACAGGCGCCTCTGCTGCTGCCATGCTCATCTTCATCCTGCCGTCGGCTTTCTACCTCAAACTGGTCAAGAAGGAGTCCATGAAGTCTGTGCAGAAGATCGGGGTAAAGAGTTGTTTCTTACGTTAGAGAAAAAAGCCATTTGATTGTTGGCTTTGGTCGCTGTGGTTGGACACATAAGTTAAATGTGAACTTGTTTCCTCTCCCCAGGCAACCGCCTTCCTCATTTGCGGCCTCGTGGTCATGATCGGCAGCATGACCCTCATCATCCTGGACTGGATCCACAACGCCACAGCCAGCGCTGACACACAAGGCAACGGACACTAGAAACTCCACCTTTGCTGCCGCAGCCAGCCGGAGAAGAGGAGGACGCTGCCGCCGCTGGACTGCGGCGACCACGCAACCAATGAAGACCCTAGCGTAAAAGAAGAAAAACACAAGAACTCTACTTGATGCTCGGCTTTGACTTCCTGAGCAACAAACCATTGCCATTCCAAGAGGATGTATCCAAACTTTGTACAGTATGCTGTTATAGGCCACAAAGATGGTGTTCTTTATTTTCTCTTTTTTTATCGTAGCTTTTTTTCATTGTCGTTTTTGCTCGTTTTTACTCTTTAATGTTTTTTTGTTGTAGTTATCGGTACAGCTGAAAACAAATATTTGAAGGTGCCTCATGACAGAAACGACATCGTCAAAATGCAGCTCACGCTCAGGTGCGGCGTTACGTGTGCGCACGAGTGCGGCTGTGACCTGAGCTCGGCAACAGCGTAGTCCTGCTGAGAGAAGTACATGAACCTCCCGAAGATCAACAAGAGGCTAGGGACTTGAACGCTTATCCTCCTCATGGACAATTAAGTTCCTTCCAACATTTGTTTCTTTTATTTCTTCCGTTCGCCAAAAACTGTATTTGTAAAGCATCTTTGTATATTGAAAAGCACTTACTGTTTAGCACACTTGTGGAAAACAAAAACAACAGATTTGTGAGTGTTTCCGGGCGAGGCCTCCTACACTGCCTGTTCAGTGTTTGGACCAAGGCTTTGTGACCTTTCTTGTAGTGTCAGCTTTCCTTGTAAAACATAGTGTAAGTCAACAAAACCTGCCTTTTCAAGCCCAACACTGGGAGCTGCAGAGTATCTCACACAGGGAACTCGTCTCAAACTGTATTTACTCTTTTCAAACCTGCTGAAGATCCTGTTGGGATGGCGTGTGCGGCGACACTACTGCTTCGAAAACCTGGAGGCCGCCGAGCCTTCAGTTCCTAACCCCCGCTCGGCTCCTGTTCAGGGGCCGGCAGGGGGAGGGAAACTGAAAATGTTTTTCTTTATGGGAGAATAGCTTGAATTTGACCACATGCAGTGGTTTTAATGTACCTGTTAAACTTGCAAAAAAAACAAACAAACAAAAAAACCCTAAAAACGTAGAAGTCACGTGTGCTCTTCAACACTGAGAACCAAACATGTAAAGAGACGGCGGAGGAGGGCGCCTGTCGCCATTTTTCCAGTGTTTTAGGTACGGTCGCACAGTTTTCTGCGGAGAAAAAACGATTCACACTGAAGAACTTGAAAGCTCGACGTGGGCCATCTTCCCGTCGAGTCGTGAGCCTCGTGTGCTTCCAACACTAACTTAACACATCACCAAACTGTTATTGTCCAACATCTATTTATGGAAAAACAGTGAAATCAATGTAATTTAATCTATTTTACTATATTTATATAATATTGTATGTATATATATGTGTATATATATATATATGTCTACTGAGTTCAACTGTATATATGCTTTGTTTTTGTTTTTTTTTGTTATAACTTTTTTTTTAAACGATAATGAATTCGAGCTGTAAAACAAAAAGTGCAAAGCACCCATAGCTGGTGAGATTTGCGATGTTTAATTTGCTTTGATGCAAACGAGCTCGTGCCGCTCGTCTCCATTAAGACTGACTGAATCATCCTGGATCATCCTTCTGTGTCGAGTCTGTGAAAACTGTTACATGTGGAAACCACAGGGAGAGAGGGCAGCAGCAGTCTGTTTCAGTTTCGGCCCTTTGAACAACAACCTGTATTAGCAAAACGCTCTGTGTGCCCGTGTTGGTTTGGAGAGAACGTGAGCCGTCTCTTGACCTCAGGAGCAAAGAGGGCTTTGCCCACCAGTGTTACACTCTTGTTTCAATGAAACACTATGTATATCCTGTAATTAATGTCAAATTAAAATCAAAGATAATCTATGGCATCGGCTGTTGGCGTTCTTTGTGTCGCTTTTTTCTTGAGCAGGCTTTGTGGATGTGGTTTATCGAGGACACTGAGCAGGTCCTCCATCATGCAGCTGAAGGGGAACTTCGAAGGTCCGGTCTACGGCAGCTTGCCTCATCTTCACCATATTTAACACAAACATAACACAAACTTTAAAAGTGTTTTTGAGGAGAATAAAGGAAAGATAAAAATAAATCTTTCCCATTTATTTAAAGCAGTTTAGATCTTGCTAAATAGCTTCTGCTTAAACACCCGAATGTCAGTGAGCAGATCGCCAACCTCTTCCGAGACCAACAGTCTCCTGAAATTCAATCAAGTTGCACCAAATTACACACACTCATAGAAATCCATCTCCTGAATATGCCTGATTTCTTTCATCAAGATCCGTGAATTTTCCCCAGAGAAATCAAGAAAGATGTCAATCTCCAAATGTTACAGAAAGTGGTTCAGGCAAAGTTCTTGTCTTACTCAGCTCGTGTTACATCCTTTGACCAAGTTACAATAAAACTGAGTCAGTAGTTTCCTGCTGAAACACAGAAAGACACATGGTGATATAAAGATAAGATCCTTGGCAGAGGTAATTTAACCCTTCAGGTAGCCTTGTGCATCTTTAACTAAACTAATACGCTCATGCTTTAACCTCTATATTAAGACTTCCAGCATTAGGACTGTACATGAAGGTAGTCCAAGTATTAGGAAAACATCTCTGTATGTTTTTCCCCCTCTTTATTTTTCCACTGTGGCCTCGACAATGAACCAGGATCAGCCACCCTCTGACCACCGTCCAGTTAGACCAGACACAAACTAAAACATGGCCCCTGTCCACTTGTCTCTCTCTGGGCAGAGTGAACATGTGGTTTTTACAAACACCAAGTTAAAACTGACCTGGATGATACTCAGTGGGTCTGTAGCAGATCATCAGGACGAGGAGTGGGACTTCAAAATATCTGGTCAGGTGGATGTCAGACTTTAAGCCCACTACTACATCTCTGAGTGTATAAAACAAATAGTTGTGTATATATATATATATATATATATATAGTCTGATGTTTACAGATAAAGACAGACCCTGTCATTACTGTTGGGTTTGTAACTATTCGTACTTAATAAGGAATGAGGAAAATCACTTTACCCTAGACAACACTGCCCCCTAGTGGTCACCAGGGGATCACCACATCTTCATTCATTCAACTTCCTTTTTACAATTTAAACATTTTATCTAATGTTTTATCTAATGACATTTGTATGGCTGCTACTCACCATTACTGTGAATTAAGTGCCAGTTCTATACATTTTCATAAAAGTAATATCTGCTTTGTTCTCTCAGATGCCTGTGATTTATTCTACTTGCTTAATCAGCCCCAAAAATACTAGAATCATTGCATCACTATAATAAAAAAAAAATAATCAAAGGTTCACATTAGGTCTGAATATCAAACATTGATTATACATGATAATAAACGTGAATAAACGCAGGGTTCGCTCACTTCGTATAAACACAAACCATAGACTGTGTAAAAAGTCTTTATGTGCATTCTATGGTACAAACCTCACGCTTACAAGATGTCATACCAGGGGATTTATATAAACTGGCGTAACTATTCTGCATTGCACAAGTTATTACACTCATCAGTCAGTGAGGACCAAGGCAAACACACATGCAGGACTTCACTCGAGCGGCTGATGGGACCGACACTCTGGACTGCGTGAAGAAGCTGTGGTCGGATCCCTGACCCTCGTTCATTTTGCCGCATTTGATTTCTCTTGCACGTCAGGTGTAAGTAACAATGTTCAACATGGCTGTGTTCCATTCAGCTGCTTCTGTTTCAGGCCCCTGGTGCTGCATGCTGGCTCTGCCACGGTTTACAGGGGGACTCAAACACCACCCAAGTGCCGTTAGTTTTACAGAGAATATCTGTGTTGTAGTGTCGGATGTGAAAGGTGTAAGTTCTGCACACACACAAAAAATAACGGTTCTTAAATTTATGACAGATTCAACAGATATGAATGAATATCAGAGGCCCAAGTTATTCAAACTTCCCCATAACTGAAAATAAGGTGAAGTGAAATACAGCCGGAAACGTTCTCTCTCAAACTACAGGCAGAGAAAGTCGTTATCTTAGTCTTTCACATAACCAAGCCCCGTTTGCTGAGATAAATTCTGACTGGGGTGTTTGTATTCATCACTTCCGTGTTGGCCAAATCATTTTAAAGCAAACAGAAGTAGCGTTAAACGAACATGAACATATTTAAGACCAACCTTAATGTGTTTGACCCCGTGCATAATATTTGAAGATATTTTTAAACCCTACAATTCAGATGATTACATTTTAAGACAAAGTAGGAACCGTGTATTAGTTCAGAGTCTGGTAACATCATGTTATCTTCCACACACAGGTCCACCCGCCGTCAGTCTGAGGAACTGAAATGACCCGTGTTCAGTGGAAAACAGTAGTCGGGCACATTTAGATGTAAAATATCGATACGATTAATACTCTGTACTGTAGCAGTGCTCTGACACACTGTGAATCTATTTCATGGAAGCTGTTCACTTCCTGTCTGGTAGTTGTTTCCTTGGATGATTTAGAGAGTCGTGGTGGTTTTAAACGGGCACAGAGACAAACCCTGTGCAGAAAACAAAAGTGACACATCACAGCAGTGGTTGTTGTTTGAGAGGCGATTGTTGGGAAATGCAGTTCACCAGATGCAAACGCTGCGGCTCAAAGACGGAGACAAAATGAGGACGCGCCCTCCGGTGACACGGAGGCGTTCTTGACAAACACACGGAGCATCAGGAAGCAGCTAATTTATTTCACTACTCTCTGGATACTTTGCACAGTTCATGTTCTCGCATTGACAGTTATTACACATTCAGGCAGGGTGCGGGGGTCAGTTTCACCTGGGTCGCCCCCCCCCCTCCGGGACCTGCACCTTCCGTTACACACTCGCTGCTGATTGGCCATCCCGCTCATCGACCAATCAGGGCCCTGATTACAATCACACTCATCAGATTCCTGCCCGTCACCGGGGCCACAGAGATTAATAAAGGCAATGCACTTTTTTTAAACTAGGCTTTCCTCTGAAATATTATATAATATTTAAAAAAGAACATTGACAATAATCAATAAGCTATGTGATCAGGATGCCGCGGAGGAGACGTAGATCGTACCAGCCGGCACCCTGGGAGAGGCTCTCCTCTACATGAGCTAACGTTGTTCACTGAGCGTTGCATCTTCAGTATCTACCGTCCCTCTCCCCACCCCGCCCCACGCTACCCTGCGCTCCTTACAGTAGTTCCCAAGTCACATGATCTATGCAAAATAAAGGGCTCTTGCATTACAATTTCTGATTGGGTCATTCTTTTTCTAACAAAATATGAAAATCTATAGAAAAAAATCTTCATTCAATAAAAGGTACAGATATCCAAAAAAATGAAAATGCTGGCGCTCCGTCCTCTTTCAGTTTGGAGGCCAAATTCCAGCTTGAGGAAATTGCACTTGAGCAGCTGAATGGGTCAGCGAGGGCATCGCCGCGCCAACAGCACGCCACAGATTCATTTCTTGCGGGCGTGTTTGTATTTGTCCACGTAGGCCTTCACTAGGTTGGCCACCTTGCTGGAGTTCACCTCACCACTCTTGCTGTGACACACCTGAAGAAGAAGAACACAGCAAAATGTCAAATAAACCATATGCCCTGACCTTATATCAGATATAATCCTCCAGTGACAGATATTCAACTAAAAATGAGCGTTTACCTTCTCTACTGCTTTGCGGACGATCTCCTTGTACTCCTCCTTAGTGATTTCCTTCTTTTGGTAATAAGGTTTGATGGCGTTCTTCACTTCATTCACAGCTCTCTCTTGGATCTGCTGTTTCTGAAGAGGATGACAGGATGATTGGAGACAAACAAATAGAAACAAAACAGTCATGGGGAGACAGGTGGCTGCAACCTACCTTTTCCTTTTTGGAGCTGTCGGCATGAGCCCTGTTATGGCCGTACTGAGTGGTAGAGGATGGGAACATCTGGCTCTGTGCTAAGTGCATCTGGGTCACTGCGGCACCAGCTTTGGTAGGGGTGGGAAGCAGGGCAGGTTTCCCATAACCCATCATGGAACTCGACATCTAAAGCCACCCAGGAAATGACATACATTTGAATAAAGCCTGCATTAGGACAGCACACATGTATCTTACTTGCTTATTGAAGCTAGTTTTAATGCTAATAGAGATGCAGGATGTAGAACTTAATCTCTTCCCGTCTGTATCCCAGTTTTACATACCTGAGTCATGTGGCCATCAGGCTGAGCTGCTGCCGTCTGGCTGCCTTGCTGCATGGGTGGAGGCGGCGGAGGGGGAGGCGGGAGGCCCTGAGCGCCAACAGCGGGCACCTGAAGCAGCGGCACTGCAGGGTGGAGGTGCACGGGGACCTGAGGGGGCATGGCGTATGGTGCCGCAGGCTGCAAGCTGACGGGCAGGGCTCCTCGCGGCCCCTGCATGGGGTAGTGATGGTGAAGAACATTCAGCTGAGGAGGATTCGCGTTCATCACCGGCACCGGAGCGTTACCTGGGACAGCCGGGGCAGTAGGCTCGCCTTTAGAGAGATCTGGGGAGTAAAGAAAACAAAATGAAAACTGTCTGGAAGAAATGTATAAAAGATATAACGCCCAGATTTTGAAGCTGGTTTAGACTACTGTGTATTTATATAGGTACAAAATTTAATTAAAAAATGTGCACCTAACAGAGGTGTTTACACAGTCAGTCAGTGGCAGAATCATGCAGATGCTGAGCGAGTAATACAAGAGAGATTTTCATAGGAATAAATCAGGAGCCTGGAGGTTTTTTGGTCTGTTCACAGTTGCATCACAGCACTAAAATTATCTTCCTCTCCGAGCATCAAAGACACGACTTCTGCTTCTATTTTAGAAGGAGAGTTGGCTGATTCATGGCCTGCTTTTGGAAAAGTTTTCTCGAGCAGTTACAGGAGTGTTTTAGTGTTTTGGGAGTAATAACCAAGCAAAGACTGAGGAGGCCTCACCTGCTGCTGCTGCTGCTGGCTGCTCCTCCTCGGATCTGTTCCAGCCTCCTGCTCCTCCCCTCTCCCTCTTCGAGTAATAGTCCTGGACGTCAGCAGGAAGCGTTCTCCTGACAGCCCAGCTGGATGCTGATGACCATCCCGACCGATCGACCATAGAGTCGTTTGGATCCATGTCTTTCCTCCGGCCACCGCCACGGTTTTCGTTGAAGCGGCTGTATGCATCATTCCCTGAATTGTTGCCTGTACCTGAGAAGTTATTTCTGGGCCAGCGGTTATCGCCCGTTTCCTCCTGATTGTAAAAGCTACGGTTGCCACCGCCCCGCCCTGCACCTCGCCCCCGTTCAAACCCTCCCCGGCCCCCCCTGCCACGTGAATCCCCTCTGTTCCCACCACTGTTGCGTGGACCAATTTCCCGGCTCCTGGTCTCAGCATCCTCGCGAGTCTTTTCTGTAACCCAGTCAGGATTATCTGACCAGCCCTGGCGATCAGGGGAACCTTCAGTAGGCACACCATTTTCTGAGCGGCCAGCGCCTCCTTGATACCTCCGTCCCTCACTACCTGACCCACCACTCTGTCCTGACCTCCATCCGCCCTTGCGCTCCTTCTTCTGTGGAGACTGCTCTCTGGAGTTTGGCCATTCGGGGCTGGGCCCCCGTCTGTAAGACCTTGTTCTGGATCGAGACCTGGACCGAGAGCGGGACCTGGATTTAGAGCGACTCCTCGATCGCCGTCTCCTCCTCTCATGGCTACGCTCCCTCCTAGAATGGTCTCTCTCGCCATCCCGGTCCCTGTCTCTTTCTCTGCTGCGAGCCCGGGACGAGTGGCTGGAAGGCGGGCTGCCATCCCGCTCTCTAGACCTTGAGCGTGAGCGCCTAGATGATTCACGTTTGGACTCCCTTTTAGGTGACCAGGTGGAGGTCGGGGAGTGGAAGCGAGAGCGCCGCTGCCTGCCGTTCTTCCTCTCTGGGCTGTTTTCCCTCTCCTCTTGGTCCTTTTGGGTCTCGCCCTTGGTGACTTGGCTTTCAGAAGGAGGGGGTCCCGCAGCAGCTGGGTCAGCACTCTCCTTCGGCAGATCCAAAATGGCACCGTTACCATGGTCACTCATGGGTGAACTACAGTCCATGGGGATGACATTAGTATCATCCTTGGATGGACCGTCATCCTTGGTTTCTTCCCCAGAACTGTCACCGACTGACTGCTCTTCTGAAACAAGCTTTTTAGAGTCAGTGTCCTCAGAAGCTTTAGTTCCTGGATCAGCTACATTTTCCTCCGAGTCTCCAGCAGGGGGCGAGCCAGGTTCTGACAAGTTCTCGAACGATTCAGCCTTCGCATCCTTGGCTTCTTCGGACTCTGAAATCTCCATTTCATCATCCTGCTCTGTTTGCTCATCGCAGCATGGAGACGTCAGGTCTTCCAGCAGAGCGTTGTGAGAGTCAGAGGGTGAAGGAGTTTTCTCATAGTCCTTGTCTCCAGAGGAAGCTGGGCTGGGTGGCTCTTCCTCCTCCTTTTTGCTCTCGTCGCCCTCGGAGCATGAACTGGGGCTGTGAGCAGCCAAGTCAGAGGGAAAATATGGCTCATCATCGTCCTCATCTGGCTTCTCTTCTTGTTCTGGTTCATGAGGTGGTTCCTGAGTTTCATCACTGTCCTGTGCCACGTCGTTACTCAGAGATTCTGCACGTACGTCAGCAGAGTTGACACCGTCCTGGTCTGCACTGAGGCTCCCTTCGGTATCAGAGTGCTGCTGCTGCTCTGATGTGTTTGTATCCTGCTCTTTATCACTTTTGTCTTCTTCTTCTTCCTCCTCCTTCTCCTTGTTGTCAACTCCGTCAGCCTCTTCTTCCTCCTCACTAGCGGCCAGACTGCTTATGGGTTCGGGAGAGCGCTTTTTTCTTGCCGTGGCTTTCCGCTTGCCGCTGGCCTTTCGGTTTGTCGCCTTCCTCTTGGCCGGTGCCTGAGAAGTCTTGGCCGGCTTGGCAGTCTGGTGGTTGTTAGACGAGTCAGAGTCTGATGAACTGGACTGAGGCGGCGATGAGGGGTCAGTCGCGGGAGTCTCTTCCTGGGTTTTACTGTTGCGTCCGGAACGTCTGGTCGGTAGAGACTCGGTCTCTTTGGTGGGCGCTTTGGAGGTTGAGGCTCGGCTGCCTCTCTTCTCTCCTCCTTTGGGACATGTGATGGCGCAGACAACACCCTCAAACACTGTGGGAAAGAAGTTATATGATCAAGAACCCTTTTCATTGGCAAATAAGAGCCACACAAACATTCAGATTCCCTTTTTTAGCTGATGCTGACTGGCACTTTCACAGAATCAGTTGGAATCGCTTGTGTCAGCTATTGCTAATTAAATGGTAATGTAGCTTGATGGTGACTCAACCAAAGAGCCTTTGTGAGGGAAGACGCTTCACTCTGCAACTTTTCTGTCGATCAAACAACTCCAACAAAGTGATCCATCTTCTCTCTGGCTGATCTTTTCATGTCAACGTCAGGAGGTGAAACTCCCAAATGAATCTTTCATTCACATCATATCAATTAGTTAAACTGGCCAAATTATATTGAATCAAGCAGCTCATGTACGAGGTGTGCCGAGGTCAATAATCTACAGCAGCTATTTAAATGCACTAGATAAGGACATCATTTAATACCTTCTGCAGATATATCCGTATAAGTTTACTAATACAATTATTATTGGGTCCAGCTTTGGCAGATCAGGTTTGGTTCAAAAACACTAACAGCAACAAGGTTAGTTGAAATACTTCAGCATCTATCACTGTAGTATAACGGCTGAAAAAATTACCTAACTATTTAAATAATTTCGTATGCTCCAATGATAAATCTCAGAGGTTACCCCTCTATGATGCATTTCTCAAAACAAACCATGCACACTTATGGGGTGTGTGAAAGTGTGGGAGAGCTCCGGTGGCCAATTGGATACAGTGCATGCCATGTAACCACAGCACCCACGGTTAAATTCCAGCTGTGGACTTTGCTGCATGACATACCCCTCCCCCCCCTCTCTCTCCTTGTTTCCTGTCTGTCTTTTCACAGTGGACTACCTTAGTAATCTTGTTTTTAACTGCTAATGACTCTCTTTTGAACTTTTTACATTATAATTTTATCTCGTGGGTCCTTTATTGCATCTTTCTCTCACGCTGTTTTTACTTTCTTTCTATCTATACTTGTATTGTTTTTCCTTTGTCATGTTTGTATTTTAACATGCTATATAATGAAATCTGAATAGACATTTCGATAAAATTAAGGTTAAATTGGCAACAAAATGTTTCAAATAAATAAAAATACATTTCAGTATTAAAGTATCTTACTTTTAAAATGACAACCAAAGCTCTCCAATGATCGTTCAAACAATCTTAAAATCGATTAGTCACATTTAACACAGTAAACTCCAATGATATTCACAATGTGTCAGACGTGACTCACCAAAATGTCCGGGGCTGAACAGTGAGCTGGAGGTCAAGGGAGATGAGCAGAGTCCAAATGGAAATGGGCTGTGGTTCCAACTTGCAGGATGGAAACTCCGCCTGTAAAACAGAGACGAGGGTAAAAGTAGTGCCAGAATTTTTCTATCTGTGGCTGAATATATGTAAACTTGGCCTTTGTTAATTTCCTATTATTTTATTATCATCCCTTCGTTATTAAGCTGATACTGTGCCTCCAAAGTCCTGATGCTGATTACTGATCACAGCAATGAGTAAAATGTCGGTCCCAAAGTATGTGAATAAAACGTGTTTCTCTGTACTGAATCAAGGAATCAGCTCTTCTCTGTGGCTTTCATACAACTGCAATTTGTGTGACTCATTGTCAAACATTTGAATAACTGAACAGTGGAAAAGCAGGACAGAGACTTATTTTCTTGCTTCTATATTGCTGCCACAAAACTCAAACTGAAATTATTCTGCTCTGGACATTAAAGAGAAAACTGCTCCCAACTTGCTTGGAATTTGTGTGAGCAGTCCCCTGTACAGCTGTATAATGTATTCTGTGGCTCCAGAGAGAGATGATGTGTCCTACTAGTGTTCAGGTGAGATTTCATTACCTTGAGGTGCCATTAACAGGGATGGGAGCAGCAGGAGACAGCCACGGACAGTCTTGCACTTGGGGTTTGCACGGTGTGAAACCAGCATCGTAAGGTATCTCCTCTGTCACCCAAACAGGCTCTGCACTGCAGGAACAAGACAGGAAGTTAGTTGGTTTTCACAAATGCTCCAGGTGTACCATTCATATTAATTTCACCATGTTTTATAATGATATAATATATACTATCAATAAAAATGATGATAGTATTTTCATATTTATCGAACGTCGGCATCTTGTTAGGTTAAGTGAAGACGTCAACCCCAAAGGTCAGAGTCGGGACACGATATCAGTGTTTGTTAAACGCATGCAATGTGGTGACAGTGGATGTTAGCATTTGCTAGCTATGTCCAAAGATCACTAACAGTTCTCCTGCTGTTACAGTGCCCACCCGCCTGCCGCTCCTTCTGTCATGTTTGTAAAACACAACAAATGCAGCGCTTGCTGCTCCTGCATCTTGGAGACTTGCTGACTTTGGTTGATGCTGGACAGTATCAATGGTACAGTGTTTCTTAGCAGCGCCACTGCATCCAGGCGTATTACTCTGCACCAGTCAACAAGAGACTCTTTTCCAATCTAAAATAAATTCATATTTATGTTATGTACACAGTGCACCTGTGTGTGGGATACCATTAGTCACTGTGGTTGATGCTGGACAAGGTTTTAACACGAGCATTACACTGTGGTAATCACCTGCGTTTATATGATCATTTAAATTTCAAGGTAAAACTATCCGATTGGAATTCAAATTGCAAATAGACCATTGCAGGCAATGTGTCTTGTATTCCAGCAGGGGGCCTGGTTAAAACGCACTGTTCTCCTGACCTATTGACCTCACTGAACACCAGGTTATTGTACTGTCTCACAACTAGACCACACTACAGGGCCTTAGTCCAAACACACACACAGCATTACTGTACTTGTCATAATTGATTATAATATATATTACATATACTATAATAATACATTCATTCAGGGAAGTGCAGCTTACATGTCCTGTGCTGATGTGGTGGTTAATGAGACACAGGGAGAAGGTGACCAAGTGCAGCACTCTGTTCCTCGCACCTTGAGAAAATACAAACATTTACATTCAAGTAAAAGTCAAGCAATGTGCATATAAGACAATGAAAAAGGAGCAAATGAAAAAAAAAAAAAGAACCTACCTTTTTTCTGCTCAGAGACGAGGGATCTTCATCGTTACCTGGAACAGACATTTACAGACAGTTAGATCTTGCTGAAGAAATGTGAGTAGGACACATATGTAAATGAAGGAAGAAGGGTTTCGACATACATTTCCTCACAAGTCCTTTTGTTATGGCATCTGCTGTCCTCTCTGCCTTTTGCCGTCTCAATCTTCTTGCAGGTTTACTTCTGAAAACAAAACAACACCTACATTGTTCAGGGACCCGTTTCCAAACTAAACTGCTTACAAGTCAATCTAAATATCCTAAAATCAAGAGAGAAAAATTATACTACATCACATTTCCCAATTTCAACGGCTTAAAAAAAAGGACAATTACACCTTATGATTCCATTTTAAAAAAGCTAATACTCACTTGAGACAGACTTTTTGTTCAGGGTTTCTACAGCAGCAAATTTCAGCTTCAAGTTGAGTTGTTCTCCTCCTCACAGGAACCTTTAAACAGCAAGGACAGAAGAAGATTGTGTTTTAGGGCTAAAATGTACAATAGTTTGACACAAAGGTTATTCAAAGCTCTGTGGTTAAATGACAGTTGGCATGGCTTGAGCACAGAGACACAATGAATCTTAATTGAGTAACTGCATCAAAACAATATAATTTGCAGTTTTTAAGTTGTTCAAAATGCTACTACGTGCAAAGTAGTCAGCTGACAAACAAAAAGCTTTATGCAAAGACATTCTGTCCACAGAGGACAAGTGGGAGTCAGTGAGAACATTTTCCCCTGAAAACAGGCCAGGGAATATCTTCTTTACAGAGCAGGTAAACTCAATAATAAAGCCTCTTTGTCAAATTAAGTTGGATGACAGAAAAGACCAGCAGCCCTGGCATCTTAAGCTATGACAGAGAAAGTGCAGGTATAAATCAGACTGACCTGCACACAGCTCAGATTCCCGTCCCATCTGTAAACATTAGTGAAAGGTCTTCTGTCCACCGGACAGGAAGGAGCCATCTGCAACTTCAAAGTAAAACACATCCAAATCTTAACATGCTTATACAAGATTGCACACTGCTTAAAAAATAAACAATGATTTTGAGCTGTACAAAAAATTACATTTCACAAACGAGCTGATGCCTGCCTCTGTTTTGTAGAAATTCCACATTATGACAATTTTAAAAGCCAATGACGTGTGTTTGATTCTAATAAACAGTGGTAGAAACAAAATCACACCCATTACAATTATGCTTTTTGGTCAGTATTCAGCTCATGACTACTGTACAGCTTCTTTACCTCTGCCCATGTGAGGAGGCATCTGAGGCAGAAGACGTGGCAGCAGCTGTCGGGCATGGCGAGCTCGCCTCCGGCCAGGACGCCCAGGCAGATAGGACACCTCTCTGCCTCCTCAGGATCCGTCCCATCAGGCGGACCCTGGCCGCCTAAAAATACAGGGGAGGAGACACCGAATAAGATGGGATATTTTCTAGGATGACACTTCAAACAATAGGAGCCTAAAATATTCACTCACTGCTTCCGGCTCCAGTCATGTCCGGTCCTGAGCTGTCCTGCTCACGCCTACAACACAGAGAGAAGGAGAGAAAATTAAGAAATTAAGAAGAAAGTATAGATACAAAAAGAGGAGTTCAGCTGATTATTGAAATTAAATGCATTATCACAGCAGCAAAACACACAAACAATATTGCAAAAGTCCAAAGTGATCTGACATGAGTTTAGCTCCTCATCTGTCCACGGTTGAACAAACTGTCTATAAATGGAGATTAATTTGTTGTGTGGCTTTTCTCCCTACAACTTGGTTTCCTGCTTAGATGGCTCAAAGGCAGAAAGCAGAACAATCAGTGCGATAAATAGTAAATACAACCCCAGCGTAAAAGCTGCAGACTTACAGAAATCACTAGAGCTGATTAACATTAACAATGTTCCTATACTACGATTGGAAATGCCTCAACTGCTGATAGTGCCGGGTCGAGCATTGGTAAGTACGCAAATCTTTGTACAAATCCAATTTCACCTCTTTAAAGTATATTAGTTTCCCTCCCAGTAAACTTTCTTTTCCCATAAATCACTTAATCGCCACTCGAAAACAGCAGTTGGGCTGTACTGCCACTGACAAGCATGGTTATTCGAGTGGTGAAGAAGAAGTGATCTCCGGGAGTAGCCTTAGCCAGAGGTAGCTCACTTCAGCAATTTGGGATTATTTCACACTGGACGCTCTGACAAGTGAAACGGAGATGTGTGTCGTATGCATGATTTCAGTTTCGATGGGTGGCATTAGTGTTGCCAATTACACAATAGGCCATACAACAATGATAGCAATCAGCACTTCTACACAGAGTTAGTAACATAGAGCTGTTACAAAATGTGATACAAGTTTTTAACTGCACTGGTATTGGATCGATACTCCGTATCGGCCAATGTGCAAAGTCCAAGTTTGCAAACCTTCGACATGCAAGTTTTTTTTTTACATAATTGCATGTCGAAGGTTTGCCAAAGACGTATTCAAAAGACCAAAAGATAACGGACCAAAGGTTTTGTGGCTTAACAGAGGTTGAATTGTTTGGGAAGAACACACTGAAAAGGCTAAAAGATGTGCAAGATAACTTTTATGTAGCAGTAATGAATAAGAAATATCTTCTCTTCATTTCTTTTGGGCAGCACAGATAACATCAGAGCTAATCAATCATACAGTCTTTGACAATTTAGCCCTGACGCCACTTTAATACTGGGCTTCAGAGCCAATTCCAAGCTCCTCACACTATCAACAGCTGGACAATGTGAAAGGGGAGACGTAACCTTGCTACCTGGCTTAGCCTCATCCCGATGTGACCCCAATCTGAACTAAGCAGCAGAAAAGTTATGTTTGAACGGTATTTATTAACTGTCCAACTCCAACACCAGCAGTTTCTGCAAAACCCTGATTTCTGTGCCACATTCCCACATAGCAGAAATAACTTTCTACCTCACAGAAGCAGATGGACTGAGTGTGCTCATTTGCCTCAAACAGTCCAAGTACCGAGTGTGTGTTAGCTGTGAGCTAGCAAATGTAAATATGTGGGCGTGTGTGATGAGATGAGGAGGACATGACAATTGTATGAGCTTTTAATAGATAGCAACTACTGTTTCTTCATAAAGCATCTTCATCAGTGTAAGTGTCGCCTTTTCATTGACTTGGACAGTCGCACCACCTCTAAAGCAGGACTTGTTGAATTGATGCTTGACAGTTGGTGTGCACAACGCATGGTACTGGCATGATCATCATAACGACAACAATCTGAGTTTCATGCTCGGGACACAACATAGCCAGCTGCTAGACGTGTACAAAAAGAGATGAGCAGACACAATGTTCACTAGCTGCCTCCTCTTTAACGTTAAAGTGTTTGGATTGGCTCGCACCTACTCCTGAGTATTTGATTAAACACAACTGCTTACATAGACCCCATACAGCAAGTAGTCTATGCAGACACTGACAAAAAAAATGCTAAATGCATTATTTCCATTCCAACAACATGGTTTTATTGAAATAATTCCACCTGGCTAGGGACGCAGGGACCACGGACAGCTCCACAGCCTGGCCACAGCGCCACCTAGTCCGGGGCAGACACCCAGGGAGCTATGCACAGCTCCACTAATAGTGTTCATTTTGGGTCTTTTCATACATGTTTGGCCGTGAAACGTAATTTTTCACACTTTTTAGCAGCTCTGACAGTAATTTACTGCTCCTCTCTGTGTCGACATCATTCGCGCTGTGCACTGCGCCAACTGCGTCAAACCAAACCGAGCGTGCCGCCATCTCCTCCGGCTCCACATACATTGACTAAGCTTACAAAGTCTGTTGTTTTTACCCAGTCTGAGTTTACACGTGTGCCGATCAGACAATTGGTGTGTGTTTGTGAGAACGCGAGGGCGAGAGAGGGGAAGAGAACAAGCGGGACAGCTGATGAATGCGTGCGCTGCTCTGAAGAAAGATTTAATTAAGAAAAGTACCGATTATGTGATAATCAGTGTTGATATTGTGGCGACAATCTTGGCGTCATCTTTTAAACTGCAGTGAGTCAGCGATGTCAGCTGAGCTGGGCTATGCAAATACAATTTGATTAGATTTGACATGGAACACCATTTATCACAGCTCAAGCTGTCTTTTGCAATACGTACATCGCGCATGTTGATATCATGATGAAGATGAATTTTCGATATATCGTGCAGCCCTATGATCCATAGTAATGGATTACATCTGTCAAGATCCAATGTTCAGTTTCACTTGACTTAAAATTACATTGTTAATAGTATTATTTGCAGTTTACATTCAAACAAAGTCATGTTTCTTAAGAGCAGAGGGGCACCTTAAACTCTGACCTCATGTCTCCCTCCAGTAATATGCCACTTATGCTGGGTTTAAAGTGCTACGTTAAGAGGAGCAGTCACAGAGTCTACACACAGTCATCCTAGCTACGCCGCAGGCTTGGCTCATGTGCACAACCTTAACATTTTTACTTCATATTGTGGCTACAAAGATACCACATGGATACCACAAGAACTGCGACTGGTCAGCATGGCCTGCTTGTGATGTTTACATGTGTGGTTCTAACACTAAAAAAAGTTTTAAAAGACCTTGGTAGCCTTCTCATTTTCAGAAACGCTTCAAAGCATTTGCATCGATAACTTTCAATGCAAATCATGTGCACACCATGACTCTGTCAGTGAAGGAAAGAACAGCCACTGCACAGAGAAAAAGTCTCCTGCTCAGTCATGGAACCAGAAGCTAACTGAATGTGAGGTGTACACTAAGCACATCACCATCACTTATCACAAAGTGAATGAGAGAATATTTAAACAGTCACTATCAGGACTATAATTACAGTCTGACTCAACCTGGTCACATACATTACATCGATCTAGTGTAGTACTGTTGCTAGAAACAAGTGAAATCCAACACTGAACTATGAATTAAACCCTAAGAAATACGTATCCATCATTAAATTCCCATTTATCTTGTTCGTAAAGTACCAATCGATCCTTTTCCTTGTGTGTGTGAATACCGGATGTGTGTTAAGGTTGAACAGTTAATCAAAATATTATTGAAATTGGCCAAGTATTTTAAACGTTAAGGTTAAATTGTTACAAAATTCTGTTATAAATGAAGCATTCTGGTTTGTACAGAAATTCCCAGGTCTACAAATCACAGTGATGTGATTTTATAAACAAGCATGTTATGTTACATCTATAGATTATCGTTCAGTGCTTTTTTTCAGCCAAAATTATAATCTAAATTTGACACTGAAACTGTGACTCATATCACAATCACTGTACGAGTCAAAATATTCACAATGACTTTTTTTCCCCCACAGAGTTCAGGCCTAATGTGTGTCCAAGATGTTGTGAAGTAAAAAAGGACAACAGTTGATTGACATAAAATTCCTCTACAATAATTCAATATTGATAGTTTAAAAATCCATAATCATCACATTGATTTAAAAAAAAAATTAAAAAAAATGTTTGTGTAAAAACAAACATATTTGATAGGAGCCTTAACATTTGTTGTAAAAATGTGAACAAGATATATAGTGAGAGGGCAAATTTAGAGATGACAAAATAAACACCTTAGTCTTTCCTGGTGGACAAACTAACGCCATTGACACTTTTTCTAAAGTAACACGTATGTAATGCCTGCTTCATGTGTCTCATAAATTCTCAAGCGAATCAAACAAACAAATTAAACGCCAGTACTCTACAATACACGTCCTAATAACTTGTGATCAGTGATGGTGTTCATTGTTAAAGTAATTGTTGAGTCATTGTTGAGCGCAGGTCAGAGGGGGGTGAGGAGGAGACAGACTCCGACAGAGACTCAGACACAGGACGACTGGTCCTTTAATCAGCTTCTGTCCTGATCCTGAAGCAGCGGTGGTTATAATAATTCAGCGGTGGACACCCGCTAAAACAATGAATGTAGTGGAAAACATTTATCGATTAGGTTCTGTCACTGTGTCGATGCTGAGTCGTCCACCTCCATGCAGGAGCACAAACATTAACACGTGAGCTGCTGCTGCTCCTACACTCTGAGCTGTGGGGGTCAACCTAACCTGACGTGGCTGTAAATCAATTCCAGCCACATGATTGGTTCGGCGAGGTGCGATTGTCATTTTCATTGGCTGTTCGTGTTGTCTGTCAAAACATAAATTGGAACGAGTTCTATCGACCATGACTTAAATGTCTATCGAGGAAAAGTTATATCGCGATAATTGTGCTGTGCATGCAGTGTGTGAGTGCACATTAATTCAATGCATGTGTGTCTGACTGATCAAACTGTACTGTAATGTGTTTTTATCAAGACGAAACAAAATCTATATAAATATAGACCCTTTACACTATTACTTGTTCTAAACTTTGTTGAATGAACAGACACAAAATAGAAGGAAGGAAATGCATGAAGGTTATAGGCTCCAGATTTAAATCCTGGCCATCAAGTGGTATGTGTTATGGTATGAATTATCACGATGCCACGTCTTTGGTATTTCTGATTGCTGATACTATATATCTGTGAAAAGCTCATTGTAGTTGATCTTGGCCTTGTGGATTCATTGACCAGGCTGTGGTGATAGAGATTGTACAGTATGTACGAGCTTCATCATTTAAACTGTAAACTGGACAAGTAGAAAAACATATGACATATATAGATGATAATAAATCTATAAGTGCTGGTGGATGCAACCTTAATTTGGAACTTTTAAACTTTCTAATGATACAGTTTACTAGTTTAAGTTTACTATTGAATGGTCTTCATTAGGCAACAGTGTCTTTAACAGTCGCTAAACTGATAACACTTGTGTGAGAGCTGAGACCAGTTGGGATTTTAAGGATTGAACGTGCAGAAGCGAGCCTGTTCCCCTCAGAGTCCCGGTGAAGTAACACAAGTCCCGCTCGCCATCACACCTCTGCAGCGGGCTCACGGCGAGCAGGGGTCCGGTGTCTGACACTTAAACCCTCTGATGGCTGATCCAGGCTTTGCTGCTCCCGCTTCGTTCGTGACGATCGAGTTATTAGTCAAAGTGAAACCGACACAACCGATTGGGAGCAGTGCCTCTGGAGGGAGGAAACCAGCGGCCCTCACTTCAGAAACACTTAAAATAGTCCCGGTCAACACAGTCTCCAGCCTTGTGCTCAAACTGTCATCCCAACTATCCGCTGCCCATTCCACACACCCGGGTCACTTGTAAACCCGAAATCCTCCATCAATGTGTAGCCCGGGGTTATATTAACACCTCATGGTAACTTATATGAATAGGAGGAGGTTGTTGTGGTTAAAGAGCAGTTGGGCTGGCAGTTGGAAAGCGGTGAATGCCGGCTGCTGTTTCTGGCAAACACGGCCTGGCTCCTGGAGACGTAAAATTAGCACCAACTTGATCAACCAGTGCCAACACGACGGTGTCAACACGGTTGTTGTCGCTTAGCCAGGCAGCTATCGCTAGCTGAAACGCTACCTGCGAGCTAGCTGGCTGCTGTTAGCACGACAGCAAACACGGCTAAAAAAGCGTCTAATATTAGCTACGGCGATTGCAATGAAGGTCACAAGTTAGCTAGCCTGGCTAGCAGCAGCAGCGAAGTTAGCTCGGGGGGGCTAGCTGGCTAGCCGTTTTGAACAACAGCACCTGCCTACGTCGCTTTTAGCTTGCTAGCATATAGCTCCAGTTAGCTGGTGACAAGAGTCGCTACTCACCTGTGAGTGCACCTGCGGCTGGTTTGCAGCTCGTTGAGTGCTTCTAAGAGTCCAGAGCTCCGCTATGAAGCGACGATCACTCGCACTATCGCAGAAGTGTTTTGGGCTAAAAACGGAGCGAAGCTTTCAGAAAGTCTCAGCCACATGTCTCGCGGTCTGGCTGAGAGTCGCTGCGGGTGGCGACACCAACCGGCGCCGCCGAGAATTACAAGGAGAAGCGGGTTCTGTCCATCTGGTGGCGTTTACATTCGATCACAATACAACAGCAACAGGTGGAAGGGTTTTAGTTTAAGAACTGAGGACATGACTGACCTGCTGTGATTGTTGTCTCATATCTGCTTGTTTATATTGCAAACACATCAACAAACTAGATTTATATGAACTGTTTGAACAGGAACAAAAGTGCATCTATACCTTTATGCATTTCCAGATGTTTTTCATCAAACCTGACAAATTCAATCTAAAAAAAGTGTAATATCTGCAAGAGTTTCAGAAAATAGCTGAATGAACACTGTTAGCTGAGACGGTCCAAAGTCCTAGTCCCATCAGACACATCCATCCAGTCCCCATCAAAGACACATCCATCCATCCATGCATCCATACTGCTTATCCTATCTTCAAGGGTTGCATGGGGGCTTGGGCAAATCCCACCTGACAATGGGTGAGAGGTGGGCTACATCCAGGTTGTCTGTCCATAGATCTAAAGACAAACAACCATTCATGCTCACATTCCCACCTACAGTCTGCATGTCTTTAAAACTGTGGGAGAAAGCTGGGGTACCCAGAGAGAAGCCACACAGAGAGGCCCCCTGGCTGGGATTCGAACCCTGAACAAGACAACATGAGAGAACATCTCCCAATGGGCACAAAGAAGAGTCCTACATTCAGCCAACACTAGACACCATAAGCTATTTTCATGTTTTTAGTACAGCAGAAAACAAAATTAAAGTGGGTCCACGGAGGAGTCATCTCATATAAAAGTGCACGTTGTTTGGTCTCCAGTGTTGACGTAATTTGAACGGACCTGCAACATATCAAATATACTTGTAATCAATAAAATGAGAAGTGATTGGCACACGACTGCAGAAATACCCCGAACACTGAGGAACATGCATGGAGGAAAAAATAAACCAACACTGAAATCTCAGATTTTGCTTCAAACACTTGTTGTGACCCCCAGCAGTCTGTCGCTTAAACACAGAAAGTTCTCTGACATGTAAAATGAAACACAAAATATGTTTCGGGAGCTGTGGGAAGTGGATCGCTCAGCAAAAGTCATAAAGATTCAATTATAATGATAGGAACAAGGAAAGTTTCCAGTGGTTAAAGAGAACAAAAGGCTGAGCTTTGCCTGTAAACGGAGCTTCATGAGGTCATAACAGACATGAGGGCTGTTTGAAGTCCTCACTACCAACCATGACAACTGAGCGATGAATATTAAAAACACTGGCATCTGTTCAGACGTCTCTGAGTCAGCTCAGAACACAGGAGCCCTGGTGAGGCCACTGAAAGTCTCGTCCTCTGTTGGTGTAAACTAAACTGAACATTATTAAAATCCATTATCTGTAGTGAAGTGGATGTTGCAACTGTTGAAATCAGTTTGGTAAGTGTGTATTTATACTACTACCAGTACAGGCAGTGGAATGTTTCAACCATAGTCTGTATATAAAGATGGACGACATGACTGCTCCTCAAAAAGTTAAACCAAAACGCCTCAACGGCCCCCTGGTGGCCGACCACAGCTCCATCCCTGATCACTATTTTGCTGAATACTTCTCAATGTGTAAGATGGCAGCATTCATCTCCAGGATATTTTGGCTTCATTTTTGGATAGTGGGACGCATTGTTGATCTAAATGTACCGTCTATGGTTTTAACTATCACAATGCATCAGCTACGTTCAGCTAGCTTCACTTTTTAAATATTTGTCTATTTCCACCATTTAGCCGCGTTTAGGTATTCCATTCATTTATCTTTGAATTTTAACTAAATATTCATCATAATCTTTGATTCCTTAGGTAACTTTTAACAAACTAATTCATCACTTCAGCCTTTATTTTAGCCATTATAACAATGGGGCTACTCATAGTAATCCTTTTTGACCAGTTAAATTCATCCATTACCTTTTGATCAGAAATTCATTAATTTGGCTACAGCCATTCATTTAAACCGCTTAACATGAGACATTACTTTGGCCACATTTTTAACCATTAGCTATATTTTGACTAATGTATACATTTATCAATACCCATATATTGAAACCAGTGTATTTTAGCCAAGTACCTCAACATGCATGCATTACCTTTAGTTATACATTTATCCATTTGGTGACTTTTAGTGTATTTGAACCGTATAGCTTTAGGAATGACCTATTTCATCTATATATTACCTTTAGCAACATAAACATTTGGCAGATTGTAATTTAAACATGTTTTGACATACAAAGGCTGCTAATGAGGTTTTTTCAGCTCTTTCCACTTTCTAATTATGACCGTAGGCATTTAAGACCACTGTTCTCTTGCATCCAATCAAAACACATGGTATTTCAAATATTACAATCAGCTTCATATATCAATTTATTTTTAATCAAATCTCTAATACAGTTTTTCAAACAATCTGAACTACTCAGTCTTTTCCCCGTCCACCCCACCCCACCCCAGGATCTGCACAAATAGAGCCTGGGGCACAAATACCCCTGATTTGGAATCTCTCTGAATGTGCTTTGATGAAAAGTCAGGAAAGTGGGATAAGCTTGTGGGGGTAAAAAAAAAATAAATAAAAGGAAGAAGCAAGTGAAAAACCAAAGCAAAATGTTCAGTGTTTTATTTAAAAACTATAAACAGTCACCAAAGTAAATAAAGCCAATCTCTAACAGACTGTTAGGTCTATGTATAGTCACACATCCTACTGACACCGCAGAAATGAGGATGGTTGGGTCGCCCCGGTCAGATGCTAATACGACAGGCAGTCATAAATGTTACACAACACACGGTAGAGAGGACAGTCTGAGGACATGAGCCGGAATGTGGCATGGTATTAAGAATGAAAAAATAGTACAATAAAACTCCACACTATATTAAGATAGAAAAAAGTAGTGAAGAAAATATCATACCTGCACGTAAAGCAAAGAACACAGGAGAAAACCTGTATAAAAACTCCATGTATTTAAACCAATTTACAAATACAAAAGAATTTTGGTACGCGCACTGTGCCCGTACAATGACAAAACGCTTACAGTGGATATATGTCACTTGTGTGTGCGTGTTGAGGGGGAGGGTGTGTGAGGGAAGAGGAAGGAAAGAGAATACCTTCAATATTTTTTTTCTTCTACAAAATGACATGAGATATATTATTCCATACTCTTTCAGCCAGCAAAATGAGTTCTACAAGGTATTATAATACAAAAAATGTCACAGTTCCACAAAAAACTGTTTTCCCCCCTCCCTAAGCTTTACAGCATCAGTACCTTTGCAGAAGTATTTACAGGTTTTTAAGTACATTCATCCACTGCTGAGTATAGAATCACATTAGATACAAGTGACCAGGGATCATAAAAAAGCAAAAAAACAAACAAACAAACAAAAACAAAAGGAACATACTACTTTATTCAATCCTACCAAAGTAATGCTTCTATTACTCCACAGAGCAAGTTCTCCAGTGGCTGCATCGGCATGAAAGAGGATCTTCTTTATATATATTCACAACATATTTACAAGATTCTTTTCATTAATTGTAATGGTATTCATTTCAATAATAAATAAGTGAAAATATATTGACTCAAGTAAGAAAACCAAGCTACCAAGTTTCTAAAGAAAAAAAATCTCTGCGCCAGTTGCCTGCTGAGTCCTCCTCCACCAAACCCTGGGGGACGCCTACGATAGCCCCGCCCCCTCTCCGCCTCCCTGCCCACCCGTGCTCTTCAGTCGACAGCCACTCGCTCCAACGCATACATCAGTTCACGGGACGAAGAGAAAAAAAATAAAAACAACAAAAACCTTGAACAAAATGTGCTCGTGTTTGGGGTTTCGGCGGTAGAGTCCCTTGGGGAAGGAGTCGTAAAGAGCTCCCCCTGGTGGGCAGCTGGTGGAAGACCCCCGTGGCAGTTTTTGTGTGTGTGTTTGTGTGTGTGGATGGAGGGGCCGTTTGGAACACAGGTTGGCTAGGAGGGAGGTGAAGGGGGTTGAGGGGTGGCAGGGGTGGCAGGCGCGGCAGAAGGAGGGTCTTTGTTTTGCGGATCCCACCCTCTGCTTCCCCTGTGGACCCGCCGTATCCTGCTACGGCTCACCGGTGGCTCCTCCCCCTCTCGTCTCAGGAGAGGCATGGGGTTGGTGGGTGAGGGGCTTGTGGAGGTTGTCCTTTTGGCGTTAAGCCTGGAGCGAGCGTGTCAGTTCATAAAGGCATTTGGCGAGCGTGGTGGAAACCTCCATGTTACTTAGCGCGAGCACAGAGAGGTGCGTCTCATGCCTCTTTACCAACCTGAGACAATGGGAGAGAGAAAAGCACAAACTTTAAGAAACAGTATTCAAGAAACTATGACATCTTCATTCAAACACCCAGGGATTAGCAAAATAAATATTAATGTAGTTCAGTATGTAACTGAAAATGATCAGAAGTTAACACAGGATGTAACATATACGTGCTTCTCCTTTTAGAACCCGATGTGTGTTCATCTCATGCACAATGTCATTGATGTCAATAACAATGAAGAAGATTAAGGCCGAGACGATGTGACTGCTGACGAAGGCTCGAGACACATTTGAGGAAGAGGAGGATGAAGATGTGGGGGGGATCTCTGAGTTTGCATGGCTTATTGGTTTAAGGCAACAAGTTACAACAAGTTTTTTTAATTTCAAATCTATATCTGCTTTAGGGGCCGAGAAATTAAAGGTTAGGTTGTTGTTTTCAAACAATGCTAAGGTTTTAGCGATTGTTTTTTAAGGCACCTTAGGTCTTAATGGGTTAATAACGTCTTGACACCCAAAACCGACGCAGTACACCAAGAAACCAGCAGGAAACTTACATGCGACCACAGTCAGAGTGCTTGGCGATGTTCTTTAACGTTAAGGCAGCAGTTAGTCGTATGTGTTTGGTCACTGGTCCCTCTTTCTCATCCTAGGACAAGGAAAACACAATATATTCATGGGTTCCAGTTTTATAGAAGACAGTGGTTCAGTAGGTTTTACAGTTAACGACAGACACTTGTGGACACATGGACAAGTAAAACTAACATTTTTCTAATTGGGATAGTTACTCTACATGCTTATTATATAAAACAGTGGGTGAAGTAATTGTTTAATTGCACATACAGCCTAATGACCAATTGACAAAAACTTTATTCAAAGTTAGAGTCACAGATAGGAATCCACTGAGGACCTGGAAATGACCAAAATCCCCCAAATACTTCCAGTCAATCCCGACCTGTGCTTGAACCAGAAGGTTATGCAAACAGTGGGATTTAAAATCTTCAGAGCAGCTTATATCCACCCCGACTAACCAACAGCTTAGTGAGTCATACACGAGGGTGAAGGCAGAAATGTGGTTGTGGTCAGGCCTGTTCGACTCACAGTGAAGTCCCTGAAGACCAGGTTTCGAGAGCCTCTGCGTAGGGCCATGAGAGCTGCGCTCGGATGATTGACGATTGCTTTCGGTGCTCGCTGTGCCGGAGGACTGCCTGCCACTGGTGGAGTCCTTCAAAACACAACACACACGCACATTAGTGTGATTGGTCAAATATCACCATTAGTACATTTCTTCCACTTTGACTTGGTCTGTCCTAATTGGCTGTGGTTTCTAAAAAGGCAGATATTTCCTTTTAACTATTTTTTAAACTAGATTTTCTAGAACCAAATGTGAGTCAGTTAGCTGAAGTAACAAATAGTCAGACAGTCAGAGTGGCACAATGGCTTCTTATTTCCAGTAATGAAAAACCTACATAGACATTTAACCATCTAATATTTTATTGGTGACTCTCAGTAAGTTTCAAGTGTACAAGTCAGTATATAGTATAGTTTCAGGCATTAATCATGAATCAACATTGTATTTAAATTATTTAAAAACGTGTACGTACTGGGAAGAAGTCTGATTGGGACTTTGTGCCTGTTGCTCTTCTAATTTGAGTCCAGCCAACAGAGCCTCTCGAGAACAGTGCTTATCCTGGGGAACAAGGAGCAGAGCATTTGTCATTATCTTCTTGTTGGAATTTCATATTGATGTGGTATTATCAGATCTAAGTGTGATAACACAACTGGGAAAGTAGGGGTCTTACTTGTAGATGCGTGACAAAGGACAGTCTCTGTCGGGGAAAAGGTTCACATCCCTCCCAAAGACACTGGCCTCCATACACTTCCTTTCCACCGTGTGTCATTGCTGCGTGGTAAAACACCTGAGACGGCGTCTCAAACCACCTGGAGAACAAAAACAACAACATATCAGCACAAGCTTTAGTGACTCAGCACAGGCTGCAACTAACAAGTATTTGATAATTGATTATTCTGTCGATTTTTGTTTTTGATGTATGGGATATTTATGGCACATTTTATTAAAAAAGCAACTTCCTGGTCTTCTTGTAAGATGCTCTTTCTATATATATTAAAGATATCTGATACTTAATCATGACTATAATGTATAGTTCATAATTCAAGTTCAAGATACCTAACATTAAGTTTGAAGTGTAGTTATCTGAAAGTGTAATTAAAGATGGTAATAATTAAACTGAACTGTAGACATCTATAATGAGAAACACATGAATGGAAAAGGTTTTAAGTTTGAATCTTAATAGTCAAAATGTAATCACAGATGTTGTAAAGTGGCGTTTTAACGAGTTAAAACTGAAACGAGGCAGAAGGATGAAAACTTCAGTTATAATATTACGATGTAAAACTAGTCGAAATGACGTTGATAAAAGTTAATTCTGCCATTGAATCATTAGGTGTTGCAGCCCTATAAGAAGCAATGGCCCGTCTATGCGGCACCGACACGTACCGTTTACAGGACTGCCACAGACACTTGAAGTTCTGCCCTGGTTTCCTGCTTTGCTCTGGCGGTGCTGCAGAGGTTTGCTGTGCTGGGAGGCGAGGGTTGTGGTTACCTGGTGCAGGCTGGGATACAGGGGTCGGGGATTGGGTGACGGTCAGCTGTGGGGAAGAGACGCACCATTAGAACAAAGGGAATATAAATGACAATATTCACCATACATAACAGGCGGTAGTGGTCGACATAAGGATTAAATAACAGTTGCAGATAGAAACGGAATGTCCACTGAGGTCCAACTGATACATGCTACACCAGAAGAACTAAGTGGATTTATTTACCTTGTCCACACTAGTATTTATTATTTTAACGATAAGACCAGAAAGGTCTTGTTGACTGAGATGTAACCTCTGACTGTCTATTGACAGAAGTTGTTCACCCAGTAACTTCACTATAGGAGGTGGGTATCGGTGAGAGCCACATGGTCTTAACTGGCTTCACCTTCTTAACCTCCAAACAGCAGCTCATCGCACCCCCGACCTTCAAGCCACAAGTAGTGCTGCATCGTACATTTGTATCTGTTGTTGGGTTTAATTTTGGAGATTTGTTTTCACTCGTCTGCTCTTGCTTTTTGAATTGTGCTTTTTTTCGCAGACGTATGATTGATTTTGAAGCTTATCTGCTGGACTGCAGCCGCATCAACAGTCACAGGAACAAAAGGGGGAAATGAGATTCTTTACATTCAACCGACGATTATTTTCAGTTCAGCAAAAAATAGCAAACCATTTCCCAGAGCAACACCAACATGTCGCTTCCTTCCTTCTAACAGAAGCTCCGTTATGTAAATTAACTCTGTGGAACGGTTTTACATGCAGATGTATATTCACAACACAGGTCACATCAGCTTTAGAGTTTCCATACAGCCTGTGTCATAACATGCATGTAGTAATAGTGTAGCATATATACCACTAATTTATAACTGTGCACATTGTCATAGCTTTAAAATATTGAAGCCACGGCAAACCAGTACATTGTTCTATTAACTCAACCAATCCATAAATGTGTGCCAGTGATCAGTCTCTCAGCACACACACACACACACACACACACACACACACACACACACACACACACACACACACACACACACACACACACACACACACACACACACACACACACACACACACACACACACACACACACACACACACACACACATGAAAGCAGCAGTAATACAGAGGACTATACAAAACGATTACTCTATATAGATGGAGCAACACTATAACAACAGTAAACATGGAGGGATTCAGATCCTGCTGCTTTTGAACAGAATCATACACAAAACACACAAACAGATTTTTACAAGTTATGGAGGAGACTGACTGGCTGAAACTAAATTGTTGAGTACTTAGTAATTTAACTCATTTAAGTAATAATGATTTTTTTGTTATGCAACCTAATCGCAGAATCAAACATGAACTGTATCAAAAGTACACAGTGTTTCTCAGTTTCTGACCACCAGTGGCAGTGTAGAGCAACGTTCTGTGTTCTGGCAGTGGGTACACCGGGTCATGCAAGAAAGCCACAAGCTTCACGTAGGTCATGTGTGTTCAGTGCAATGTCTTACACATGAAGCTCAGCTTTAGCGTTACGCATTACAATGATTGTAAATGTGAACGTCTCTCTGCCTTAATTTTGACTTGTTCTGCTCTACGTCAGCCGCGCATTAAGACAGAGGGAGGCACTGAACTAAGAAAGCCAAGATGTTTCTGCTCATCCTTGGTGAACAAATCTGAAGTTTGTTGTATCAAGTTATAATGTGCCCTGTATATAAAAGTGAGAGTCAAATTATGGCTGCATCTCCCCCAAAACCACAGATCAAGACCATAAATTACAGTATGAAGATAAATTGGTCTAATTAATGAGACATTTAGCATTCAGCATTTTAGAGTTATGTGTGAAATATAAAATCAAAGAGTTGTTAAAATGCACAGACACCAGGAGATGAGACATTTTGCTTTATGGAAGAAAAATATTAAACTGCTCAGCAGATGTTCTGCAACATGTCTGTGAGGATGTGAGGGGCACATGTGTTTAGGTGATTAACATTGAATGTAAATAAAACTGTTTACTATTAAAATGCCACGGGAAACCTTTAAACTGAAAAGTGAAAAATTTGAATATTCACAGAAAACATACATGGCTTGTTAATACTCCCCCCTAGTGTGTCTGGGACAGATCAGTGACATACTGTGTATTGCGTGTCTGTCATCAGGTCACACTACCCTGCAGAGACTCACCGTTGAGCCAGCTGCCTCCGTCGCTGAGCAGTTCCTCTGCTGAGTGGCTTTCTCTATTGCTACTTTGGCTACTGTGCTTGGGTCTGTTCCTGCTGGCACCGCCACCATGGTGGCACTGCTGCCGGCGTTGTTGGGGTCAGTGATGGTGATGATCCGCACTCCCACTTTATTGGGGATCCCCGAGGAGGCTGCCGCTGCGCTGCGGTCCTCGCTCTCGGCTGGCCTCTTGAGGCCTCGAGCCTCAGAGGCCACTCCATTTGAGGGAGAGGCAGCGAGACTCTGGGAGGTAACAGTAACAGTGGGGGGGAGGGAGGAGTTGGGGTGCAGTTGCTGTCTTAGCACCGAGTGGCCGAGCATCAAAGGTCCATTGGTTAATTCCGAGGGAAGCCTATTGCCTACTGCCTGGGGTCCATTAGCCAGGCGCTCAGCCTGCTGCGCTTTGGCAGTGTCCTGCTGGGGGAGAGGAGGACTTGGGAGAGGAGGCTCAGAGCCACGACTCTTTTCAGAGGGGCCCACCTCCCCGTTCCCCAAGTACTGTTTGGAAGCGATGTGATTTGGAATGTTTTTGTTTAAGTTGCCAGCACTGTCAACCCGATCAAAGTCACACACTCCGTTGACAAGAGTCTTTTTGGGGTCGGTGTTACCCTCCAGAGGGCTGTTCAGGCCGGGGGAGAGGGCCTGCTTCCCATTCGCAGGGTGACTCTCCACTGCCGGGCCATTGAGCGACCCCTGGCTGTTCCCTGAGTGGTATGGAGGTAGATTAGACTCCATGCACTTCCGACCATTAAGCAGCTTCCCCCCTGCCGCAACATCGCCGTTACTGGTTTTGGAAGAGTCTCCTTCTGCCAAGGAGGAGTTCTCCATCACCTCTATCTTCCTTTCATGAATGTGAAGCCCCGTGGCATCCTTGGCCTCCTCCTCCTTTTGACAAATAATCTTATCTCCTCTGAGGGGAGCTGGCAGTGGCGGTGGGGTCGGGGGAGCTGCTGGGTTGTGGTGGGGCACAGTTCCAGTGGAGAATTGAGGAGGGGAAACGACGGGAGCCACAGCAGCGACAGCAGCAGAGGTGGTGAAGCCAGTGTTGGGGACCACGGTGAATGTGACTTGTCCAGCTGCCGTGGGGCCCTGGATGATGGTAGCCGCCCCCGGGCTACTCGTGGAAATTAGCTGGCCTGGCAAGAGCTGAACTGTCTGGAGGGCTGGAGCTCCTGTAGCAGGGAGCTGGCCCGGAACCAGCTGGACATTAAGCTGCTGAGGCTGAGGAGAGGGATTCTGGGTGCTGTAGCCTGTCTGGTAGATGACCTGTGGACTTGAGGCTATCGTGCTGTTGGGAGGGGGCACCTGCGGAGCCGGTAGGATGAGCTTTCCTCCCGGCGTAGAAGGCCCTCGCTTTGGAAGCAGCAGCTGTTTGATCAAGCTGGACTCAGTGGAGGTAGGTTGAGAGGGTGGAGCTTGGGAAATAATTTGGAGCGGTGGCTGTTGATGCCGTTTCATGGACAGTGCGTGGCTGACAGTTTGATTGGACTGGGTACTGGAGTGAGAGGAAATAGGGGGGCAGGGGCTGGAAGCAGCTCCGGGCTGCCCTGCTATCTGGATAGTCTGGGCAACGGGAATGGCGGAGGGGTTGGCAAGAACAATCTGGTGTATGGCGGGGGTGTAGCCAGGGCTCTGTTGGGGGTTGGGGCTGACTATTACTACACTCTGCGCCTGCTGCTGGTTGGGAGATGCTATCGTGGATGCATGTCCACCGGGCTGGTTTGGCGCTGGTTTGGGTGCGATATTCTGAAATGCGACACGCGACGCCTGTCCACCCCCCACCTGAATGGAAGAGGAGGGCGCCGATGCAGGCTCCATCTGGGAAGCTCCACCAAAGGGAGAGGTTTGTGGCAGGGGAGGATGCTGGGCAATTGGAGGGCACACATTTTGTACCCTGGTGGTGAGGATATGGCCCTGTGGTACCTGCTGAAATAACGTGACTGGTGTCCCGGTGGGGAGCATGGGGGAGTGTTGCTGTGTTTGCTGAGGACTGTGGTTCTGAGTGGCTGATACCGACATGGGAATCTGGACCACTGGACCAGGTCGGACCTGCTGTTGCACCATTGCCAGAGGATTTGGTGGTAACTGTGGAGACACCTGCGGGGAAACCAGGTGACGAGAAACAGTCGGGTGGCTTGAATGGGGAGGTTCCTGTGCGGTCAAGGCCATGGAGGGGGCGGCACCAGCAGGGCTGAGTTTGGGTCCTAGGGCCCGGACAAACGTCGGTCCAACAATGAGTCCGGGAGTTAAGCCTGGTTACACACAGAGAGAGAGAGAGAGGTGTTCATGTCTGGTGGCAAAGTTTTCCTAATTTAAAAAACAGTCTATTCCAACACGGACATCATTAGAATTTGGTGATTTTAGATTCTTATTTCAGACGTGGTGGGTATGTTTTTGCCATGTGTATTGTGATTATGTAAAGGAATATACATTATGTGTCAATAGAGCTTCAATTAGTGAGTTACAGAAGAAGCCAATTACTAAAACTACCTTAACTGTGGCACATCATACATACACCAACATCAGAGGAAATGAAAAGCATCAGGCTATGAAATATTTGGAAACTGAAAAAAAAAAACTAAATCTAGTTGAATATTTACTACTGCACCAGTGACTCTTAATTAAACGCAACCCTGTTCCCTAATCAGTACTAAGCAGGTCACATTTGTTGAGCTTGGTTGATTTTCTTGCTCAATTCAATTCAAGCTAAAATGACTGAGGGTCACATGATTCTCAATCCTGTGTACTTCAGCCACAATGATTATAAAACAGGACGACCTGGATCCTGCTGTATTCAATCGTCATATTTATTGTTTCTTTTTAAATTTGAGGTGTAGAAAAGTAAAACATAATTCCAACATATCTCCATTACTAAATGTCCTCTGTGTTCATTTCCATACGATACAGATATAGTTTTGCCTCAAGCCTTTCAATTTCCCTAGCAAGCTCCGCCAAGTAACTTCTTTCACTTTGATCATTTTCTCAGTGTGTTTGGCTTTGTAAATAGTTCAGCCATCTTGGTCCCAGTGGTACCAGCTCGGCTCCCTCTGTTACACTGCCAGCAGCCTTCTTCCACACCAACACTATTCTCAAGTGCTTTTTCCTCCCCCTAGCATTCAGCTCCTGACATTTGGCCCTGTCCGATTCACTAAATGTATTGTGAGTTTACCATTTCAAAACTGAGCCAGGAGAGAAGAGTCAGCATCTTGGATGATTGAACCCAACCTGATTACTTTGATTCACTTATAGTCTCTCTAGCCAGATCACTCTCTTACAGTCTGAATACATAATCACTTGGAAAAAACGAAATGAAATAACATAAACAGGATTAGTTCCCACTTGTTCTACCTGATGGTGGGGCCTGAGGGTCTCCAGGTGCTGGAGAAGCTGCTGCCGGATGCTGCTGCGGAGACTGCTGGTAGTACAGCTGGATGGGCAGGGGGATTGACCTTCGCCTCAGCCCTACCAGGAGGATGTGAACCTGGCCGTTGGCCTTGGACTCATCCTGCCGCCGCATCGTGTGGTTGGGGAACACAGTCCTGTGGTGGCGGAGGCAGTTAGAAGATTATCACAAAGGGGAAAAAAAGGATGAGTTTAAATGTTAAAAGGTGCAGCAACAGATCTGCACATTTACTGGCTCTGTCCCAACAATTTTGTTCACATTTGTCTTCTCACAATATGAAAATGTAGGTCTCAAATCTTCTGTTCTAACCAGAAGGTAGAGCATAGTGTCAAGGAGAAATATAGAAGGTGCTTTTATTGTAAAAAGGATAATTTCCTATAAATACATGTGTCTAGGGATCTGTGACTATGTCCATGATGTGGCACAGTCTCATCAGTTTATTCAGGCCATTCATTACTTCCTGTTCCATAATATGCACAAGTTTTAAGAACTGTGTATAAACACAAATAACAAGACCTGCTTTGCCTTCCTTTCATATTTGTTGGTGTCTTCCTGGAGGATGATTGTCATTATCTAAACTGAAAACAGCTATGCTTTGCTCAGGCTACTTAACAAAACCAAACGGCCGAACCGGCTGTTTAGCAAAGTGAGAGAATTAACTACTTGGGTCCGACGCACCAGACGAGGGAGGAAAGAGACTCACCGCAGACATTTGAGGAAGCCGGTGGAGTTCAAGATGTTGCTTCGTCCCATTTTACTGCACGTGGCCAGGTACTCCGAGTACATTTCCGACCGAGACACGGAGCCCTCAGAGTTTGTCTCGAAGTGTGCGTTTAGCCTGTTGGAGAAACGTGAACAGAGGTTAATCATCCAAGCAAAAAAGAATCAGAAAATATAATCTGTCACAAATAAAAATGACATTTAAACTGCATTCTACTTCTACAGACATCTATGTAAGAATGAATCTTACCACTGCAGTGTGAATTTCTCCCCGTCTAGTTCAACAATACCAGATGGTGTTTGAGTGGATTGAACTGGGACCCTCGTTACTGCAAAGACAACAACAAGATCAACACTCAAGGCTTCTGTATAATTGATTTACTGGTGAAACAAAGCACTGCAAAGCAAAAGAAAAACACTGTCTATTGATTCAATAGGTGTCAGGTTTGTGGTGCTCCCCCAGCTGTCCACTAGATGTCAGCACACTGACAGCTTAGTAGCCTTGCGATTACACGGACTGCACTGGAACGACACCTCCAAGATTAGGCAGGTTTAAGTCCCACCAGGGGTCACCTGTTAATTCACACACTCCGGGTGCTGTGAGCCCTGTGGAGAGCTGCTTTAATACACCTGTCCACACACAGAGAAAACCCACAGCTGTGTACTTGAATGGTGTCTTTTCATCAGCGCCTACAAATAACTGCTTACTGCTCACATGTTGTTTTAGTTACTTTAAAAGGATCATCTGTATATCCTGCGTCATCAAAGACTGATCAGAAATGTGTGTATTATTGAGCTATATACGACTACTACAGTACAAATATTCAAGCTTTTATACCAAAAGAATTCTGGCAACCAGTAGCACAATGGAATAATGTATGTAAATAACTATAGATGTAAATAATCAGCAGTCAGTTGAGCCAGGACTGGGCAACGAACATGACAGACTTGACTGACACAGCACAGGGCTTCATGTTGGAATACTGTGTGGCTCAGCAACAGGTGAGTTTATCAGTTGAAAGTGAAATATTGAAACCCGACTCAACGTGATTCAACATTTGTTGACTACAGACTCTTTACAGTGCCTCTGGCCTGACGCGTATGATTGAACAACTTTTAGCCTCTGTTGGCCCAAAACACACAAAGAGTCAAACGCAAACAGTAGATTTATTGCTGCGTGTGGCCTTGTAGTCTGTTGCCTTATTTACATTGCCTTTTTAAATCTTATTTGCATAGACACACCTCTTCAGTTGTGCCACCTGGGCTTTAGGAGAAGTCAGAATACCAAACAAAAAGTGTTCTCCTTTATAAATGCTAGATGTAGATTTCTACAAACTAAATTCCAGATGAAGTTTCACATTATTTCAAAATATAATATGCAAGTGATGGTTAGCGATCCATTGGTGTAGATGCAAGATACTAAACATTTCCAGTGGAACATAGTTTTTTAGAAAAACTAATTCAAAACTGTATTCATGCGTTCTGAGACGCATGAAATTCCCTCAAAAATGCTAATTTAATGGATAAATTAATTAACAATACTCAGCAGTTGAGCTGGTCCGACCATAGTTTCACTCTACTCAAATCACAACAAAGTGTTCAATCTCTTCTTTAGACGAGATAAAAAAAACTCATTCACAATTCAATAATCAGGGGTAAAAGGTGTGACCCAACTCCTGACAGCAGCGTGAGAGATCGTGTGTGACTGACGTATGGAGTAGAAGTAAAGACACTCACCAGGTGCTGGTGCTCCCTGCACAGGGGCAGGTACCTGCTCTACCAGCTGCGGCCGAACCTCGGCTGCCTGGTCAGCGCTGGCCTGATGCTCGATCAGCCGCACCGCTGTTAGGGCGTCAGGTCCAAACGTGTGAAGGTCAACCGATACCAATCGCACTAACAGGTCTGACCGGAGAGAAAGAAACGCACAAGAATCAGCACAGAGGTTGAAACGCACAATCACATTTCAGCCATTAAGCAGAGAACTCAGGCCAAACCCAACAAGAGCAATTAATCAATAAAAGATTTCAAGGGTAAAAGGAAAGACAAAGTAAAAAAAGTCATACCTATGCTGTGGTCGACGCAGGCGATCTTGCTGCAGGGAATCTCTCCGAGCTGGGCCAGCAGGTACAGCACCTCCAAGGAGGCCATGAGGAGCATGAGGTCAGGCAGGGTGAGGAGCATGATTACCTCCCTGTACGAGTCCTGGTCCACATACTCGCAGATTAGCACCCCGTTGTCCTCGGCCTTGCTGAGGTTGCCCAGGATCTCCATGGCTGAGGACACATTCGTATTACGTTCCTTCACATACCATCCTTGACAAGTTAACCCACTGAATATTTATCTCATCGATCCCAGAGAGTGCCCAGCCTAACAAGTCACCACGGTGAGTCACCGGGGCACTCACCTCTCATTTTGAGGAACCGGTCCCTGGACATCAAGCATTTGGTGATGGTGTGAAAGATCAGGTGAGTCGTCCGAAAGTCAACGGGATCCAGCTGGAGCTACAGGAGGTCACACAAGGTTTATTTCAATGATCCCAGCATCTAGCAAGACAGCAGGCAACAGCTGCAACATTCTTTATAAATATTTTAGACACTGAGATTGTAGGTCGGCTGTGAAGGAAACACTGAACTTAAACCAAACAAAACCATAAGAGAACATGGTTTGTTACTGTATTTAAAAACAGCAGTTTGAAGGCCAATGTCCAGCAATAGGTATTTTGACCGAGTATTACGATCCATTCATCTGTTCAACAAATCTTTGTGAACTGGGAGGCCCCACGGTGGAGAATACCTGCTCAGACTGTGCACCAGACCGACCCCATAGCATGTGGGCCCATTGCCATTTCTGAAAATAAACCAGTAGAAAAGCTGTCGGCTGATGACCGAGGTTGGCCTGACCTGCTAATGAGGGTTGATTCATGTGATTCCCCACTGAACATGTTCGCAGTTTACTCACATACCAATCAGTGACTAAATGCCTGTCACAGCCGCAGGAATTTGTATATGATACTTTAATATTTACGGTTAATAGTTAACAATTGGTTAACGTGCGCTGATTATCGGTTAGAAAACCCCCCCCCCCCACAACATAATAAAATGTCTTCTTGGTCACAACATAAAAAGTGCCCCAGTAGGATTTATACTATCAGCATTAAGACGTGACACAAGGCTCTGCAGTATTGGATCTGTGTAATGTGCCCTACACCCAACCATCCAATTAATCACTTCAAAGACTGAACTGATTGTATCAGGGACCCAATGCATACAGTTTCTAAAAATAGATACAGGACTCATTTACATGTATTTCCTGCCAATAAATGAGACTCAAATTGAAGCGAACCCAAGTGATACATTCACTTTGACTGAACAGCCGTCATATTATTTTAACGTTTTTCCTTTCTTAAAGTAAAAATCTTATTTTTTGTTTAAAAGCTGAACTTGAAGTAGGTGGGTCTGAGTTCAGTGTGTAACTGCTAATAAAACCCATTTCAGCAAAATGAATATGTGAAAACTAAAGAACTGCTTGTAAGTGACAGTCCTCATTTCCTTGGAAGCTGCAGCTGCATTGAGCTAATGTTGTAGTTAATGATATGCGCAGAGGCCTGGTCACATGTGCTAATCATTGCAATTGCTAAACAGACAGTATTTCTCTTACTACAGCCTAATGCAGGCTGCTTCAACAACTGGGGAAAATCCAGAGTTCGACCGACCTGCTACTGCTGCCTGGCTGTAGTTGTGTCACACAGGGGAGGGGCTTTAGCGAGTAATGGATAAAATCTGTGCACACCGCTGAAATGAATTAAGTAATGTGCCGTTTGGGTTTTTTTTCCCCGTCAGAAGAGACAGATATCATACATCAAATGAAGTGACTCATCTCAGGCTCCAGTTCCGTCTGTTCTGGAGGAGGTGGTGGCTCAAGACAAGACACTTTAATGTGTCACACTAACCTACATTTGGATACAAATCTTCCTCAGGCAGTTTCACTTTTACTCCACAACTGAACTGACCCAGATCCAGAAGATCACTTATACCTGACAACATATTTTTGAAGCATTGAACAACAGTTTTCACTATTCGACCCCAAAACGAATGAATGAACAGCAAACCCACCTCGGCAGCCACGTTGCCCAACGTGTCCAGTCCGAGCTGTCGGAGTGAGATGAGGTTACAGTGGGCACAGAGCAAAAGGAAGCGCAGGCACGTTCGGTTGGCCGCTAGCAGCTTGACGTTGGTCTCCTCGAAGGAGAGGTTTCGCAGGATAACGGCAATCTGTAGCACCCGCTGGGCCTCCATGTCGCTGATGCCCGCCCGCCGCGGCGGGTGGAAGAGGCTCTCCCAGCGCCCGACGCACGACGTACCATCTGCAGAGAAGAGTGGGGGGGATGACTATGAGCTCCATGCCTGATGAGGGTGTGTGCACACATGTTGTAACAGGGACAAAAAATTGTCCCTGTTAAATCCAACTTTTAGTATCACAGGCTAACAGAAAAAAACTAAAACAACTGTGGTTCTGAAATATGGTGCATTGCTTTGGGTTCTCATTAAGATGTCAAGTCGTTGTTAGAATGTGAAATACTCTGTATGCGAGGTTGTAAAACGTCAACAAAACAAATCCCACCTCACAATAGAGGTATAACACAATAATGTAAAAACAATCAACAGTAAAAAAAAAAACTCTACACTCTCGAACAGCCTTATAGCTGTCAATAAAATAACATGGAAACATTCAGAGATGTACTCTTATACACTTCTCTTATTTTACCACTGTGTGTGTTTACCTTGCGGTTGACTGCTCTTGTCCCAGATCAGCTCCCTGACTTCCCTGTCCTCCACCACCTCCTTCCAGAACTGCAGAGGGACAGAAGTTGTTAGCATTTAAACTCCAACTGAGAAAATGATTACAGCCAAAGAGAGAAACTTTAAAATTAGACCAACATACAACCTTCATGATAATCAAACAATTTGCTCACGGCTCAGTAAGTACATTTAAAACATAACAAAATAGTATGGCAAGTGACAATATGCAACTCGAAATTATCTAACACTGTTACTTTTTCCTGAGCCCAAGAAATTCCTTGTCTTTGTCTGCTGTTTGTATTTCAAAACTCAAAAGACCGAGAAAAATGTTGTCAGTGTTGCTCACAAGATTTGTTGCCATTTACTTTTTTGTCAAATCAACTCACTGATAAACTGACAATTTAAACTCTAAATCATACCATTTTATACTTTCAAGAACTTAAATACAACATTTTCCCACAACCAAGACAACCACATGTTATCAGCAGCCTGAGTAAGAACACCAGACTTCTTTGATAACCCACATTAAAGCCTCTTGCATTAGTGTCACACTGCAAGATGCGAAATTCCTACTGAACGTGACCTCTGACCTCACAGCGCTGAGGGCCGAGGATAAAAGAAACAGCCCAATGCAGTATTTAAATTGCATTATTATTATTAAGTCATGACTTGACCACACATCTAAACTGGGCCGAATTCAAAGTGAATTGATCTTAACATTCTGTGTGAAGATGCCTGAGAGAAAACTGCTCTGTGAGGAGTGATTACCAATCTTCACAATGTACAAAGTGTGGTTTCTTAGTGAAAGCAGTATTTCATTTCTATCTGTAATAGTTAAATGAGACACATTCAACAGAAACTACTTACATAACACGCATAGATGGAAAAAAAACATTTAACTTTACCCTGATAAAGTCCCGGGACGTTTTCTCCTTCCAGTCTATCCCGAATACCCCGGAGAAGCTGCCTAGCGCTACAGAGGGAGGTTTAGAGTAGAGGATTAGATTCACTTTTACTTGTATATATTCCTTGTTCTTCGATTCCCAGTTGACTTAATATATGGAGGTGGTGCTCAGTGCAGAGTGCCACTGATCCTAAAACAAAGAGGTGAGAAAAGGGGAGGGCAAACCCCAGAGGAATTGATCTTCTCTAGGGTTGTGCAATTCAAATGAAAAGTAGGTTTCCCCTCAAGAAAGTTAGGATTACACTGATTATGATTAACTTTGGACACGTGAACTCAAACAACCCTTTCTATCATATCATAGAACACATGCAAAATTTAGCTGTAACACACAATGAAAATATGCAGAAAATCTACATTTTAAAAATATAAAATAAAAAGATTGTCTCAAAAGCACAATCTGAGGTGAGGAATCGGGAACGTACAGTCGTCGAAGACGCCGGCGTGGGCCAGCAGCAACGTGACCAGTTTGGGATCCTTGTCCAGCTGCATGGAGTGCTTGCTCTCGTTGGAAAGCAGAGTGCAAACGTTAACAGCAAAGTCCACTTCATTGGGTAGGCCCGAAAGGAGTGACAGCACCAGTTTGTTATAGTCACACGGTGGAACGAAGTCCGTAGACAGTCCATAGCTTTGGCGGAGATAGTCTGGAGACAAAGAAAAAAGAAAAAACCTCAGGGTTATTATACAAACGTATTTGACAATAAAATATCAGCTATAAACATGTTAAATTTAAGACTTTTTTAGGTTTGAAATTAAACTTGTGATGTAAATACACACCAAAAAAAATGAAATTATACTTGTTCCAAGTAAACACGTTCATGTCTGTTAGAGTCCACTGCCTTCTACCAAGTCTGAAATACTTTCATACATTTCCCCATGTTCATAAAGTAGTTAGCAGGCTGGCTAGAAAAACACTAGTTCAACACATAAACAACAACAGACTAAAAACGCAGCACATATCAGAAGTGATCATTCTGCTTCAGTCTGGTTGTTAGTAGAGAAATGCGCCTAAAAAAAATATAAGGCCCATAGAATTGCCCATTAGTTTAAAAACTGAATTTAAGACTTTTTAAAAAAGGACCTGCAGCCACCCTGATATACATATAAATATCAGTGTGATGAGTGAAATGTCAGACACCCACATGAACATTTATGGTCAAAACAGAGCTACTAAAAAAATTCAAACATGCAGTTAATACATTCAAGTTTGGTTAGGAAAAAAGAAATGAACCAAAATGAAATACTTTTGTAGAACAGGGCTTCTAAAATAGAACAGGCATGTGAATGGCAAAGGACAAAAAAGCAGAGAAAATAAACAGATAACCCCTGGATGTCAACGTCAAGATCCCCTATCAGATGGGTCACATTTTTAGGTCGGAATCCGGAAATGACAGATTTATCTGCAAGACCCACATCTGTGATTTATACAGTTCTTTTGTATTCAAAGCAGATAAAAGAAGCATCACAACACCATCTAGCAAAGCAGACGGAGGAGATACAGCAGGTCGAGACACTGCAGGTGAGTTTGGCATCAGCCACAGAACAGAGGTGCAGAAAAGGAGGGAAATCCCAGTTCAGTCATTCCTGCCTCTGCAGACCTTCAGCCACTTCAACTCAGATTTCTCCTTCAAGTGAGATTAAACCAAACAGGCTTTTGTCGGGTTAAAAATGATCTTTAGTTCCAATGAGTCTGATGAGCCAAGCCTCGTCTGACTGAGGGGACGTGAATGTTCGGGAACTTTTAATCGTGTTTGCCAGCGTCTCAGTCGTCCCCCCATGATTGGCTTTTTATAATTAAAAGACGCCTAATCCTAAATACCAAAGAGCTGTTTGTGTTATTATTCAGCAGCTCTAAGTGACAGATAATCCAGTCTGTGGAAGTGCAGTCATTGTGTCAACGATTACCCACAATACCTCGCTGTGCTACAGTTCGATTTGCTGCTATCAATCATTTTCTGTGCATAGGCGCCACTTTTCCGTACAGGGGACATTTCAATTTGGTGCAGGATTTTTGGAAACCGCTGCCTCTGGAAACCAATCATAAAAAAGAGAGGAGTCCCACTGAGTGAATTTGATTTCCATGCTGAAAATGTAATTCAGCAGAGTTGGCTATTACAGCAGCAACCGCTCCAGTCAGAGCCTGCACGTCTGTGCTCGTCCTGCAGCGAGACGCCAGCACTGAGAGGTGCAGAGGACAAACGTGCAACATGCCATGATACGACAGACCAGGCTTTATGAGCAGTGTAAGATTTCTAAAAGGTGGTTTCCAATATTCAAATAATTAGACATCACTGAACCTGCCAAGCCAACATCAAACCACTTCGACCTTGCTCCCCCACTGTATTAGGGTTACATTTAAAATTACTACTGTACTGACAAGTTGTTAAAGTATGTCACAGTATGTTAAGAATGTCACAATCACAATGTATCTTGGTCACAATTTTAATAGATATATATTCAGAATATGAATTAAGAGAATTTTTTAAATGTAAAAATATAAAATACTATCGACATTTTGTGTAATTTTTTAAAACTTTAAATGTTATTAACATCGGCCATGAAAATCCAGAATTGATCATAAGAATGAATCACTAAATCCTACTGATTATTATAGTTCTGCAAAACTCATCTGAATAAACTATTTTAAGTACTTCTGCTTATATTGCCATTTGGTTTTCAACCTACAGTAACTTTTTTGTCCACTTGGGGACAGTGAAAACCAGCTTTGAATACAACACTTATATGTTGTCATCTTTAAGTAAACAGTTGTGTATTTATAGCAGCAACATTAGTATTTATCTGAAGGTGTGTATCTGGTCCCCTGGTGAACACTGGTACAGAATTCACCCTTGATTAGCTGAACAAAACAATTTATCAATTAGTGTTTCTATGACTGAGGAGGTAAGGCGGGTCGTGCATTGATCCCAAGGTTAGTGGTTCGATCCCAGGCTGCTCCATTATGTTTGCCGAAGTGTCCTTGGGCAAGACACTGAACACCAAATTGCCCCCCCGACAGTAGTACTGACAGTGTGTGAGGATGTGTGAGAATGACAAAACTGTACTGTAACGTGCTTCGAGCTCATCAAGACTAGAAGTGCTGTAGAAATACAGACAAGCAACACCTGCCACATACAAGCTGCCGTGTGATCCACTGTTAATATTCATTAAAGCAGCTTTAATGTTTGCATGTCTGCAAAAACCCAAATGCCTGAATGGTGAAGGAGAAAAATAAAACCCTTACAAGCCACAGACTAGATTCACCACTGTTTGTTGTGCGTCTGTTCCCACCGTGAACATGTGTCGGAGTCAAACAGCTCAGCAGGCAGCGGGCCGACTGCCAGAGAAACAAGCGTGCGACTGAAGGGCTGCAGGCTCGGATCTAAACTCAGGTGGAGCGGGGGAAAAAAAAACAAGTGCTTCCTTCTTCCCTTCATCAATAACCGCTGTCAGGACAGTCAATTACCTCTGAGAGAAGCTCAGCGGTCAGCTCCACAACACTGTGAGGCTAATGGACACCTCGCGTTTACTGCGTGCGAGCACGATCCGACAACACAGACAAGAGGCTGGCCTTGGACCGCCGCACAAAATCATTTACTTTGAAATACGGCGTGGTTACTCGGAGGCTGCTCTTTCATCATGAAAGCAGGAGCACGTTAGGGTTTGGAGAAAAAAAATTATTCAGCAATGATTAGATGTGTGGAGGCAACTTGAAAGAGAGGGGAAAAAAGGCCCCGACAATTACAGTATTCTTCATAGCCTTGGTTTAAAAAACGGCAAGGTGAGGACGGAGTTACATGAGTCACAGGAATAAAAGTGATAAATGTTCAATGCAATGAGGAGGCTCGTGAAGAGGACAAACAGCAGAGTTCAGCTGTAGCAAAGGGTCTCCTGCTTGGGTTGTGAAAGGAAAACAACAGAGTCGTTTTTTCCCTTGCCTCTAAACTTTGCGAGAATCATGTGAAAACCAAGCGTCACTGAAGCGGAGAGAATCGAAAGCCTCTTCGAGGCCGTTGGGATGTTCAGATGTTTGGTGTTGAAGTTCAAGCGTACCTGCGTCATGTTGTTATGACTAAAAAAAAAAAATCACCATGGAGATTGTGTGGCAAAAAACAGCAGGTGGAACATACAGCCAAGGACTTAGAAAACAAGTCGAGTAGAACAAATCAACTTTAGAGCACACCTGAAAGTACCCATGGTTAAATAAAGTAATCCCTTCTGAGGGGAGAGTCCACATCAAAATGCTTCATTTGGAGGTGACACAGTGGTCACGTGATCTACCTCAGCCCATTATTAACTGGCTAAAGGCTAGAGGAATAAATGGCATTTAGGGAAATATACCTAATCACTTTCTTGCTCAGTGAAGAGGAGAAAATTTACAATTAACATTTCACACACAACACGAGGCGTGACGCTCACAGCCAGGACATCAGGGTTAAAGTGAGCGGAACGATCTGGATTCATGATCCGACATCGTCGATTAATAACTAAATTAACGTGATCGTCAGTTTGTGTGGAGCGCGACAGGGGCAAGGAGACACAAAACCAACGAGCACAACTCAAACCGGACAGGCACTCGACTCCGTTTTTAAGTGTCTGAACTTGACCCCTGCCTGATGCAGTTCATGTACGCTGCACTAAGAGTGAGCTATGGCCTGGTCCCACATTCGCAAATGTATCAGTGACTTGAACCTTCGCCTTCCGTTCACTTCAAATCTGTGAGAGCGAGCAGGTGAATAAAACATTAGCTTCCAGTGGCGTCGCAAATCGCAGCGCAACTCACATGGAATTGAACTTGGGCAAACTTTGATACGTGTGACCGAGCCTATCCACACTCCAGTGCAAAAGCAAATATTTCTCAAATCTAAGTTGGTACACTACGTCGAGCAAGGGTTGCAACTCTAGAGGGGATACGACAAATCAATCCAGCATGTTTCAAATGACACGCCAAAGGGAACATGTCAAGTGTTCCCTTTAAAAACACTGCTCATCTGTATCTTAGGTCGCACAACACGAATAGTCATCACTGACAAGACAGCGTCAAGCAGTCGGGGGAGATACAAAATTATGATCAAAGACGCGAACAATAGAAAGTGACACGAGGAGACATGTTCTATCTGGATATGGAGCCATTCAAAGCTGTGGACAATGTGGAATTTAATACACTGATGCTCTGTATGATCCACTAGTGTCTTTAATTTAATATTGCTTTTTTAAAATGGTGTAAATAGCCCAGAGGCTGGTTGGAGTCAATGGTACAGACTGTGGGCCATGATTGTGTTAACAAGACTGTGATGTGATTTTTGGGAACATGGGCCCGTCATTTCTCTTTTTGTGTAAGCCTGACAGCAGTTGTTTGAGCTGGGTCTGCTTTAGTTGCGGGGAAGTTTCACATTGCGACACAGTTACTCAGACGGTTCTGAGTAAATGAACAAAGCACTTTCATCCTCTCCCTGCCGCTCAGTATAGCGCTGGCAGCCACTACCAAACAAATGCTTGCACTTTATCTGTCACTGAAGTAGTTAGCCACAAAGCTAACACATACAGCCCGCTTTCCTTCCTTAATTATACTCTTATGAAATAAATTCAACCAACAAAATAAAAAAATCCTTGAAACAAAAAGCTGTTGTCAAGGCTCGTTTCTATGCATAAACTTGACCTGTGGGCTGACCGGTTTCCCATGAATCTAACACAGCTCTGATGAAGCGATGCTTTGCTGTAATCACATTTACTGAAGTGTCTGCGTTGGCCAAGGGGGCGGACAGAAAGAGACAGAGGGACAGGATGAACTTGTACATCTGAAACGGAGTGAGACAGAAAACAACAAACAGAGAGTGAACCAGTTCCCGCACTGAGGGCGTCTCTGCCTACCTGATACAACGTGTTGCTGGTAGTTGTAAGAGTTGGGAATTGCACCGATTGGAAGAGAGGTTTTGGGATTCCCCGGCTGCGCTTCTTCATCGTCCTCGCCGAAGTGGTGGACTTTCTCATACTTCTCCAAGTATCTGTAAGGGGGGGGGGGGAAATAAAACAGACGATGAGCCAAAACTTGCTTGGAATGAATTTTGCTGTTGAATTTGTGCTCTACTTTCTTTCAAAGACTGGAGGGACTTATTGGGATTTGTTTCTTGAATGTATGCAGGCACATTTTATGATGAGCACAGGAGCCTAGGCAGCATTCTTCATCTCTATGATACTGTGTGCAAACAAAACGACTCACAACGGAAATTTAAGGAAACTGCTTTTGAATTAACAAGAATCCGGACTGGCAATTGTCCTCTATTAAATTAAAGCAGGCTGCTCATATTTAAGAAACACAGCTGATAATGTCATGCAACTCAAATCCATTAGAATTTGCAAAATATGAATTTTACACCCTTTTTTTATTCTAGGCTTGTGTTGCTTTTTGAGCCATTTCATGCTGCTGCAGTCATATTTGTAGTGTACACATCAGGTTAAAGTTCTATAATATCCCTTGAACTTATTCATGAATCTTGTTCTGTACTTGTACAGAAATGACTGCTTAAATTATAAAGGGATGAGGGAAAAAAAAACAACAGAAAATTCAGCAATAAAATGCAAAACTTGAGAAAACGAACATGAAAAAACATGAAAACTATAAAGAACTGAGAAATGACACAGTATGTGCATTTCCAACCGTTGTAATTTTACTCCTCCTTATACCTGCATTTCATCTCTTAACATCTACAATACCAAATTAAAATCAATAATATCATTTTATTTTAAAGTTTACCCACAGGATAATTACACAAGTTACCCTTAAAAGGCACATTCTCCATAAACTCCCCCTCTTCTAATTTCTATAGACATTTTTTTAATGGTTATACAAAGCTGAACAAACGCCATGTAAAACAATGTTTGCTTTTCCCACCCAGATTGAGGAAAAACTATAACATGCTGTCGAGGTCACGCAGAGAAACATCGAACGAGAGTCGGAGCTCTCAGCTGTTCAGATAAAGAAAACGGGTGAAATCAATCACCCTTACTGCAGCATGTTGTTTCACAAAGGCCCCACACCTGCACGTATTGTCAAGGAGACGACACGCTGAAACCACAAAACTCACTTTGGAGAGCGATCTGCTGTACGACAACACCCACGTGTCAAAGTTACAACCTTTTGTGGCCAATGATTCACAACATTAATCTGTGGAGCAACAGACACTGCTGGGGGGAAATCAGGCTAAAGAGAAAGACGTTCAAGTCAAACTAGAAATCGGATGAACAAGTGAGTGTAAAGCAGGGGGGGGAGATTTAGCATGGCTGATCAGACAAAGAGCGGCGTCCAGACAATCAGAGGGAAAGGACTCTTCCATACAGTCCGACTGCTGAGAAGTGCAGAAACAACACAGCGACAAGCACTTAAGTGGAGGAATGACATGTCAACATTAATCTAAGATAAAATATGAATCCACTCGGGAACTCTGTGTACACAAGCGTAAAAGTCAATGGTGAGAGACCACCATTTTATTACTCTGTAAATTACACAGTTCAAGGGATTAGTTCTAAAATCGGAGCGCTACCAGAGCTTTCACCTGGCACTGCTGGTTTAGAATTTGTTTTATGGTTCGAGTCAGTGACAAGACTTTAGCCAAGCATACGTGGTTCTTTCAAAAACTCAACACTGTTCAGTTAAGCATGATCCAGTGAAAATGAGAAATGAGACTTTGTATGAGGGAAGGCTGATGAGTCAGTGCAAATATTGTAATTCAAAATTGAACATTGCATACATGGTATAATGTGCAACCGGAAACCATTTCATCACTAGTACTGACTGTGTGAGATGTGAAACACAAGTACAACCACGCATTTAAAAATAAGGTCGATTTTAAAGTTCTGCATTTTTTTTCAAATTTGAAAAATCTGTGTGGTTCATGCTGTGTTTATGTCATTGTGAAGGCATTACATAATCTTTATAGCAACAGCTTTCAAAGGATAAGTTGCCACAAAACTTAAACAAATCAATAAAAATCAGGTTGAATACCCCTTTTCGATTTTGGCTAACCAGGGAAGAGCAACAGGACCAAAAGTTGTTTCAAACTACTTTCACAAATATGGTTATTTGAATTACACCAGCAGGGTTGGAATGGCAGCCAGTCATTATTTTGAGTCAAGCATCATGATGATTCACTGTAAATCATATGGCAGTTTGGTAGACATCGCCCAACCCTAAACACCACCACCACCACCACCACTCATCTGAATAGTGGAAAGTGAAAACAAGTGAACTGGCTGCAACACGAACAGCTGTGTTCCCACATCAAACTCGCGATTCATCTTTAACTCAAACTCTGCTCATATTCTGGAGGCACTAGCATTGAACTTGGGGGAAAAGATCGTTCATCGGCATGCAACTGCCAACAGTCAGACTTACTTGGATTTGATTAGCACCCAATTGCGATGTGTGGAAAACTGCCAGACAAACAAAAACACACACACACACACACACGCACACACACTTTCACACACATGCAGCAAAATACCTCAGCAGTGAAAGTGTGTTGAACCCTGCATGTGTGGCCGTGAGTCACCGAGCGAGCGGCTGTTTCTGAATGAGGCCCCGCTTGTTCATCGCGGCCAAGGTAATCCCCGTCCGCTGGCTGCCGGGTGACACGCTGGACTATAAATACACTCAGCCTTCATTTGTAGAGTGAGGAGGAGAGTGAGAGCGCGGGAGAGATATGCCGCGGTCCCAACTGCAGCGTCATCAACCGCTGTCTGGGCACGAGCAAGAGAAAAAAAAGGGCTCGGGTGGCGGTATGGGAGGGAGAGAGGGGGGTCTACTGCAGCACTTCCCCTTTTTCAGACATGCATGATGAGGGGAACATCAACCCCCTCCTCCTCGAGTAGCATCCGATTACCACCCAACAGAAACCACTGGGATTTCATCGTTTAACGGCATTTTGGGGGGAAACGTGTGCATCATCACTAATAGAGAGGCACGTCTTCCCTCTTAACACTGCAAAGGGGTGGGAAACGAGCAAAGCATGAGAAGTGATAGATCGCCTGTTTGCAACTGCTTGTCTCGGTCATTAAATATTGTGTTATTTACAGTCATCTGGATCGCACCAGTGCAGACACTGGCTTCAGTTACTCTCAGCTGCCGGACTGCCCAAACGCCCTCAATGTGTCAGTGTGTGGGAGTCGATTGCCCCCTGCTGGACGTGGACGCAGACATGAACACACACACACACCCACTGCCGATCTCTGGACAGACATGCTTCCTGGGATTTAATGTGAGAATGTCCAACACTGCAGGCTGTGGGTGGTTTGCTTTGTCAATAATAGAAGGTAAAGTTTATTCACAGCAGAGCCAATTGAGAAAATGCTGTTGTAGTTCATTTCATTTACAGCACAGAAAGCACACTTCAAGTGGCTGCATGGTAATTTAAAAAAAAAAAAAAGAGAGTAAGGTGACTGACATTGTATTTAGGAAACAAGGCTTGCAACCCTGAGTGACTGAAAATGATGCAAAGAGTAGAAAACCTACGTGAGTGTTTAAACATGTGTGTAAAAACAAATTGCATGATTGTTAACATCTCTATTTCAGTTATCAGGTTGGTCTGTCTCCATGGCACAGAAGTGGTTGTGAGCAATGTTTCGCATCAATTCAAATGTTTGCATCTCTCTGGAAGTGAATAGCGAGTGTTGGCCAATGGCTTTTGCTGAAAAACAAGCTTTTCTTTTGAAAGGGTTATGCAAAGCTGCTTTTTCAGTGTGAAAGTGCACCATTTCTTTGGAAATATTCCTGATGACCACTCAAGTGCATTCTACCTCGCTCTATGCGTTTTGTGTTATTGAATTCAGGAGAAGGCTCCACTTATTTTTTTGGCTGCAAGCGTTGAATTTGCTTCCCTTTCACCCCAAACATTAATCCCGTCCCTCAGTGCTCCATTGAAATGTATGAGATGCTGATCCCATCCACCTGCAGCTGCTATTTATTTTGCGGATTTCGCCATTTCCCTTGCGTCAGGCCCACTACACGAGATTTTGGGCCGATTCCCAATTCACCCCCTCCGGACAGTAGGAAGAGAAATCTGGTCTGGGACCTTGGTCGGTGTTGATGTTCAGCCCAGATTATCTGGTAATGTGAGGGGTTTACAGATCCTCTCAATAACCGCTCGAACTGTTCGAAGAGTCAGCAGGGCCGCCTCAATAATATCAAACGTGTTGGAAGCTGGATAACTGTGATTACGTCCGTGCTTTCAGACGAGTCTACAAGGAGACAGAGTCGAGGAGTGGCTGACACTGTCACCTGCCAAGCAACAGTAAACATTCTAGCCCATGACGCTAACAGCTAGCATGCAACTGTTGGCAGATATTAAAACAGACAGTTAAAGTCTCACCTCCAGACTTGGACGACCACCAGCATTAACCACGTCTCCCCTGAACAGTCTCTCAGTCTCACTGTTTCAGCCTTCTGCTTATCGTGTTTCACACTGCATAGTATTACTAACATTAAAGTGGGTTACTGCACCAGTTATCTGGCTCAGGTTATCTCATAATGACTGAAGCTTTCGCTTCTATGAGACATACAATTATAAAATGTTCAATATGCATAATGACAGGCCTGCCAATTGTGCAGGTCTTTTATTTATTACAGTCGTAGAAAACAAGTTTTAATAGTGTTTTCATTTTACTACATTTAGCCTTATATTGTGAATTTAGATTTACTTACATTTTTCAAAATAATAAATGATATTAGGGACTGTGTGGAGAAAATGACACGCATCATACATGGTTCATTGCTGGTGATACCACAATAAACCCACGAGTGATTTTCTGCATCAAGTGTATACATTGCATATCAAATATACCCACAGGTTTCTCCTATCTCCACAGTGCTAGAAACATATGTATGTACGTGATATGAATAAAAAAGGTACATGGCAAGTAAAGCCAGAACACTTTCACTGCAAAGCTGGAGGCTATGCAACACCCAGAGCAAACATTTTAAATATATCTGATAAAGTGGTAGAGCCAGATTCTAGCATACAAGGCAGATGTGTCCATCTGCTTGGTGACCAACAATGCTGGAGGGGAGGTCAAATTACACACTGGCTAAAAACACTAAGTCTCAAGAGCATTCAGGTGTTTGCTACAGCGATCTTATTTTATAATGGTTCCATTTTTGTTTGCTCCCATGTTTTATTTGAAATACTGATATCCATTAGAAGATATGTGGTTTCCTCCCAAAGTCCAAAGACATGCAGAATGGGGGTTAGGTTGATTGTAAACTAAATTGACCATAGATGTGAATGCAAGTGTGAAATGTTTGTCTCTGTATGTTAGCGACCTGTCCAGCATGAACCCCGCCTCTCACCCAATGTCAGCTGGGATTAGCTCCAGCTCCCCCCCACAACTGGATAAGAAGTGTTGATAGTGTATGGATGATATTTGTGATTTTACATAGCTGAACTATCTCAATATAGTTTTACGTCTCATCTCTCACACTTCTCTCTGGTACTGTAGCAAGAACATAGCATTTACTGTTGGTCCCTGAATCCCTGTAGAATTCTCTGTTGTCTGAGTGACGCACGGCCAGGTCAACCATAGCTAACAGATTGTGGTCTTGGTAAAACTCACCATCAAATGCTAATGGAGAAGGCCACCTCCGAGGGAAAAGTTAAGCAGTCGGCGCTGAAATCAGCCAAATTAACAAATTTGGACTAAAATGCTGCGAGAATTCAGAGACAAGTCATTATTATTACTATCTGTCTTGTAGCTTTCAAGCCTTAATTATGACACCACAACCTCATGGAAGTATTGACGGCTCATTTATGAACACAAGCTGGTTTAGCCTTTCAGCATCTAGACCTGCTTAAAAAGAAGAAAAGAAAAGAGGTGGAAAGCACTCTTATTATGCTGCATTGAAAAGCAGGAACAGACACTAGTCCACACACAGCCTTTTCTTTCTCCATAACTGAGCATCTCTAAGTCCAAGCAGCAGCCAGGACGAGGCGGGGGAATAATAACTCAGCTAATGCAAACCAGATCAAAGGCCACTTCATCCAGATGTTCCAGAGGAGCAGGAGAATCTATCGGCTCTCACAGGAAGTAGAACAGGACCAAAAAGCATGATGGTAACTGGCATAATGGCATAACTAGGTGTGAAAATTAACACTCCCAGCAGAAAAGCGTTGCGAAATGTGTGTGCACAATTCCCCCCCTTTTGTAGAAATTGTAAAATTACAAGTCATCTTTCAATCAAAGACACCAAATCTGATGTTTTGACATTACATTCAGCTTTAACCACATTATCTTAATTCATGACATTAACACATGAATAGATATATTCAGAGGCAGTGGCTTTCAAGTACTTTTCAATACCTGTAATTTTTTTGGGGGTGTTCCAAACTTTGTCTAGGTCTTTATACAATTCTAAACAAGAGACATGCCTTTGCATCAGACATCCTCTTGATGGGTTCCCTGTGTGAGGCATTTCTATTGATTCTACAGCCTCAGTAGTTAACTCAAAGAGTTTCTCCAACCATTGGTTCAGAAACTCGTAGGGCATTGTTTGATAAGCAGAAAGGGTCCCAGGAGATTTCTAGGGCAGAAATATTCTAATTATTCAATTTTTAATAAGACTTAATTAATTCAATTTAAGTTTCAATGAAATATATCTTATATATAAGAAATGCCAACTATAACCCAGTTGTTAGGTGATAGGGTCAAGATCCCCTCATGCTTGGAGAAAAACATATGACATGGCCAAAGTCACACAACAACACAAAGTCTAATTGCTGGGGTCATGAGAATTTTGATCCTAGCAGTGGGGTCACAAGGCCGGTGGGAGAAACGTGGTTAACTAGTCCGGGGATAACAGACAATTAATATTGAAATGTGAAACATTTCTTGATATCAACTGAAACAAGTGAATCTGTCAGTGGTTGCACCTGCTTCACACTGCAAACGGTAGTGGGAGTGTGGTATATCATTAAGCTGTTACGGCAGCAGAAGGTTAAACTCTAAAAAAGAAAGATTACTTGGCAGTGGTTGATTCAGCAGAAAGAGAAATTGTCAAAAGCTGGTTTCTTTATATTTAATCACTGTGGACGGTAAAAACTGTCCTTGCTAGTGGAGCTAAAAGGGTAACTTGCTCATAATATGGCAAGAAATCTGACGTACCTTTTAATATCTTCAATAGCTTCCACCTCTGCTCATCAATTCAAGTTTTGGTTTTGAGCATAAAAAAATGTCCTCAAATAGTATTTCTCACAAAAAATGGAAACATGACAAGGTTATCTCCGAACAACAGTCCCCCCATTTAAACTGTTTAACAAGGCAGAAGAACTTCTAATTTCTTCCATTTCACAATTCCAACCATGTGTAAAAACCTCATGGAGAAGAAAAACAATCAATGACTTGAGCATTTAAGCTAACACCGAAGCATTTAGTGGGCGGTTCCTAGATGACAGTGCCTCCTGGGCCTGATTTCCTCCCAATGGGGATGCAGAGCAGAGGGCAAACAAAGGTTGAACCAGGGTATCTGTCACCTGACTTGGCTTCTGTGTATAATACACTGTAGTCTGGAAAAAGAAGTCAAAGTCATGTCAGGCTGTAGCTACACCAGAGGCCTTATTTCAGAACAACTTTCATTAATTCTCAAATTACAGCAAGCGAGTGCCAAGATGAACTGGACTGTTTTCACTGAAAAAAAAAAAACAAAAAAAAACTCTGTTGCCCCACAAGGCTTGAGAGCTTAATGCAAACCACCTCCAATTCACGTGAAATGGATGACGAAAACCAAGGAGATGGGAATTATTATTGACCGAGAAGCATCCAAATCGCTGTAGGCACAGGCAAACTGGAAGCAGCCTTTAGTAACGCTAACTCAACCCGGTGAAACAGACTGCAGCGTGCACAGATGTGGAACATAAATGTATGTCAAATTATGGAACTGTGTAAAAGGTTCTCCGCAGTCACAGGAATAGATCTGGGGCAAAAAGTTCAGCTTCAGATACACACCACGTGTACGCCATTAAAGATGTTAGTTGCTCTACTGTAATACTTGCAATATGATCAATGTTAGGTATTTTCCAAAACTCCTTAAAATGCTGTTAATATCAAACTGTTCCATGGTCTATGGAAGCCCTGCTTTTTCATAACACTTGTCCTTTTGTGTCTGTTGGACAAAATCTTACTGTACTGTATGTCCCACTGATCAATAATATCCTTCAACCTCATGAAGGCAACTGAAAACACAGCTTCATTTCTCGTGTGTCAGTGGGATTTGAGGCCATTGCTTTGATCCAGAGTGTGAATCCTTTCCGCCCCCAAAGCTGACATGAAGTCAGCACCACCGGCAGGAGCGATGTCAAAGCAGCGCTTCAACAAGTTGAAAACTCGCTTGAAAGAAAAAAACCTATCTGGTCGACATTGCTCACTTATTATAGAGTGACATTCAGATATCAAATAGACGGCAGCAGGATCTGGCACTGAACTCCAGCGCTGCTCATTACACTGCTCTGAGTGGGAAGTGCTGACCGGAGAGAGCCACATCGTGAACATCCTATTCATTCAGACAGGGGAAACCTGGTCAACAGACCATCCAGTGACCGAAGAGTCACAAGTGGGATCCCTGCAGCAGCTGAATGTCCTTCATTCCTACCTGCCAACTCATTTTGTTCACCCGAGTGAGAAAAGAGCATCAGGAATTATAATGACAGCTTTAAGTTGGGCTTGTTTAAGGCCACGTTTACGACAAGATATTTCATCATTACCTACAACAGACCGCTAAAGATCATTGTAGTTGTCAGCACATTCATAATAAAGTCTTTAAAGTGTAAAGAGCTTTAAATGCCAAGCAGTCAGTGGTTAGAGATGGTCAGGATTAAAACCTGATATCAGCAAACTTCCATCCAGCTTAAGTGTCCTTGAGAGAGACAGTGAATACCAACTAACTCCAGAGTGAGTGCATATCTACTGTGTAACTGGCTGTGACCCCTGAACTTGCTGGATGAGGGCAAACTTGGTCAAACAAATGCCTCCCACGTCGCTTACATAGCTTGTCCAATTTTGCACGACAAAACTGGTCACAAGGAGAGGAAACAAACACAAACAATTAATTTCTCTATCGCACACACTCATGTCAGCAAGAAGAAAAAAGAAAGCAGCAGCATGGAGGAGGCGAGAATAGCCTCTTGTTATCAGCCTTGTTCGAGGCAAGACCGCTGACATCCACTGCACCGAGCTGCCTTAGATAAACTTTTCACAGCAGCTCCAAAGGCTGCCGCGAGACAAGTGCGATATCCAGCATGTCAGGCAGGAGGCTGACCCTCCTTCCCCAAATTTAAAAAAAAAAAAAAAAGGTAGCTGGTCTGTGAAACACAGGGGGATATTTAAAAAAGAAAACATCCCCAGCAGACATGACGTTAATGGCTCTACATGATTGTCTGCCTCATTTTGTCATCTGCACAACAAGGTATCAGCCTGCTGGTATTTATAAACTGCTGTCTTACACAAGATAATGGAAACATTACTTGGCCTAATTGTGTCCTAAGAAAAAAATTATTTTAGAAAATCAGTCGGTTGACTTTCTGCGACAAGTACATGATGCACACTCAAAAACTAAGCAGGTTAAACAAAGACAGAAACACACCTCTGAATGTTCATGTTTCATAAATCAGTTCCTAGAAACCCAACACCTTTGTTCAATAGGTGCTACAACCGCATGCACAAACCCTCCATCCTGGCAGATGCTTTCTAAAGTATGCAGTCATTCACACTAAATATAGTGTTTTCTGGTGTACTCAGACAACGCAAACCCAATAAGTTCATTACAACTGCACTGCAAGCACACATGTGCCTGAGGTGTTTCTCCACTGCCATCAGCACTGATGGTTAAATGTGAACTTTTGAGGAGCTACAGGTCTCGTGGGCTGTGCACGGTTAGTAATCAAATTGGCTGCTACGCTCGCAGCTTGCGACCGTCTACCTCCCATGAAGGGCAAGCTTGGTATAAATGCACAGATAATTAGGCTCTGCTTGTGTTATCAACCAGTGACCTGCAGTTGGCCCTCAACTATCCATGAGAGGCAACGAGCATTTCGCTGCTACAGAGGTGTAATCCCCTGCAGGCAGGTGCTGCTGATGGGTGCAATCGTTGCACGAGGTGGCGCGGGAAGAAAAGGGGGAGTGTGGGGAGAGCAGCAACGGCGAAACCACAAATGCCAGCTGTTGAGGAGAGCTGCGTGTGCACCAGGCTCCCATCACTGGCAGCTGACTGCATTTACATTTGGAAGCTGCACAACCAAAAACACGTTACAACACCCAGATCTCACTCATTAGAGCTATATCCAACCCAAATGCCCTGTGGCTGCAACACTTAGAGAGGAATAAACAGCCGTAGTTTATGGTTTAGAGCCATTACTGACAAAAGACACTCTTTGGCTGTGTTCTGCAAAACTATGTTGCAGATTTGGAAAAATAAATACAGGAGCCATTTGTCCACATGGGTCTGTTAAAAAACAGACAAATCGCAGTGCTCTTTTGATGTGGCAGGGATAAGTGAGTTAATAGCTGCCAATCTGTGGCAAATAAACACAATAAAGAACCTTGCATTGCCTGCCACAATATTGTACTAGTGCAGCTTGGTAGCAGAAGAGAGCGAGAGGCTGGGTGCTGCTGCATCTTCACATTTGTAAACACTTCCCACATGGTACCTGAGAGGATGGGAGCTGCGTGGCCGCGCTACTTACCGAAGGTAGTACTGTTTTAAAGCGAATGCAGCGTTGGAGCAACTCCTGGGGAAGTTAAAGTCTTCTCCGAGTTCAATCCATTGGTTTTTGTCAGAGACCTGGAAGGAGGAAATGAGTGGGTTACAGGGCGAGTAGGAGAAAATAAAGAAAACACCGGCAACACAAGAAAAAGAGCGGTTACACTGCAACCATCTGTTCTGCTACAGGCTGTCCCCCCCTCTACGAGGCAATATCACAATCACCAATCAATAACTTTCCCAAACTGCTGGAAACATTTAAAAATGCCAAATGTGGCGAAATTACACAGCCACGCCGATTAGCGAAATAGCCTTTAATTAGCCGCTAGCGTGTTTATTAAGCGAACATATTTACATTGGACACATCGGTTGAGTACAACTGCCTTTAAGATACTATCGTTACAGTTGGGGCTAGTTAGCACCAAAGCTAACAAGCTAACTTCACTTTTTCATTTTGCCGTTAAATGCTAACGAGGCTAAACTCTTCACAAAGTGTGTCCGTGGGAAAAACGCTCGAGCTCGGGGCGAGCGCTCGGTTGGAGAGTGTGGTTTTGGTTGCCGTGTACTGTGTTCACTACACGGGCCTGTGAGGCCTACATTTTGAGATCAGCCATGAAGCCGAAGAAAGATGGCTATGGCGAGAAAGAAAAAGCCAAGCTTCCCCCCCCCTGGCTGCAAACTGCCGGCGAAAGCCCGGGGCGACGCGCCGTGTGCCGTGCGGTGTTTTCCGAGGCCGGGCTCCGTGCCGATAATCGATGTTAAACGTGCCCGCTAATTTCGAGTCGCTCCAACTGCACTCTGACTCCGAGGCGGTCGGGACTCTCGATTCAAACCGCACAACAACACAAGCCACCACATTGCATAGAGATACACGGCAAACTAGCACAAGGCCAACACCGAGCCACTAACGTGTTCCTTCCCGGAGGGCTCCACTTGCCCCGGGTTGCCCGCACGGAGTTGTGGAGCCGTCCACCGAGGAGTCCACGGACGGCGGAGTGTGGAGAAAAAAAAACCCACTTTTAGTTCCCACTCACCTTAGCAAATCCACCTAAAGCGACGACTCTGACATAGAGAGCATTCAGGTCCAGCTCTTTCCCACCCACGATAGGAATCTTCTTGAACGGCGATCTGCGTGGAAAACACAAGAAATACCCGCACATATGTTGAAATAACAGCGTTGGCTCGCTCGCAGTGGCGGGCGATTGGGATTTGAAGTTATATTTGTGGGGAAGAAAGACAACCCCGATCTCACCCTCTGCTCTGGTGGAATTGCCGCAGCTCGTCCAGGAAAGCCTGTCCTTTCCTCCGCTGATCTAGTAGATTTTTCCCCGTCGAATTTGCCATTGTTTTTGCATGCAAAAACGGTTAAAGCCCACTTCAGTCGCTTCTTAAGACACCAAGGATCCCATACTCCGCCGGCGCTCAGTCATTCGCGAAGCTGAGTGTTTAAAAAGTTAAAGAAATAGCTGATAGCAAGAAGAGCGGCAGCTCGCTAATAAAGACTGATGCACACAGAGAGCCAGCCCGATTCAAGCCCGGACTAAGTTCCAGCGAGCAGTCGCAAATACGAGCGATTTACCGGCAGATGAGGAACGCCATGACGGACGGTGTTGAATTAATGCTTTCGGTCGCGGTGGTTTTCGTTCGGACTGGTTTGACAGTGTGTTGCGGACGCGGCTCCGAGGCTATCGCGCACACTGTGGAGCGGCGGAGGATCCAGTTCTCAGACAAAAAGATGTGGAGGCCGCGCAGCCCGGCCTGCCATGCGTGCAGCGCCCTCTGCGGCCACCGGCGGCACCGCAGCCGTCCAGAGCGCAGCGGGTGTTGGAACAATAGAGACTGTTTTCTTTTTTAGGGACCGTCTGACAACTCGCCTCTCTGTTTGGAAAACGGGTCAGGAGGTACTTGCTCAATGTCCCGTGGGGGGAGGGGATAACACTAATTAACATAGCCTTCTTGTTAACCCCCCCACCCCAAAAAAGGCCATGTAAAGTCTATTTAGTGGGGGGAAAAACATTATTTTTCAGGCTGACATGAACCCTGAGGATATTTATAGCTGCATTGGAAATTAGGCTCACTGATATTGACCACTAGTTCAATTAGGAAATAAAAACTATAGTGACTTTGTGACAAGTTTATGATAAATTAAAAAAGATCACAGTAGCGGCCACCTTAAACTAACTAAGTAATACAGTCTTCTGACTGTATATATACATTTTAAATTCACAATCATACAAGATAAGTACATCTGTCAATACGAGTAATTAGTGTGTACAGGTGACCAAAGTGTTTACAGTTACTTTGGAAAACTAGGACCTTCATTCACATTTCTAAATAGAAATGTCTTATGTTGACCTCATATTACTTGTAACGTTTCATCCAAAATATATTTTACGCAGACTAATGTACCAAAGTGTTTGCAACTACATCTAAATTATTTCCTCATTAATGCACAGTTCTGAAATAATTGTCTTGAACTGAAGGCCGTATGCCTCATGACTTTAATATTTTATATATAATCTAGTGTCAGCTGACCAATCCACCAAAGTGGTCACAGCCACATTAAGTACATTTAGACATTCATTCACATTTCTGAGATAATCTGCTTTCACTGAAGGCCTTATGCATTGTAATTTCCATATTTTGCCAGAAAATGTATTTGTTGTGACTTATTTAAATAATTTCACATCTTTGTGTGTCATGTCAAACTGATCAACATTATATTAGGGTATATTAGTGTTCCCACCCTTGTACAACTCTAATGACACACTTGATTTGTCTCAATTTGACAGATGGGGGCTGCAATGTTGTTGATTTTGGTGGAATATCAATAAATAAACATGTCAATTCAAAATGCAGAATCTCACATTGGTGTAACTTTCCTTCAAAGAATCTATTTGTATCGATAGATGTCAGAGTGTTTGATTTTTTTCCCCACAGATGATCACTGCAGATTATTACATTTTATAGTGATTTGTCGGTGGGAACTTTTCCACTCGATGTCTCGCCGCCCCTGTCCCCTGCTGACCACCTCGGACCGACTCTAATCTCCCGGGAAGGTTGAAAATTACTCCAGGTCCCTTCTCCCTCCAACTGCCAGGCGGATATCTTCTTGATGGGGTTACATTCAACCATTACACGTACCCCTTTGCACAATGAAAAACCTGTCACAAAATGGCGGAGACGTACGTTAGCAGACCCCATTTTGAGGATTTGACTCGAGACAGCGGAAAAGTGCGCGTCCCTGCGTGTGGTTCCCCCTAAAGTGTGCCGATCGTCTGCAAACAAACTGCGGCACACCGGAGTTCACCTCACGCCTGTTCGGGCTCCGCACCCGTCAACCGAATTCTGGGCTAACGAGACGGCGGTGCGCTAGCTAGCTCTGTTAGCTTAGCAGGCGCAAGCTAACCGGGCTCCTAGCACTTTGTGTTAATCCACTTACCGGGAGACATCTCAGCGCTAGCGGGGACTTTTGCCTACAGTTTAGCGCGGCCGACCAGCCACGCTAACCCGTATTTTGAGTTGTTTTCCCCGGGGTGGGAGTTCTGGACGCTAGCTTTACCCGAGGCGGGCGTTAGCGTGTCAGCTTTTTGTCCCGTATTAACACCGCTAACGATGCCAACTGGGTTACCTCTGGATTCCGAAGCAAATGCGATGTTTCACTTGTCAACATTCAGTTGAACGAATCAACAAACGGTTTAAAACCGCACGAGAGGGAACATATTTCAGTTGCTCTGGAAAACTAACGTTGTAGCTAGAAGGCTAGTTAGCCACCGTATGTATCTTCGATTAGCATCTCTAGCTAGTTGCTTTGTTTCCAATATTTAACAGCATTTAAACAATAGTGCGACTGATATCTAGTTAATGAACGAAGTTATTAACTTTGTGCTGATGATCCCCATGTTGGATTAAATAACTGATGTGCTGATGGTGGAACCTGTCTGTATGCTGTGGGCCAAAGATGCTGATAAGTCATTAAATATGATAAGTTCTTAATCAACTTGATTTGTCCTTATTATTTAAAGATAAAGCTTCGTTATAACCATCGTTTCTGTGGCTGCATCACTGCGGACCAATGAGCCATTCATACATATGATCAATCTGATGGGAGGCAGCAGGGCCTCAGTCATCCTATAGATTGAATACAATGTATTTCTGGTTGTATACGATGGCGAATGCTTTGCTAGAAAATGAACAAATCTGTTGCTTATGTTGTGATGCTGCATAATCTACGTGCAGATCTAGAATCTCTATTATTTTGAAGTGTTCGATGACAGATTTGAAGTCAGAAGGTCTATAGTTATGAGTGCTTTTTATTGTCTTCCCATAAAAATAAATTGACATATTCTCGTCAGTAAATTTATGTTTGTTGGGGTTAATGGACAAATTCTTCGGGCTCCTGATGGGACCAACTGTAATTTCCACATGATAGATGGATGATGTGGCCTGCAGCAAAACATAAACCTGTAAATATAATGGATATTGTGTCAATGTCAGGCAGGAGAATCCTCGGTCAAAGATATGCAAAGGCTGTTACAATAATAATAAATCTTATTTCCCAGATAAGATTTCCAGCTGTTCCCTTGTGCCTCAACTCACAGCGATCTGAGCATTCACGAGGAGCTTTACAACAGAACATGCTTTAATGAACAGTATACAATCAACTGTAGTGTAATGTAGGTGAAACTGTGAAAGACAAGATGCATTATTTGACCTTAAACAGATTATCATAATCTGCACCAGAGTCCCAAAGAATCCACTTGAGTTTGACATGCATTCATAATGTATTTATCATTAACAGAGCGTGCACGTCATATTAACATCACAACCTTTACATTATATTAGGAGTAAATGCTGAAACGGTACACATACAAACACAAAATCAGTTTTAAAAAACAGGTTGAGCTCTTCTTTTCTTATCCTCTTCGCAGCCACCATTTTTAATGTGCATATAAAAAGCCATGAATGGTGTGCATTGACTGTAAATGTGCACTTAGAGGCTGCACGGTCAGCTATGCCATCACACAGAGGTCCTCATCTGATGTGACAGCAAGGCCTCTCGTGGCATATGGCGCAAATGGGGCCAGTGAGCCCAAGCTGCCTCCAAGCACCCAGACAAAAGATCCCAGTGGGAGGCAAACTGCATGTAACGTCCTTACACCTCCCTGCAGCCTCCACGCCTGAGGTCGATGCCTCTGGAGCACTGAGGAGAAGGAGGAGGAGGAGGGGGGGAGGCTGGGGCCATTTGGTGGAAAATGGCTCCATCTTCTGGCGCTTGGGCCTCACATGTAAAATGATGGGATGGATCCACCCTCCGTCTGTTGGGAACATATTGTACTTGGAGGATCAGTTGAGAGAGTCTAAACTGGATTCAGTCACAGTTGGATTAAGATGCATGCTGGGAGATTAGAGGAGGGAGTTAGTGATCCTAATAGAGGCAAAAGTTATGTAATGCAGATGCACTTTTTGTATTTAAAGTTTTTTTTAGCATCTAGGACTACGTGTTCCTAAAATGAATGTGGACTTAACATAAATATACATATACAAATCAGATGCATATTAAATGTGTTTATTTAATGTTAACATTATAATGACATGTGACTGATGCCTTTAAGAAAGTTGTAAGTTAAGAGAGTAAAGTTGTGTTTCGCCTTCACAGACATTACACAAGGAGCTCAATGACCATTCATTGCATTGGCATTAATCCTGCCAAACAAATAATATTAGTATAGCCCATATTCACAAATCATAATTTACCTCATAGGTCTTAATCTGCAACTATAGTGAGGAAAAACTACCAAAAAACCCTTCAACAGGAAAAACAACATATAGAGCCACACGTGAGGGATCCCTCTAGAGACGGAAGTTCATGTCAACAAAATACTGTTTATCTCTCTCAGTTCTGCTTTTGTATATTTCGTTATCGCTGCTCGGTTGCTGAACAATCCAAGGTGATATGAATATAACCACATGGCACAAATACTGAACAATGTGATTGTGCCTCTGGTTCCCATATTGATTAATAAATAATTAAATAAAAAAATATATGAATTTGATCTCTGTATGGTCTCTAAAATGATATATGTTATGTATAGAAATCTGGTCTTTTACCCATGTCTTATGTAAAATAACACATTGCATTGTATTTATTCTATGCTGTGGTCAGATCAAAGTGCTGCTGCTGGTCCGATTGACCTAAAGGCTGATGTATTAACTCAACAGGGCAAAGCCTTAACATGTGACAGGTCTATTAGGGTTGTTATTGGGGTCTATGAAGCAAATCATAACGAAGTTATTCAAACTCAGTTTTCCACTTCAGTCATACTGTGAACTGTAACTGTTTGTGTCCAGTACATATTAGCCTGATCCAGAGTGTACAGGGTGTCAAGCTGAACATAATTTGCTGGCCCCATCCAGAGAACAGCTTTTAAGTAAATAGAACCAAGGGAAAAACAAGAAACTACTTACTGTTGCTGTGTATTTGTGGATAATAGTGATTATGTAGAAAAACCAACAATATTTGACAATTGTCTCCATTCTAAACTCATTCATTATTCAAATCGGTGTTGATCACACCAATGTTTCTGTAAGAAGGTTTAGATTTCAAAGTTCTTAACTCAGGTGGTTAGGTGACTAAAAGTCACTCTGTGTGCTGGAGCTCTACAGATCCCACATCTTGCTCACCTGGTACCTGCTCCTTTGCTATTTTATTTCTTGATCAGCTATAGCAGAGCAAGTTCATTTGTGCATTTAATGATTGTTTTTTATAGATGTGCATTCATTGAAATAGTAACTAATAATATATATATAATTTGACAGCTAATATATATATATTTTTTTTATTACATTACATGCCTGAGTGCTGATTGGGTATAGACAAGCTCCTCCATCATCGACATAGAGAATAACTTAATGTTCAGGTTCAAGTCCTGTGAGAGCCCAAGTCTTTATATTAGTGTTCTAACCAGATTTGAAAATATCAGTTTAGAAAGAACAGTGTTTCAGTTTCACCTTCCTATCACTAGGTGGCACTTGTGTTTAAAGAATGGGAGCTAGTCCCTTCAGCAGGACCTTATTGAGTCTTTATTAAATACCCAGTATTATTTAATTGACAGCGTTCTCATTTGTATTATATGATAACATGGCTTCATAGGTGCAGTTTGCACATGGATTTTGCCATTTTAATGTTATTGTGAATCTGTCTCTGGATCTTAAGCTACACAGAAAGATCCCATGATTGGTCTATAAAAAACATTGGGCTTTTCCTGTGCTTTGTTCTCCATATGGAGCAGCTGTGCGTAGAGCACATATGTATATATATGAAATGTAAGTGGGACAGAGCATATCACAGAAGATTAAACACAACTGTCTACATTCATAATGTCATCAGCTGCCACTGTCTCCATGCTTCAGCCCCTCTGTGTTAAAGGCCCCTGGTTATGTTTGTACTTTACCTCCTGTTTTTTATCCTGTGTTGCTTGTTGATGCAAGTTATTGACAAGGTCATTTTCAATTGCTCTGGTCCATTCAGAAAGGGCCTGAAACTGGCCCATAAATGGAACACAGCCTTCATTAATGCCAGTTTGACCTGTGCTTTTAATATGATCCTACAAACATGTCCACGCTGCTGCTTTATAGAAAGTAGTAGATTCTAGATTCCACTGTTTGTTTCAGGTTTTGTAAAAAGAGAAGAACTGGGTCTCGAGCACCGGCAGCATTAACCACCACAGTTGTATAGACTGACAAAACAAATGTCACATAGGAAAAGCAAGTGTAACGCAATGAATGAACGGTGGCTGAATTTATTTGAACACATTTAGTTACACCTGTACTATTCCAACTATGACAAGTGTATATGACAAATATCTGCTGGGCAAAGGGCCTGGATCCTATTAAAGACCTGTGGTTAGTAAGGTGGATGGATGGATGGATATATTGACAGATGGTGTTCTGCACCTATAAAGCACCAAGAGGGAGACATCGATTGACAGTGTTCTCTTCATCAAATGCGGCTCAATCTTTGCTCCAAACTCACCTGTAGTGAGTAAGAGCTCGACTTTAAATCCATCTGCCCACAGCAGGTCACCCAGATCTTGTCATGACCTCCACAGCTCCACTCCATTTCTTAATGACATTTAGAGAGTGCTTCCAGCTAGTACCACTTTGATTATCTATTACAGCCTAACCTGCTTTGAGAATATTATTTAGCTTCGTCTTCAGATCCTCGGTGACACAGCTGCTCAGAGGAGAGCCCCTGGCTGCTGAGTGTTGCCACAAGGTCTGAGGACTCGGAGAATTGATCCTCAGCTGACGAATCCTCATGACCTGCCTGAGTCCATTAAGCCCTAATGAGATAATGAAGGTCTGAGACTTTGAAGGTTGAATGATGTCTGAACTGTTGTAGTTCACATTCACTTTTATTTATTTATTTTCTATTCTTTTTAAGTTCCTGAAATAAAATGTAACGGTGCATTGACATTTAAAGGGAAGGTAATTTTCATGTGTTTGCTGCAGGGGTGGACTTCTTGAATCACTGATTCCCGAAAATAATGCAGGTGGTAGGAAGTAGGACCAAAATCTTTTTCACAAGTTGTCATTTTTTGCTTTTGCTATCTGCATTATTGGTTTGTTTTTGATGAAGAATCCATTCAATATCTGTTGTTTAAAAAAGTACCACTTACCTAACACACTGTTTATGGTTAGCAGCTTATGGCAGTAGAAAACCTACAAGCTCTCTAACCTCAGGCACACAAGCCAACAAGTTTAATTTGCACATTAACACAATATGTACCATGCAGGAAAATTATTGCCCAAGGAAAATTATGATGTAAAGTTTATGTTTAAATTCGTCTCAAATAAAAAGTCTCTGTCTATTGCCATCCACTGTAGTTGTGTGTGTTTACTTGCCAAACGGCAGAACAATATCCAGTTTCAGGGAATTCAAGAGGCTCAGCTGGCAGGGAGGCAGGCTCGGCAGCTGGAAGACTGGCTGCTTCCTGTAGTATTTATAACAAAAAGAATAGGTTGTAGTAGAGGCTGCCATGGAGCCACTCCACAATAGCAAGGGTGCGGCTGAAACTCAACACAAACCTGTCCTCCCTCCCCCTCGCGATACAAACCATAAGCCCCTGAAGAGACTCATCCTCCTCACTGCATGAAACAGGCCAGGGTTCCTTTTGTCTACTTGATGGGTCGGTGATGTTTGTATGTGGAGACAGTGTGGAAGTCAACATCGTCATCTTTCTGTCAGCCAGGGGGCGTCACTTGTTGTTTTCAGGGGTCACCAGGGAACAAGGCCCCCTACTATTTCATGCAACTTTAATGAAACATGAAAACATCACCAAAATGCAGCCTTGCCTTTCTCTCATTGACACAGAAAAACGGATGCATACTTTTATATCGAGCCTGCTTGACGCTCTGTGTGACGCTCTAATTTCTGGTAACACAAAATTATCATAAATCTTCAGCTGATTCAGATCTGTGTCCTGACACATCCCACCTGTTTTAAAGGCCTCTCATTGGTTGCCTGTGTTTAAAAGCACTTCATGGTCTTGCCCCAGTGTATTTGTGTCTCACATGCTCAGTGTATAATACACTGTGGTGCCTTAGGTCCTCTAGCATGAGTCAGTTAGTTGTTCCAAAATTCAGGACATGAGAGAAATCTTCAAACTTGAACTTGAAACCAAACTGTACAGCCTGGCTACTAATTAATGATATTTAGACAGGACTTCTTATTTTCATCTATGCTGTAAAGCGTACTCTGTTTTATTTCATCAGTTTGTTTATTATTATTAAACATATTATACTCTTTTATACTGTTAATAATTATTCCCTTACAAAATATATTAACCAGACTATTCTTTTATTATTATTTTTGCGATTATGACTTTTCAAATCTATATTGTCATTGGTCATTGTTGTATCTTTTTGGTCTCAACGTGTCTTAACAGGATGATCAGTCACTTGTGTAGCTCTAACCTGTATGAAAAGTTTAATTGATTGATTTGACAGCTATACCAACAATTTACAAAGTCATATTTTTTACAACGGAAACATTTGAGGACGTGAAAAAAGTATGATGCCTTGTTGTAGAAACAATAAATCAAACAGTTTAAAATTACTTCTTCTACCACAAAAACAAATAGAATCCCACTTAGTCTGTAAGTAGGACATGTTAGCATCAAATTGCATCAGCAATAATGATCCAATAATATGATTCAATAGAGTAACACACATTTCACCTTTCATGTATATTGAGTAATTTTACTTTTAACAGTTACATGGCAGAGCTTTATGACATTGCTGCTTCTAGAAAACTTCCTCCAGGACTTTATGGGATCATAAAAACAATGGATTATAAATACATTAATCAATAAAAAAGTATATTAGAGTGGGAGTGGTCTGAATTCAAGTAACATCAGTACACTTGATGGAAGAAGACTGAATAATTCCAAAGAGAAAACAGGAAAACGTTTGAATACAATCACAGTTTTATTATTATTTGTCAACTCATCCCAATCACCAGTTACATCAACACCCCCACGGTGACGTTTTAAATCTTTAGTCAAGCACTTTATTAGAAGTTTATTGTTTTTATTATGAATGGATTTTCATCATCCAGTAAAATGACACTCAGGTGAAAACCGCGACTCCGCCCACCCAGCGGAGGAGGCGTTGTGATTGGCTGGTTCGAACAGCGCTTCTCACAAACATCAGCGGAGAAGCGCATGAATTAAACCGATCAGGAGGAGCAGCTCAAGTTTTCCTCAAGGATACAGCGACACAAACTACCACAACACTTTCTGCCTGAAGACTTTTATACCTCCAACATTTCCGGTAAGTCACAAACCGATGGATTTCTTTATGTTCATCTTTATCTCAGAAGGGAAGAAACGGGGAAAGTTTGTCCGGGAGAGAGAGAGAGCGAGAGAGAGAGAGAGCGGATTCATTCTCCACTAAATCCATGAGGGAGCCTCGTGGAAGCTGGAAACATGGTTCCCAAAGAAAATACACCAAAAATAACAAAATCTGTGCTTAGAATAAATGTGACGACTGATTGAAAGTCCCATCAGATATTGAGAATAGTGAAGACAAGCTACCAGAAGTTTAAACAGAGTGCTGTGTTTAAAGTATGAGGAAGTTAAGAGTGATATATTAATTTTTTCTTCATACATCCATCTCCCTGCCTGTCTAAAGCTACTATCCAGCACCATTCACTGGTGTATGGTTTCATTGACTTGCTTATTTGTTTACTAAACGTTTCACACCTTTTCACTGGAGCCTCCAACGTGTGTCAAGGGTGCAGCTGCGGTTTAAACCAGTCAACAGTCCCTTTTACTGGGCAGATTTCACTGTTGCATAGTGACACTGTCGTTGACTTTGACGGGTAGTAAGAGTGAAACAAAACAACAGCTCCCAGTCAGTTACCCTTGGTCAGCAGGTGAGAGTCAATGGGTAAGAGGATCAGTGGTTTACTGGTGCTGCACATATGAGCCTGGAGGCTGTGTCCGCTCAGGGGGATGCACGGTGGTAGTAATGTGAGGCTGTGGCAGAGGATGATGATGACATAGGGTTACGTGGATGTTTGTGTTTGACGTGGCTTTATTGGGAAGAGCAGAAGAGGTGAAGGTTGTGGGTGCAATTCCCCTGTTTTGGACAGGCATGTTTCCTGCTGCTGCCCCTATTGTGGCAGGACACCAACTCAGGAGGGGCACATTCTTATGAAGACCTCCTGTAAAGGGGAACATCCCTGGTTTCCTGTCGGAGGAAGAGAGATGAAGTAAAGGCTCAGCAGGTGCTTCCTGCAGAGAGGGATTTCACCAGGGAATCACCATCCCCACTCTGGTGTTGAGGATTTTTATTGTTTTGTTTTTACAATGGCCAGAATTTATCTCTTGACCTTTTTGATTCGTGCCTGATAATCGGGAAGGATGCCCATTTCGTTTAACGTCATCCATCATATGCAAGATTGTGAACCAGGCTATATATTATCACGTTTATTTATAAAGCACATTTAAACCAGCCAGAGTTTCACAAAAACCCTTAAGGCTAGTGTATAAGAAAACGCTTAAAAGCTTGAGAAAACTTGTGAGTCCTCGTGGCTTGAATTTCTCTGATGATTTCTTGAGCTTATTGTCGCATGTTATCTTTCCAATGGGATGTGATTGTAACTCGTGACTTAAAGGAAAACATGTTTATCTTTCACCCTTCACAGGCTGTTCATAATGAACAATCCTATCATTGTGTTGTCCCCCACACTCATTGCTTATAATCAACCTCGCATCCAGTAATTTCCAGCGTCTCTATCCTGGCCTGGAGGACAATTAGCTGATGGGTGGGCTGTGACCCCTCTGGCTTGAGCTGCTCCGGTCATTGAGAAATTGAGCTGCATCGTATTACATCACAGTTAGTCAGTGATCAGGTCAACGCACTTCTGGTATCATGGCAACCTTTCAGGTCCCTTGAAGCTGTATGTGAATAAAAAACCTTGTTGTGTTCGTGGTGCTACAACACTGAACAGTTCTGTTCCCGCTGTGAATTCTCTTACTCGCCCCCAAATGAAATCCTGTTAGTCTGAACTTTCTCTAATCTCAAAGTCACAACAAATCAGCGTAACCTGTTTCCTAACCAGCGCTAACTGCCCCCTGCGAAACAGATTCACCAGTGTTGGATTTTTATCCCTTCTAGTTTTTTTTTAAGTCTACTGGTTTGATCTCAGACTGAACAGATTGGTAAATATGAGATACATCCACAGAGAATAATCATCGGTGACGATTGCTATCTTAGCCTTTTTATAAGATGATAGTGTCAGGGTCATGTTTACAGCTCGATGTGCTTCCCCCAAGTGGTCAAATATTTATTTACTGCAATTTAGTGTTCAAAACAAAAGCTGTATTTAAAAATGGACGTAGTGAAGTTGATGCGGAAGTGCCTGAAACCGGTATTCCCTTCAATGGCCGACTTCTCACTTGATTTATAATGTCAGTAAACGTTTTCCTAAGTTGATTTGGGTGTCTGTTGCTAGTTTCAAGTTTTCTGCAATACAGCATGATGTCCATTTAGTAAATTATGGTTCCATTTAGAGTAAAATAGACGACGATGGTTGACAGCTAGTATCGTCCAATGGGGGCATGTCACAGGTGGAGGTGGGCATGCAGTGTCTCTCACCTCTCAGTTAGGCTCAACCCCCACTCGTCCAAATATGGTGACCTCTGGACAAAATGCCAAACTCGAGGCTTCAAAGCGTCAGTTCACAAACCAATGGGTGACGTCACGGTGGGTTTCCACTTGGGTCAAACTGTCTAAACTGTTGCTAATTGTAGCTATTCAGAGCTACAGTGATTATTTACATAAAGCTAGTGTAGCTCTGTTTGGATTTTTTTATTGGACCACATCACAAAAGCAGGAAATAACACACAGTAATCAATAGATGCTGTCGGTGCATTCAGCAGGTGGAAATGTCATGTTGATGTTATAGTGTTGTTTTCCAGTTGAGAATAATGGCCTTTAAACAGAAAAGTCTGTTACTGAGAGGGATTGCAGTTACTAAAGTCCTATCCAATTGCTGTTCCTGCTTATGAATCCCTGTGACTTTCTGTTGGAAAGGTTTTCCACCATGCTTCCGACAAACAACAAACTCAAGGTGCCAAGGACACCTCATCACTGACGGTACAGTGCGTCAGCGTGTGTCAGGCGAAGCTGTGTGTCACTGCCCTTAATGAGAGCGTGCACACATGAGTAGCAACCTCAATTTCGGCCATCTTCATAATCGCCATCTGCTTGATCTTTGGCATCAGGCCTGGCGTTTTCGGAGTGGCCAAGGACCCGAAAGAAGTTGAGACAGAGACACGCGCCCACACACACACACACACACACACACACACACACGCACCACCCTGACCCCCCCTCTCATTCTGCTCCTGTAAGCTGCACCCTCAATAAATGAGGGCTAATCCAAGATTTCATTATCATCTCCATTGTGTCCACACACGCAGCATCACACGCCCATATGTCCCCACGTGCATTTTTAACTCATTAAGTCTTCTTTGTCTCATCTGCTGTTTAGTGCGTGTGTGGAGCTGTTATTGTTTAGGTGGATACATGTAGATCCTGTAAATATTCACAATAGTGCTAACGTCATGCTTTATTCATATATTCATATTGTGGACAGTATCAGGGAAAGAAATCATTATCTGCAATTAAATATTTAATGTTACCACAATGTAGAGGAGACTGCCAAATTAAATACTTAGTATTACTTACTAATCTGTCCCTTCTTGTTTGAGCTATCAGTCATTTAATGTAGTAGTATCCTAAATGTTAAAGTCTGATTGGTGAAACTTCTCTAGTTGTCCATTAAACCAGCTCTGGTCAAGCTGCTGGACTCAACGACATGTCGCACTCGCTGAACCAGTTGAACTCTAATTATCTCAGTCATGTGGACTGTTTCTGCAGACCAGCTCATGTCACAATTTTTTTTTTCTTAGGATTGGGTACAGTTTCCAGTAACTACAGAGTAGCCGTAGGTCTCGGTCTAGGATATATATATTTTTTTTTTCTAGCATCATCCAAGATGTAAGAGATAACTGAATAATGTTTTCTTGATAAAATAAGATCTTTTATTAGTTAGAGTTATAGCAGCAAAGGGGATAGTGGAACTAGACACTCAGTAATAGCAATACATAAGTCAACATACAACATAAACACAAGAGAAAAAATATTAACAAAATGATATTGAATTTAAACTGCATTTTTCAGTGTAACAGAATTGCACAAATGATCTTGAGATTGTACAGATAGAAAATGGGTATTGCACATTTAAAAAAGTTAAACCTGAGTGAGAGGGCACGGTCACACATACGTGACTGTAAAGCGAATATCGCAGATCAAAGGTCACCAAAGTTGAACTCGCAGTGCGATTTGCCTTTCAACTGGAAGCAATGTTGCAGGGGATGGGACTGGTGGTATTATCTATTCATCTATGAATGCACAAGTGTAAACATGTGAAAACTGCTTTATTCAAACATTGTAGAAATCAACTCCTCATGTGGAGGCTTGTTTATTAACAGTCTGATAGCAGGGACAGTAAAGACACAAGTGGTTTATATTCACTGATATTGTCACATCTTGTCAGCACAGCTCCAGCTCCGTGTTTATTGAACTCCTCTGTATTGTGACTTTATCAGTGTAGTGTCAAAACCATCCTGTAATCAGTCTCTTATGGAGCAATGAGTTTCTTTCTTTAGGGGCCCATGATTCTCCCACCATGTCTGAGCACTGCTGAGGCTGATTAAGGTGAAAGGTGCCCCACTTTTTTAAATCCCACCCCCTGCCCCCTCCCTATCACATGCACAAATACACTAACCAGGGTTATTATGTGACAAAACAACCTGACTAATTAGGTTGAGCTCCCCGGCCCCTTGACCTTTCTCATCTCTTTGGCCCCTGAAGAGTGGGGAAGGGGCAAAGTGGCTGTTTGGGCCACACAGGCTTATCTGAACTGACCCTGAGAAAACCTGCTATGGGGCCACGCTGGGGTCGCGTGCTTGGAGATGGTTAACTTCGGTTTGTGGGTTAAAAAAATCCTTCATTATTGCCAAAATCCTGGGAAAAAACATAAATATTTTATTTGACTGATGCATTGTGAAGTTATTGTGGACTGACTGACTAAATGTCACACGCCACATGTCATCAGTAAAGGAAATAGGATTAAATGATAAAGTTATATGTTGACTGTAAAGAAGAAGCTCAGCTATGCTTCACCTACTGTTTTTAAATTTACAGCAGTAGACGTTATGACACCCTGGAAATTGGGAGTTTTGGCAGCCAGACAGATGGCACCTTGGAAACCAAAAGGTCTCTCTAACCGTCACTTTCCTCCTGTTATGCCTCATTCTGTCAACAGTTATTACGTCCCAGTTCATTAATGGAATGAATGCACACATGAAGTGATGCATTATGGGATGACCATCAGTTGCAAGGGCTTCTAAATTACAGCTGATGTAAGATCAACGGTCAAGTTGTCTTTGTGTGGTCACGTATTTCAAACGGCCAGTCTGTGTTGCGACTGAAGTAGTGATGTCATTGCAGTGAGTGTGTGTGTGTGAGTGTGTGAATGTTTGAGTGTGTGTGTGTGTGGGTGTGTGGGTGTGTGAGGTCAGCAGAAACATTGGGCATCATGCCAGACCTGCTGCTGCCTAAAGGATGCTGTGTGTGTTGGGCACCGCTGATTGACTCAGCCCAACTGGCTACTGACATCATGTAGAGTGGAAATTACAAAAATGGGGATGACGACTGTAAAAATGGGAAATACTTGCTTAAAGTGATGGATCAGGCTTCACAGACACTGCAGTGCCAAGATGGAATACTAGTATGAGAGAACTGGTTTGTTGCAGTTCGTGTAGTGACGTTATGTTTCGCGAGGATATGTTTCCACATGTAGGTCACTGGGACCCAGTAGACTCCAAACAGCTCATGTGATGAGTCACATGAGTACATTAAACACTCCATTCATCCATGTCTAAACAGCTGATGTTGGAAGTGTGGTGAGGAAATGCTTGTCATCGAAAGATGGGATGATCAGAATCATCGTTCGGATATTCTTTTTTAAAAATTTCTTATATAATTGTATCTGTAGATGTTGCGTTCAGTTAAACCTCCTGTAACATTGAACAGTGTGAGAAACCCTGAAGTTTTGCATCCTATTTTTTACATCAGCATATCATATTCTACTGAGAGACTACCAGCGACGACTGGCTTTGTTTGCTTTATGAGAATAAACATGTTATCACAAGCATTTCCTCTTAATTTCAATACAAAGACAATATGGTGTCTGACATACTTTGTTGGGCATAGTTTCCCATTCGAGTGGTTGTTTGTTCGTTCAATCGTCTGACCAGGTTCTCATTTGTCGGACCAACCACTGGTGTTACATTCATTAGGAGAAAGGCGCTAAATCAATAACCAGGATACCAGGATTAATCCATTCTTATTGACGGTGGGAGGGACAGGCCTGTGAAATGGGGGGTGTTGCCCAAATAAACAGCCTATATTTTGTCAGGCTTGAAAAACGGTTGAGATAAAGGTGGGAAGTCATTGTGCCCAATGTGTTGTGGGTAAATACTAGGCTGATTGTATCTTCTGTTTGTTTGAAGTCTTGAATTGAAGGACGATCTCGTGTGGCATCTCACATGCGAGAGGTCTTTATCCGTAGACACCCATGGGCTCTTTTTACTGACCTGGAATCAGCCTCCATCGGTTCCTCTCTTCATCACGGTTATGGAAAGCAGGGGCGGGAGGCCTGATCCTGAGTCAGCACCGAGGGGCTTTCAAATCCCAGAGCTGACCTGGTGGCGTGTAGTGAGCCGTGGATTAGCATCAACAAATCAAAATGGGATTGGCAGGTGGGTCCCACCCATTCAAGCCTTTAAGATGGGCTTTACTCCCACTGTCTCACCTCTAAGGACAGACCGCTCCAACAAGGACAACCGGATGGAGGCCAAGAAATGTTTTAATCCTTTTTAAATGAGTGGTAGTCTTTTTTTTTTTTTACCATGGAAACCCTTGATGAACAAGCTTGTACAGGCCCACAGCGGACTGAACTGCTTTAGAAAGTAAAGTTTTATTATCACGCGGAGCTCACTTGTTCAGCCGCCTATTGAAGTATATTTACTTTTTTCATTCTCCCACCACTGAATGAATTTCCCTCTCGGCACAGTGCAGCCAGGCCCCATCTGTAACAAAAAGGGGGAGGCCGGGCTCTAAATGAAACGCTCCTCCGACAGGGTAATTAAGACCAGACACAAAGGGCTCAGCAGGAAGGAGTTTAATAGAGGAGGAGTTGGTATTCCCTCGGGAGAGGCTGCGTCCAGCAGAACCGCTTTGGACTGCAGGGAGCTGGAAGGGCACAGGAGGTTCAATGGCCCTCGGAGCTGGCCCACGGCCACTTCACATCACGGGTACTGGGGGGACAAACACAAAAGATGTTACTCATCCATTTCTGCATGCTCATGTTATCGAATTCAATCCCTAAAAATAGAGCCTTGCTCTTTTTCACATCAAAACACACATTTGGAGACCTTCAGGTGTAAAATATAATGTTTAAGAAGCAGTGCATTTAATCGTGGACCAGTATTGATCTGAACGGCCACATTAAAACATGGGTGGAAAAGCCTGCCATCATAGAGAGAGGGTGTGACACCTTTTAATGTAAGGTGATAATGGCACACTTCAAACAACTTCAATAAACCATTCATGGTTTTGTACAAATGAAAAGTGAAAAAAAGCTGAGGGTGAGAGAGAGAGAGAGCTTGAGAGCCAAGTTCTCTCTCATTTCCTTTAGTCGTCCAAAAAAGTGCCGGATTGTTTGTTTCAGGAGGCTTCACAAATTGCTGGACGCTGTTCTCCCCAGGCATCGCTTGATTATTCAATAAAAGCACTTCAACTGACACCTAAACGCACCGACATGTGCAGTTTAATTAACAGTGCAGCCAAAGATTTTCCCTTATTGAAGTTGTTTGAGTGATAACATTGGGCTGAAGCAGAGCCCATGCAGGAGAACCACTGAACGACATGTGCAGTAGAAACGTTGGTTGCACAACAGAGGAGGGAAAGCTGTGTGGGACACATGCTGTCTTTATCATGTGCTCCAGTTGCTCTAACCTTCAGGGAAATGAATAATGAAATAAAACAATTCTTCTGGAGATTCCCACAAATTAAAAAAAATGATGGAGCTCCCAAAAACTTAATTTATGCCATTTACTCTGTTTCTATTCACTCAACATACATGTGCCATGTAGCGGAAAATCAAAGTGACATCACCGCTTGAGCCTTCTACTTTTAACTCGTTACATAATGTGTTCTCATTTCATTTTTGCACTTATGCACGGGTGCTTGCATGTACTGCCGGAGCGCTGCAGGCTGCATGGGTGCACCACATGCACGGCAGTGTGTTGTGATGACGACTTGTTGTGGAGGTGGATGCGCTCTCTGCTGTCTGGAATAGCCCTGATCCTCTTATATGATTACTGGCTGGGACGAGAGCGAGATGGAGAGAGAAGCGACCTGCAGGGGGAACACGCGGACAGATGTCTCACCCCCACCCTCAAAAAACGCACACAGACAGCATCTATGTTTAGTCCGGACTACAGGGAAGTTCGGACTAGATTCCTTTCCTTTTTAATAGGGTAAAAGTTAATCACACACCTCATATGTGAATGGATAAAGGAAATTCCTCTCATTTGTTCGGCACCTTTTCCTGGCAGGAAGTAGATTATTTGTTGAGCCCTGTGCAGAGAAAAAAAAGGAGCAAAGTTGAGTTAATTAGCTGTCACAGTTTGTTTATATCTATCCCTATGAGTAAGTAAAATGTTCTATTAAAAGATGTGTTTCAAAACTATATATCTTTGTGGCTACAGAAAGGCAAATCAACAGTCATCACATCATAACATCATCACATCTCTGCCTGCACGTGGACGAGCGTCCCCACAGGCCAAACACCACATGTTTTTTATATTATTTTGAATTTCAGCTACTACCACTGTCACACTCAGTGTTACACAACAAGGGACCGGTTCAAAACTGCATCTAACACTGCGATGTTCCTTTTTAAATATTGCACAGGAAATGCCATCTGATGTTAAAGTGATTGAGGCCACTGAGTCTGGAAATAGCAGTTCTCCCGAGGGGATATAACCCGAAACAAAGCCTTTATGTTACTCAGGACAAGAAATACAGGTTAGGTAACGCAAACATGAGCAGGGTCTTTTGTGTCCCGGGTTTCAGTGCCTCATTAGCTCAGTTAATCCGTATGGGGCTTTAGAAATATAGGAATGGCACACGTGCACCTGAGGAAAAGCTAATGCTTGGGCAATGTTGAGTTCTGGAATTATTATGAAAGTTCCACATTCGCAAACGGCTCTGGTTGCAGAAATGCCCCGAAATAACGTTGTTCTCATCATGTACAATTTGTTCCTCAGGAGCTTCGACAATCGACGATGCAAGATGATCCGCAAAGAGGCTCAGCTGCATATTTGGCCCCTTAGAGCATAATCTCAAGTCTTCTGGGTGGAAATCAGATTTACTGAAAGAACGGAAGAAATTGCAAGTTACAGATGGACGACAGAATAGTGCCGGCATTGTTGGACATTTTTCCTCTCGGTGACCCATGGGGAATTTGCGTGGCCGCAGTGTCGAGCCGTGAACTTTCCAATAAACCACTCCCAAGTTCACAGCGATTGTGAAACATGTTTTGTCCTCGCCTCTCTGTTTTTGGCTGCGATTCTCTCCCCCCTCCTCCGTGTTTGACATTTGACTGTGTTTGAAAGCCTTTGGTCCCTGTGGGGAGTCTGTTCTCTCCAGGGTCTGCCGGGGCCCCAGATGCAACACAACTGGAGTCCAGAGCCAAAGATTTGCCCTTTTGTCCCGTGTTGCTGAGTGTGACCCTTGACGAACGCCTACATGCTGAAAAGAAACGGAGCCTTTCTGGATTGTTCCTCTCTTCTAAAACCCTAAATGTCCTCATTCTGTCAGCGACTCTGCTCTTTCAGCTTTGTAACCTTGAGGACTTTTCCCAACAATACTTGAAACAAACTACAATGACCCTTGAATTCCTTTCAGACTTGATCAAGACCGATCAAGCTTTGAGCTAGAAATTTCTCGAGGTAATCCATCATCTGTCCTTTACAAATCAAGAGTTGTTCTCCAGAATTTCAGATCCGATTCCCTAAAACTGACTGAAATTTCAACAAGAAGCATGTTGTGGTTTCATTGGTTTGAGTTTGAATAATTGCCTTCAACCAAACATCGGTCCAGTGAAGATTTCAGTCTAATTTCAGGGTTTTACTCCCTTTTGTCTTTCTCAGTCTTCAGTCTTGTGCATGAATCTGTGCCTCACAACACTTGTAATCGTATTTTACATTGTCTAATTCTTGAAACATACTTTGTAAGTGTTGAGTGATGGATGTACCAAAGATACTGGGGGTCAACTTGCCTTGTGTGAATAGCACATCTCAGTCAAACGACGCTGTAGTTCAGATAACAGAGGTGGTTGAAACAGCTGTGGAAAACCAACATCTGTGCATGTGGCTCAGCGGCATGACGTCATGTGTTCTGGTGTTTGTTACTTGGACTTTGCTCGCTCAAAGTAATTCCCTCTCTACGTGCACGCCCCCGGCCAAATCTTTCAGGACAAGCACAAGTTGACAACTTCAAAAACGCACCAACGTACGAAGCCGTTCTCTTTTGGTTTTCCTGCTTCCTACCCCATAACATTCTGCTGAGTATTGGTTCAAGGGGTGTTGTGGTGAGCGTTGGAGGGGGGTGGGGGGGATGAAAAGGAAGTGGAGGTACCCCCAACCCTCAACCTCATCTCCTCTATCCATCCCATCTCATTCCGTTTCATCGCATCCTGATTGGGGAGTTCCTGGTTTGGTTTCTGGATCTGGGGATGAGAAGAAGTGTGTGTGTGTCTGTGTGTGTGTGCGTGGTGGGGAGGGTGGCAAGCTAAAAAAAACAATGGAGGCTTTGTGAGAGGGTACCGCTGTGACAGAATTGTTGAGGGGAAGCAGGAGGGGGTCGGCAGAGCTTAGCGAAGCGTAGCCACTTCATTAGTCAGGACTCTCCTTTTGCACCTCCTCCTCCTCCTGCTCCCTCCCTCCCTCCCTCCCTCCCTCCTGTCATTCTCTCACTGCCTCTCCCTCCCCGCTCACTCGTGGAACCACAGAGGCAGGAGCCGCTCTGGCTGGACAGTGCTGAAGAGTAGCGTAAGTGGGGGGGGTTTTGGCTTAGCAGTGGCGAGGATGCGCTCTTGAGGCTGATCCGAGTTGTTTGGCGCCGTTCCCCCGCTCTGTACCGCACTGTTTGTGTTCCGAAGGTAAGTCGTGTTGTGTTGTCATCCTTCCCGCCCCTGTCCCATCCTTGGCCGCTGACTTGGCATCTTCTCCCATCACAGCTGCAGATCTGGTGTCGGATGACTGGACACAGCTCTCTGTGCCTTTTTGATGAGCAGCTGAGGATGTGATTTTTTTTTTTTTTTTTTTAGTGTGCGTGGTTCTGAGGGCAGTTGTGGATCAGAATGCTCCTCACTCTGTGCGTGTTGACCTCAGTGGAAACCACCAGAACATTTATACAGCAGTGCAGAAGTTTCACCAACCCATCGTGGCTGAGCATTGATGTTTGTGTTGAGGTGTGTCTGAGGGGGATTGGGGGCGGGGGGGTCTCCAGCGGCAGAGTATTGCCTCAGCTGTGTTGAGCAAATGATCAGTGTTATTAGGATCTAGGCGCTTGTGATTACTTTCTCCCCCCCACCCGCCGCCTCTCTTTGTCAAACGCACACCCTCGGGGACAGTTGAGCGTCGGGGGTAATCCTTCACATCCTGTGTGGGAAAGGGCAGCGAGGAGCACTCAGACTAACCTCATCACTTCCTCGTGAGAAAGTCTGATTTGCTCAATCTCACTTTGTCCAGTAAAAACAAAATGCTCCCTTTTTCTTTTTACCCAGGAGGCTGTTTGATACATCCTGTGTGCCTGTTCGCAGCTTATATCCTGTTTAACAGGCCTTCATTCATTACATGGTATTCAAAACCCTGCAAAATTTGAATTCATACCTTGTAAATTTGATTACATGCTCATGACACAGTAGATTTGACAAAAAAACGGAAGTGACTGACTTTTCTCTGCTGGAATCGGAAGCTTTTTTTCCAGGAGAATCAGTGTGACAGTAATAAAAAAATTAATTAGATTTTGAATAGAAGAGACACATGCTTGAAATTCGTTTTAGAGACTGATGAGATAATCAGGGTTGAGTGAGGCTTAAAAGTCACTGTGTGGAACCAGTTAATCTTGCGGGTCCTTCTCAGGGCTTTGTCATGACCCGAGTCAGGAGGCTCCGCTGTTCGGCTGGACGGGGAACTGAATTGGTTGTATTTGAATTATTGATTATTTATTTTGCCAATTCTATCATTTTGGCTCTTACTAAAGTACATGTTGAATCTGTCCATTTAATCTTATTGCAGCTGAGTTTTCACTCAATAAATTTGTCTGAATTTTGTATTGGGATGGTCTCTTTTCTTATTCTGGGGGGAGGTGCGTACCAGGTCTCTGCCTTAGCATTTGGTCAGAAGGGGATGTACATTATATATTCATCCACCTCACAAGGGATGCAGCCAATTAGGCAGCATTACTTACAGCTTAATATACCACAATGGGGAATAAAAGAAAAGACAATGAAATGTGCTCTATGCATGATATTCCCTGCGTTTGCTTTGTCTTACTTCCGCTGTCCAGTCTGCGTGTTGAGTAACAATCTAGACCTTTTTTAAAGTTTAATCTTAACTAGTCTGCTTCTGTCCAGGTTTAGAAATCTACCCACCAGCACCTAGAACGCTTGACAACTAAACTTGATCTAGTGGGTTGAGTCTTGTTTTGGTTCTAAAATGAGTCATGAAGTGTAACTATTTCCTGGCGAGCTGCAGTTTATTAGTTTGACCATTGTTTCTGTGGAGGTTGTCATTGGTATCTCCATGGTGATGATAAGACTCCGGGTAGAGTCCCCGGAGGGAAGAGATGCTTAAGGCCTGTAACTACTCTGGTAGCCCCCACTGAGTCACTATGAGTTCCTTCCAAAGGACTCTGGAATTGATTATCACATGAACCGTATCAAGTAATCTATTTGGTCAAATTTCAACAAAGTGCCATAATCAGATATCATGTGTAACTCCTCTGTCGTCTCTCCACAGGATGAAGAAGTGAATCAGTCATCGCAGTCATGGCTGTCCAGACCGGCATCCAGGTGAGTTCATCACCGGCTACACTTCACGAGGTGCACTGTGATTGGTCAGGGAGGGAGATGCAGTCCGTCAGGTTGGAGATCAACATGGCCGAATCAGTGTTTGGTTCGCAGATGTTGTTTTTCATGAATCATGACACCGTTTGGATTTCATCACCCTTTGCACGTTCACATCCACGTTTTGGATTTGAAGCATGTGCAGCTGGATGTCATCACAGAGTTAGAAATCTCTACATCCCATAAGGGCTGAACCTGACTTCGAGTCCTCATTACAGCGCCCTCTTTAGGCCTGTCAGCACCATTCTCAGTGTGCAAGCAATAAATCACCTAAACTGTCTGTGTGCCAAATTGAAGAAAAACTTCCCCGACATTACCAGAGTTATTCAGATTAAATAAAGAACCACAGACATCTGTCTCACGCTCGGCAACTGTGACGGGCCCACCTGTGTTTCAGGCCGCCCCCTCGTTGTTGTTGTGCATGTCTGACGTTCCACTGCCGAGACCCTGAGGAGTTCCCCCCTCTCCACATGTTTTTAGGGGGAGAGAGTGGAATGTGCAACACTCTCTTTCCTCCCCGTCCCCTCCCAGCAACGAAGTGCGAGCCATCCCCAACATCCAAAACAACACACGTATCGTGTTGCAGATTTGTCACATGGCAGCACTCCGGTGAGACATGCTTTTCCTCTGTCATCTGGTTTGGATTGATCCTGGCTCCCCCCACCCTGCAGGGAGACTGTGGATATGCAAAATATGCATCTCAGGGCCGTGCACGTAGCATGTGGCAGGAAACCTGTCAGGCTGATGGCGATGAGTCGTCGAGGCTGTGAAGAGACTCCACCGGAGTTGTTGATGGACTGTGAAACGTCAGACGCATCAGATTTGTCTGTGCTTTGTCTAAAATTTTACTTTTTATAAATGAAAAAAACTTCAATTTTAAAGTTTTCCCTGTCTTCTCTTATAAGTTTAGACGTGTTTTTATATAAGCGCAGCTCCTTAGCATTAAATAACAAATATTCAATACTTTAATTCAATCCATTTCTAATTAACATCTCTATAAACACGTCTAAGTGGAGAGAGTAGAGCCTGACTGATATGGATTTTTATGAGGTGTATTACGGATATTGGGGAGTAAAGTATTTCTATTATCGTTTCATCAGTAGATGTATAAAGTTCTGTATTTAAAAATAATGGAAATGATTCCTAAATCACTATCAAACCCTTCTGTCGAAGAAATGTAATTGATGCTTGATAACCATAAACATTATTAGAAATTAAACTATGAATAAAAAGCAAATAAAACCAAATATATATTTGAATTAAGAAAATAAACAATTTTTTTAAATTTAATATGTCAATATAAATTCACATCTTTTCTGCATTGTATATTCTGTAAAATAAACATTTTCATTTCAGCGAAAATAAATGCTTAAAGTCTCATTGGACGATTTTTATTAGCCAACCAATAAATCAGACTTGCTCTAATGCAGCCATGATGTTTAACTAACTCATATTTATTTAAAGCGCAGACAACAAAAGACAAAATCTAGTTTGGTATTGCGTGTTATCGAGAGGCTCCCAGTGAGGATATTGATCCTGTAGATCTGAACTGTAGTGACACTCAGAGCTTCGCTGCCCATGTAGAGCACAGTCACATCCAATAAACTGGTCACACCCCCAACGCTCTGTTCAGCCATGTTGAAAACAAAGGCCCTCAGGGAAGTGTAAGTGGCATATGTGCACTTTTTTTTATTAATGCAACACAGCCATTGTGAAGTGTGATGTCGGATGGTTTCACGTTCCTTCAGATGTCTGAGCACATTTCAGAGATCTGCAGGTGCTCCAGATGCTGTGGAGATAAAACCATGTGGCAACTGGTGGGATGTGAAACCTTTAGTTCACATATAGAAAGCCAAAAAACTGTGGTCTTATCAGGGTCGTGCAGGCTTAATGTAAGTCTGTTGAAAGTCTGGACCAAGGGTCATTTCTCTGTTACATGGTTTACATTTGATCTGGTTAGTTTTGATTTCACATTGTAATAGAGGGAGCGGAATAAAGGATTTTGTGTGAGACTTCAAGCGAAACTCGACAACTCTGTTTCTCTTCAGTGAGGCTTCTTTTCTTTTCTTCTTCTTCTGTTTACGTCTCAACTTCCTGGAATTGGTCCAGAAGTCCCGAACTATCCAAAGAAATGTTTTCACACTGTTAACAAACCGAACCATGGTTCAGTTTGATCTGGACTGAGACCGCCTCTTTTGGTCGGACTAAATTTTGGCCCATTGGTCAGAGGCACATTTCACACCTGTTATTTTGGTCTAACCTGAAAAGTCTGAAGGTCTGGACCAAACCAACAAGGTAGGGGTGAAAGCGCCCGAGATGTGTGCAGGGGCTAGGGAGGCGTTGTTGCCTGCTTGTGGAGCATCTTCATGTTTAAGTAGCAACTCGCATATCACTGTGCAGAAGATATGTTCAGGGTCTCTTTTGCACTGAAGAGAAGAACTGGACAGAACGGAGCACAACCGTGAAAACGTCCAGAGAGACCCACAGGAAGACAATAGCAATCTCACACACACACTCACACACACACACTTTGATTTATAAGTGATGTCTCGGAGGAGCAGTGCTTCCACCGTCCATCAGCACATTCTTCATTAATGCCAAGGCGACATGAGAATCACGGAGGAGCTCTGTTAGCCTTTGAATAGAGAGATGTGACCGTGTTAGTTCAGCCTGACCAGAACCAAACAGCCCCCGACTCAGTGATGATCCTCAAGGGCCAAAGATCAAGAGACAGAGCATGGGAAGGTTTAAACAAACTGGATTGGCTCAAGAAATTTGAAAGATGGTTCCTTTTTAAAATGTAATAAAGAAGCTTTACCAAGCTTTTCCACTTGTCAGGCTTGTTTACAGGCTTCATATACATGAATCACTGACGTGGTGTGAAAAAAGGCTTCGTGACAATGGGAACAAATGATAGTCATGAGGAAAAGCTTACATAATGGGGGGAAATCTTGAAATAAGCAGTGGACATAATTGTCACAAGAAAAGGTGATGATAAGACAAGAAAAGGAAAATATAGATGAAAGTCTTTTTCCTTTTTTAAAATTTATTTGTGTGTATCCACTTCTCCCCGTGACCTTCCTGCCATTGACTATTGTTTCAGGGGACTTTGGCCTCCCTTCGCCATAAGTGGCTCGTGCTAAGAGCATCAGATCCAACTGCTTTAAAAATCTCCGTTTCTCCGCTGGATTACCTCTGGACATTCCTGCTCCCAGCGAGGACAGAGGTGGTGTAAGAGAAAGGGAGATTAGGTGAGAACGCCCCCTCTACTCGGGTCAATGCAGATTTTCGTTTACATCGTTAGCGTGCTGCGTCAAACACTGAACGCTCTCTGTGAACCTGTGTTCAGTCAGGTGACACAGTATGGAGTGGGGATATTATCCCCCACTCAGGTTGCACTACGCTACCTTATTTTCTAATTAACCGGATAACGAGAAAGGCAACATATGTTGTGGCGCTCCTGAGCACTGCAGGCCGCTGCCCTTCTGAACCGGGTTATGTAATATACACTGGTGTGTTGTTGTTGTTGGATCGTCTCTTTTGATGTGAGATGATCTTTTTTCAGTTCAGAAGATCAGGTGCTTTTTTAACCACTGTTTACACGTGTGTGTGTGTGTGTGTGTGTGTGTGTGTGTGTGTGTGTGTGTGTGTGTGTGTGTGTGTGTGTGTGTGTGTGTGTGTGTGTGTGTGTGTGTGTGTGTGTGTGTGTGTGTGTGTGTGTGTGTGTTCCCCAGTCTCACATCTGATGTGGTCAATTGTGGGACTTGTGCGAAAGCGATGACGTCTGCTCTAAGTGTTTGTTTGCGTTGACTCGACTGTAAGCGCTTGAGGGCGGCTGGTGTCACCAACAATGAATTTTGTTAAATCACAACAACAAGTCAAAGTTGCCTGAAAGTTGAGTGCTAAAGGGGCATTCCACCGAATACACACATGAAGTGTACTTTACTGATCGCAAGGAATTACTACTCTGAATGTCGTCTTTTGTGGTTGTGGAGGGAGGTTTTCCAAAGTGAACAAAACTTTTACAAAAGACGGAGTTAAGCTGCATGATGGGAAATGTAGGATCAAGTATTTTGGGAGCTTGACCCATATGAGGAATGAAAAATTGAGGACATCTGCATTGTTTTGAATATTAGGAGTAAAAAGTTCCAGGTACCGATGTATTGGTCGATTTTGAAGACGTCATCAAACCTTTGTCAGAATTAACATGATTGGGGTTTTACAGTTTAACCAAAAAACTTTATTAATTACTATGAGTAAAAAGAAAACACAAACTTCAATAGAGAAAATAAATGCACATCTTTTAAACACTGATCGTTGTAAACATCTAAAAAGAAATAATAATAATACTACACTACAGTTTATTATGGACAAACTACGTAATGACACCATTTCCAACTGCCAAAGCATTTTTTCGGCATTGTTGATTCTATACAATAAGTTTTCATATCCGCAAACATAAACACTGATACCAATAAGTCTGAGAGAGGCTCATCGGGCGATTTTTATCAGCTCAGCGATCAAGCTCAAAATGTTGTATGTGTCTTGTGAAAAACTACTTTTAAATTCTTTGACTCTTTGCTTAAAAGTATATATTTTCACATGTCACATTTTATTATTAGTTTTAATAGGAAATCTCTTTAAACTGGCAGGTTTTAGGTTGAAGGTTAAAAGTCACGGCCAAATAATCGGAATAGATTTAGACTCACTTGTGTAAATCGTCATAAACTCGTTTACTTAGCTTTTATTTGCTATAATTCCTTAACCCCAACACCAACACTGTGTGAGCATGGCCAAACAGTCCAATATCACATATCAAGCACGCACGCACACGCACACACACACACACACACACACACCACACACACACACACACAACACAACAAACACACACACACACACTGCTCTTGGGGCAGCCTGGAGCATCAGCATCAGTACATCACTGTATAAACGGCCCCTTTGTTGACTGTCTATGAGGTTTCCTGTTTGTACGCCGAAGCATTATGATGAATTTCCAGGCCTCTATGAGACTCAGCCTTGTCTAAAGCACAATACCCACAATGCCGCCCCTCAGCACAGCGGAAGCAGAGTCCTTTCATTTATCGCTCGATGACATGTGACGGACACAAAGATTAAAGCCTGTATCTTAAACAGATGTCAACAAACTGGAACGGGCGGAGGAGGAGGAGGGTCAGAAGGGAGTTATGTAATGTCTGGACGAGTCGTCGTGCACATCTGCTGCTGGTTTCTAGATAACTCCTCCTGCTGTCTGAGAACAATTAGGAAAAAAAAAATTGAGAACACAACAAAGCCACCAGATGCTTATGTTTTTTTTCATTCTGTATCTATTAAGATGTTAGAGAGACACCAGTTTGGCTCATGTTAAATCCAGATTAAAATGCCTCACATTAATAGTTTGCCATTAATTTGTCATTTCCCCCCCTTAAAGTATATCTAACTTAATAATAATGTAATTTATGTACATTGTGGCTGTGAAAACCAAAAAACAGGGAAGCTACACTGGATTTTTATGTCTCTCCTCGAGCTAAAAGACTTGGTGAATAGTCGGTGTTAGAGGCAGTGCAGAGCTCTGAGAGAGAAGAGACAGGAAGGAAGTGTGTGTGACAGTAGAGATGGATATGATGGGACATCGTGGTCGGGAGCCAGGATCAGCGGCTCGCTCCAGGCGCCGGGCCCCAACTGTGGAGCAGCGCTGGACACGTGAGCAGTCGAGTGCAACGGCGCTGAACTGACTCGATTTTCGTTGGATTTGAAAAGAAAACGTAGCAGTGCACATTGGGGACAGAGCTGAGTGTGTGTGTGTGTGTGTGGTATTGAAATGGAGTAAAGTACAGTGGTTACCTGGAAGTGGGTGAGCTCCAGCTGAGAGTAGAGGGGAAGTGTGCTACGACGGGAGACCTGATACTTCCTCTGTGCATGGATGGGTCGTAACTCCCGCAGTGTGAGGCTGAATGGGAACTAGAGTATGATAATGCTTGATGTGTTGGTCTATAGAGAGCGGGCTAAGGGGAAACTGCTAACCTATATTCAGGGTTAGAGTAAATCCATAGTATGTTCACTCTGAAATACATTCTATAGGTTTTTCCTCCCCTGTAGTTAGAGTCCTCACACACAGAATCAGGCTGATCTCCCAACTCCTCACTTAAGGGATCATTTTTTCAACACGTTAGAAAAACAAAAGCAAACCCGAGTCCTAAAGCAACTTTTACAATCCTTAGCACTGTGAATGAGGGAGTCCCTTATCCAGTGGATCCCAAACTAGGGGTCGGGAACGTTGTTTATTTAAACATGGCGGGCATTTAATCCTTTCTCTTCCTCTCCAGGTGTGGTTCGGCGAGAAGTTTGACGCCCCCTTGCTGAGCCCCCGGAGCCCTCGCAGCCCGTTGGCGCAGCGGCACGGCCCCGGCCTCGCGGACGTCTTCCAGTATGACCAGTGGCTGGCAGTGCGGCACGAGGCCAACCTGGTGCCCATGCAGGAGGATCTCGCCATCTGGCTCACCGGCATGCTGGGTAAGGGCTGCGTACCACCTGAGATCATTTCGGGGGTTGTTGGGTAAAATGTCCTTTTTTTTAAAGACACTTGTTGTACGTTACTCTTCTGTGGCTGTAATCACGCAAACATCATGGGATCCCAAACCTATGAATCCACACTAGACATCTGCATGCTAACAGTTTCCCCCTCGAGGTGAGGAAAATACCACAGCACAATTGACATTGGTCTCCCATGTAATTGGATTTGGATGCTGCTGTTTCCAGCCGGACGTCAGCGAACCACATAAACAGGAGGGGGAACGAAACCCCTCATTTCATCTGCCTCTGCCATTATACTGACATCTTTTGTCCCATGGGACACAATGGAGCAGTAAGGAAATCGAAGCTGACTCTATTGTCGACTTCTGAAACTGTTCTTGTAAAGAGCACGACATTTGGTTTTTTCCTCACGAGGAATGTGGGCAGGTACTGAAACGCTCAACGTGTGTAATTGACCTTGATGACCTGCATCCCACGTTCTGAGACGTTTTGACTGATCTGATTGTCGATCCTCTGCGTCCCGAGCGCTGCAGAAACAGGTGGCGCGCCGCGGATCGAGTTTCAGGCCTCGGGGCTCGGCCCGTTGTTGTGCGGGAAAATAAACTTTTGTGGCGCGATCTCGGTCGCTTAGTGTTATGGCCGTTGTGGAATTTGTTCCCAGCGTGAATCAAGTCAGACCCAGTGGCCTTTGTTGAGTTTCTTATGGGCGGTGATTTACAATACGGGGTCGTGGGAGCGCCGTGAGTCCTTGAGGAGTTTGTAGCCTAGCGGAGTCTTTTACTCCCTCTAGTCCTACAACAAAAGACACTGTAGTATTTTAAAAAACGGCTAAAAGAGTGAAGAAGAATGTTGTTTACCTCCCCCTAGGAGATTGTGTTTTCTTTGGCCTTTCTGTCTGTCTGTTATTTAGCAGTTTAACACTCAAACTACTGGACGGATTACCACGATGGTTGGTTGAAGCATGTGGTATGGGTCAGGGGAGAACGCATGGTGCCGATCCAGGACATCTTTTTGCCTTTTTCTTAAACATTGAGAGAGGTCATTTTTGAAGTTTTCAGCAATTTCTCAGGAATTAATTCATGGATCGAGATGAGAAAAGCAGAGAAATGCGCTCTTCTCTCTGCCGTTCTTGTTGCATTAATTTCATGTAATTTCAACCAGTACATATCTCCATTTTTATAAAGTGCGTTTCCGGTCGATGTTGTAAAACTTCCGCTGCGCTCTACACTGTTCTCTCGTCTGTTTTTCCAGGGGAGGAGGTGCGAGCAGAGTTTTTCATGGAGGAGCTGAACAACGGCGTGAAGCTGTGCCAGCTTATCGGCGTGCTGCAGACCAAGATCGCCCAGAGCTGCCCCTCCGCGCTCGGCAAGGTGAGTCAGACGGCAGCGACGAGAATAGCTCGGACACCTTGGTCCAAAGGGCAGCTTTCATGCTCGCACGTGGAGGGGGAACGTTTGGAGAGAGAGAAGAGAGAGAGAGGGAGAGAGAGAGAGGGAGAGAGAGAGAGAGAGAGAGAGAGAGAGAGAGAGAGAGAGAGAGAGAGAGAGAGAGAGAGAGAGAGAGAGAGAGAGAGAGAGAGGTCAGAGTGTGGACGAATCCCTGCTTGAATTAAAGATTGAAGATGTTTTCTGTAAAATCACTGGTGTAAATTGTTCTAATAAGACTTGACAGTACTGCACACATCTGGCTTGACATCTGTCAGCAAAGGTGACTCATGGAAATCCAGACAGAAATGGTAGCTTGAAGCAGTGATCACCTGAAATTAGACAATCACTTAATGATAAATCCACTACTTTATAGACTGTGTCTGAACGTTAACTCGGTTTAAGGACTAGAATTTTTATATTTTTTATATTTTGTATGTATTTTTCTCCATTGTTTTAATCTTCTTTTATTGTTTTATTATAATTTTATCCGTTTTGTTACTCAGCATGATCTAGTTTTTCTATGATTTGCTAATTTTGCACTTATATTTTATTTAGTGAAACACTCAATAAAGGCACAATGGAAATAAAGTTTATTTCTCTCGCTCTTATTGTTGCGACGGTAATTGTTCATGATGTGTGTGTTTCTCCCGACAGCTGTTCCCCACGAGGAAGGTGGCGTGTAAGCGCGACGCCTCCCCGGGTTCCTTCTTCGCCCGCGACAACACGGCCAACTTCCTGGCCTGGTGTCGACTTATCGGTGTGGAGGAGACGTACCTGTTCGAGTCGGAGGGCCTCGGTGAGCACGGCAGCATGAAGAGCTATATTTAAAAAAATTTTTAAATTAGAGTATCTTCCAAATATGATGTTCAAATCAAGCACTTCTGTTACTGTCTCTTCTTCATGTGCATGTACAGCAGCTTTAAGCAACATTATGCAACTACTCCACCTTAAAATACCAGCTTCACGATCATTGTGACTTAGTCATTCCCGCTCCGTGCGCCTCACTTTTATGTAACTTTGGGGGGGTGCTCATAATACTCACAAAAAAAAAGCTATTTTAAACACGCGGCACGGTTAGATTTTGACTGATGTGACATCACAGCTCTCTCGTGTTGCCATGAATCTCCGCTGCTCAAGAACAAGAACCAACAGAAACTTGTTAAAGCTCCACATCTGGTTAAGATTTTGTAACGATCCGACCTTTTAAATTACCAGATTAAGTTCAGTTTACTAGAGCAGGCAGAAATCAAACAGTCCCACTTTAATCGTCTGGTGAATCTTTCATTCCATGAATTAAAGTGCGGCCACGTGTCCAACTCGGTGTCTTGCACCTGTCGTGTCATGCTTTTGAATTCCCCCAAAAAATGGAAATGGAATCGTGATGAGTTTTCCTGCACTGGCCACTGTCACACCACTGAATACCTTTTTAGTACCAATAGGAAAAAAACTCCTTTTTTTCCTCTTAGGCTTTTATTACTTTACCGAGCGTCAGTCAAAAATGTTTCAACCCAGTAAGTAAAAGTTGTGTCCAGTGCGCGGCTTAGCTCAAACTGAAGGAATGCTTAACATTTTTACAGGGACGTGCCTGCAGGTCTGTACACAACACCCACAGCATATTTATCTGAACTGTAGGATGATCAGAGGGTGAGACAGACGAGACGTCGGCTCTAAGCTGCTAATATCTTAGCAGAGCTGAATCTGTAGATTAAGCCCGACTTGTTAATGGTTTAATAGGATCTGTTGTGGGTAGAATCCCCCTGAGTTCTCTGTATGGGGGATCACTTCATTACTGCTAATGGCTCGGCACAAAAAAAACAGACTTAGAATGAAAGCCGTACGTCTGTGGATTAGAGATCAGCACCAGTGCATGTACATAAGCAGAATGTCCTGTTCTTGTATATATTTGTTTAATGTATATAAGTTGAGTGGTTTTAAAGTTGCACTGCTTCCCCCACAGCTCTGTCCTCTTCTGCGTGAATCATCCAAACTCTCCTCGGGGAATAATTAACTTTATCTTGTGTGCTCCTAATGTCCCAGTGTTTTTAATTTTTTTTTATTTAACACGTGTTCCACCTCATCTAAAAGCTGAATCTCTTTTCTGCCTCAGTGCTGCACAAGGAGCCTCGGCAGGTTTGTCTCTGTCTGCTGGAGATCGGCCGCATCGTCTCCAAGTAAGTCTGCGAACGCACAGGAAGTCGTTTGAAATAATAACAGCGACGGCTTTAGTGTCAACATTGCATTTAAACTCCGTGCTCCTCAGGTACGGCGTGGAGCCCCCGGTGCTCGTCAAGCTGGAGAAGGAGATCGAGCTGGAGGAGACGCTGCTGCGGACGGAGGAGCCCCCGCCGGCCGTCAAGACCTTCAGCGTGTGCTGCCAGCACGGCGGCCTCTACCAGCCCGGAGTGAGTTCTCACTGTGGACCTGAACTTGTGAACAGGAAATGAGCTCCAGCAGGTTTTCCTTAGCCGTGCATTTATTTAAGAGAAAACCGAATATGAGACCACCTGGAGGCAGGAAGTGAGCGCAGACACTTGTCATATTCATGCACGGTCTCAGTGTAGGTGATGCTGTTAGACCCCGTTTGTTTATTACCAGGTTTGAACACACAAAACAATGCCCCCTCCCCCTCGCCATCACCTCACATGCAAAAGCAGCTGATCACGCTAGCGTCACGTAGGTGCTGCATGTGTGACCCAGTTGAGGCCGAGCCAAGATGGCGGCAGCAGGCAGCGGTTCCTGCCGCTTCGCTGCCGCCCCAAAGGGTACGTGACGCACCGCAGCAGCCGACCACGTGACGCCGTGTGACTTGCTGCCGCACGTGACCTCCGGGCCGCAGATATGCCGCTCGTCACTCAGCCATAAGCGTGCGGCGCGGTGAACTGAGTCGAACGGAGCATCTCTGCGACTGGCTGTGGTTTGAACACTTTCTAAACTCAAACTGATGTGGTTAGGGGGGTTGGGGGGGGCGGGTATGTGGGTTATTTCCCTCGTCCTGCTCAGTGGGTAAAACGTGGCTCGCGCTCCATCGGGGTTGGGGGTTTTATTCCCAGAGGAGACAGCTGGGCTAAAAATAACTGCCCTCACTGAAGCGGAAGGCGGTTCGGGTAAAAGCAAACTCGTATATTTGTTCACAAACGTATTTGCACTTTAACACATAAGCAGCTTATACAACAAATGCTGTTAATATCAGTTATTTTTAGTCCCGTGTGACCTCATCACCCTGTCAGTTGCGTTTCGTTTTCGGGAGAGAAAACGTGTCCGACTGCCTGACTCAGTGGGTGTAATTACATTAAAGCTCACATATACAACAGCAGGCGCTCTGTCCCCGAGTGCGGGGCCTTGTTTTCCAGTCATCTGAGGTGACTTATATAAAACGCTGGCGTCTTTAATTACGGTCGTGTGCAAAACGGAAAACAGCCAGAGGACGAAGATGACGGCTTTAAGATAATCAGATGCCCTATGTTCATGATCGTGAGCATTATGGCTGCCAGTGAGTTAATGAAAGAGCTCTGATGTGGCGTCCTTACGGGTTTCTCTTTGTGCATTGTAGGAGCACGGCATGGACGACCCGCCCTGCAACTGCTCCAACAGGGTTTCTATTGAGTACCTGTCTGAGGGACGCTACAGACTGGGGGACAAGACCATCTTTATCAGGGTGAGAGCCACACACACACACACACACACACACACACACACACACACACACACACACACACACACACACACACACACACACACACACACACACACACACACACACACACACACACACACACACACACACACACACACACACACACACACGGACACACAAAAGTAAGTGGAAGTAAAAAGTACAAATAAATAGACCGAAATGTACGGTAGTTAAAATACCACATTCACTTTTCTACTAGAGTAAAAGTAATTAAACATTTGCTTTTAAATATACTCAAAGTATTAATAGTAAAAGTACAGAATGTAGTCTATTACCTTATGCGATAAATCGACTACATCATTATGGCCGAGTCTTGGCGGTGGCGTCTCTGCTGCTGCAGGCGTGCTTTGCTTTCATTGAAGGAGGCGGGTCTAATGTTACCTGCTCTCTCTGATTGGATGAGAAGACCAGTTCCCCTCTATCGATTACTTTCGTGTCACTTTTTTTTTTTGTAACGCAATGCTTTGTACAATGTAGGATGGAAAGTACAGAAGTCTGCTGATATATGAAGAGTAGTAAAAGTGGAAAGTAAGCGGGAAAAAAATCAAGTCGTAACTTGGACGAGAGTGCTGATGGGAAGTGGTGGGATGTGTCAGTTTCATATTTTAATATTTTTATTTTTAGCCGTCTCTTGCTAACTTCTCCAGGATTACCAACCCCAGCTTTAAATGCAGTGACACTGTGAATGTGCTTCACTACATCCCACCACATTTTTGACCCTCATCTGATATTGAATTTTAATTTCTACTCAATATCTATTTTAAGAATAAGTCTCGAAATCAATGAAGAGGAAACACTGGAAATACAGAAAAGTGCCAGAATGTTGTGATCGAATAAACTGAGATAGAAAAACCCTGAAGCAGCAAACAAAGTTCCAGGGACTGACCCTGCTGAATACTCTGCGGTTGCCTCTGACCTTTGACCTCGCTGCTGACGAGCAGAAAGGGAATCTCCCCGTGGTTGTCAAAGAAGACGCACAAATCCCAGAACTTGACAATTGCTCGACAAACTGTACTGAACCCATATTACATTTAAAATCCACAGATAATGTTTAAAATACGGAAAACTTATAACATCAGCATCGTGGCGTCTGATGGATTTGGCAGTGGTACATGTACGAGTGTTGGTGCAGCGTAGTGTGTACGGCTATAAATACAGTTTATATCCTATTAAAGTGCGTAGTAGGAGTCTCACTGTCAACACAGGCTCCTGCCAGTGTGTGTGCGTGTCTCAGTGAGAGAGAAATCTGGCAGAGACGTCTTCATGACTTTACCCGCAGCTGTCATTGGACACATGTAAGCTTGTTACCCAATCGTGGCTCATGGATTCGGACGATTACATCATGATTAGTCGTCCGCTGGGCCCGGCCCCAGGAGAGGACGGGCTCGTTTGCAGCTCTGCACAGAAAATTTAGAGAGTGTCAAGGAATGTGTCACATAGATTTGACAAGACTTGCGGCAAACGTTCCCTCACTGGATGATGTGTTCTTCCTCCTCAGATGCTTCATGGTAAACATGTGATGGTGCGTGTCGGCGGCGGCTGGGACACGCTGCGGGGTTTCCTGACCAAGTACGACCCTCTGCGAGTGCTGCAGTTCACCACTCTGGAGCAGAAGATCCTGGCTTTTCAGAAAGGTCCCCCCGGACTGGGAGGTCACCACGGCAACGCAGCTCCCCCTCCTCCACCTCCAGACATGGACCCCCTCGCCGCCGTCAACGACCTCATCTCCTCCTCGTCCTCCTCCTCTTCCTCCTCCGCGTCCTCGTCTTCCTCCCTCTCTGGCTCGGCCTGTAAGCAGACGCCTGCGGGTCAGGTGGGTCGGCTCCACGCCGCCTCTCCGGCCTGCACGCCCACGCTGCCCAGGAAAGGTGCAATGGCGGCAGCCAAGAAGAACCTCCAGATGCCGCCTTCCTCCCCGAGGAAGCCCACCCAGCTGCCCCTGCCCATCGTCTCCAAAGGCTCCTCCTCTTTGCCCTCAACGCCTGTGGGGAGCTCCTCCAAACTGTCTCCCAGTTCAGGGTGTCAGGGAGGGCACGTCTACCGCAGAGCTCTGACTCCAACATCAGCTCCATCATCTGTCGCCACTGATCCAACTCCCGCCTCCAAACTGAAGCTCAGACCGTCGCCACGCGGTACTGCCGCTCAGCCCAGGAGCCCCGTCTGCCCGGAGCCATCCTCCAAACTCCCCAAACCCTCCAGCCCCTGCGCCTCACCCACCTCCACTGTGCCTCGCCCCGTCACTGCACCAGCACGGGCACCCACCCCTAAAGATGCCCGCCCCCCAACGGGCGCCAGCCAGCGCTCTCGCCTTGCACAGCGCCGCCCCGGCTCCCCGGCCTCACGCCTCCGACTAGAGGCAGCCAGGCGAGCGCGGACAGCCACGCGAGCCGCAGCTGCAACGAGCGCAAGAGCGGCGACGCCACAGTCCCTCACCCCCTCCTCCAGCTCACGGACAGCCTCCCCGGCGCCGCCAAAACCCACCAGCTCCTTGCCAAAGGGCAAAGAGGCCAAAGCCAAGGGGCCGGCCCCCACCAAGGCTGCCGCCCCTCCACGAGGTACCGCTGCTGTCCCCGGGCGGGTCCCAGGGGGCGCCACCGGCCCCTCTTCCTCCAGCAAAGCCAATCAGAAAACACCAGCCACAGCTCAGACAGCTGGGCGAAAGCAAGCCGCCGCCACGACTAACCCCACCAACGCAAAGTCAACTCTAAAAGCCGAACCTCCTCCAGGACGAGCCGCGGCCCCGCCGAGATCCAGCCCCAACGTGAGGGCCGCCAAGGCCGAGCCCGGCGTCGGCACGAAGACCCCACAGTGCAAGGCCAAAAGGGAGGAGCCTTATTTTGAAATGAATAATAGGAGGCGGCAGAGGACGTAAGAGGGCGTCCTGGGAAAGACTTTGCCAAAACCACAAGGCTGGTGACACGGCTCCTCCTCTCAAACCAGCACTTGTTGGAGCTCGGACTCTTTCGAACAAACAAACAAATTAACGTTTGTCAATAATTGTCGTTACAAAGCTTATCTCTTAAAACTTTTTATTTTTTGTCTGCAAATTAATTTTTGTCGGTTGATGATTTTTCTGTGTTATTTAATAGTCTTTTATTTTTCTAATCCAAAAGGGTCAAAGATGTCACGTGTTTGTTTTTGGTGACGAATTAACTGTCTTTCTTTCTTTTCTTTCTTTCTTTCTTTTCTTTTCCGATAAAAAAACGACAACTTGCACAATGTTTACATTTCCACCTGCGTTACACGTACAGCCGTTACATTTTATTTGTGTGACTTTTAAACAACAACAGACGTTTGTAGAATATTCACCTCCAGCGTTTTTTTATCCAGCGAGGCCACAGGACACAGCCATGGCGCACTTAGGTGAACTTTTTATTGCCGTGTTTTCTCCATGTTACCAAACTTGTTGTTTTTTTTTGTGACACAACTGGAACACAAATCATTCTTTTCCCCTCCCCAGTGAGAACAGGCTTTCCACTGGTGGGGGGGGGTCAGTTACACTTTTTTAAAAATTATGTTTGTTTAAATGACAATATCCTGGTGGTGACGTTTGTCCCGATGGCGCCGTGCGACGCGTCATCGGGAAGCGGTCCTCTCCCGTCGTGTGCCTTCATCAGAAACCCCCCTCTCTTGTTTCTGAGCGGCATTAGAATGTATTAGACGATGTTTTGGGGGTTGGGGGGGGATTGGTGGTGGGTGGGCCGGGGTGTTTCATGGTTGTAAGTGATGAAAATTGCACAGTGCGTACGAGCACTCATGACTATACAGTTTCTCAGAAGCTTCAGATGAACTACTGATCAAACGCCTCTTCTTCTTTTCTTCTTTTAACCCTCACGCGGTCGTTCAGAGGCCAAACTCATTTAAAAGCAGAATCTACTCGGTGTAGACTTTTTATATGGTTTCTAAATGTGTGTGTGTGTGTGAGTTAAATAAATCTAGTTTTCTATGTGGTGTGTGTGTGTGTGTGTGTGTGCGTATGTATGTGTGTGTGTGTGTGTGTGTATACAGTACATTATCAATGAGGCTTTGTTTTTTCTTATTTGGCACTTTACTCTGTGTTCTGTCACATTTTTGAATGTTGATTCTGTCGATTGTGTCTCTTGTTCCTTTCTGTCGTTTTGATTAATAAATGGACAAGTGTATTAAACAGGAAATCATCTGGGCTCCACTGACTTTGTCTCATGCAACACATTCTTTTTTTGGTCCTGTTCCTATTGCACGCTGCTCCAAATATCTTTGAGGATTTTTCTCCTCTAAAGCCTTAAAGACCGATCAAGGTCCTCAAAGTATTCTGTGAATTTCTACAGTTTGACTGGTGACTGTTTACACACAGTTCAGACACACGACATCAGAGGACTTCACTCGGAGGCCTCGGTAAACAAGTGATTTTATTTATTTTTGGCTGCTTGGCCCTCGTGTCAGCTTCATGTCAACACGTGCACACTGACTGATTTGGGTTGTTTGCACTTTCTAAAGTGGATTTCATTTTTAAATCTCACAAATCACTCTGCCATGCCGAAAGAAAAAAACAGAAGCACAAATTGAGCTAATGAAACAAAACCAGAAAGAATTCACATACATTAACACATAAATATAATGCTAATAAGTCTGCATTACATTTATTAAATAGGTGTAGAGGATGTCTGTTATAAAATATTGATGAGACAATATGTTTATACATAAATAAAAATGTTTTAAATTTATTAAAATTAATGTAACTGCTCCAAAAAAGTCGCCTCTTATCCTTTTCTGCCATCTAGTGGTTGGGGTTAAACATTGCACTAGTCTAAAGGTTTGGGCTGTGCAGTAAATTGGATTCTTAACACAAAGAAAAATGTTAATAATAATTTGAAGGTCAGTATTCTAACCACACCAGTCAGTGTCCTTGTGTCAAGAAATGCTTTAAAGTAATTGAGTAATCCTTTAATACTCTCCTGTTTATGTAGAAGTTCTATTACAGTATTACTTTGCCTTTGTAATAAATAAAAAAAGTTGGTGCAAATATATTTCTCCATGTTTTATTTTAAAGTTTGTTTTATTGATTTTAAGATTACAGTGGGATAATGTGTTGATGATCTGTGTGTGTGTGTGTGTGTGTCCTGGGACTGCTGGTGATTCAAGTTGATGTGTAATCTGTGAACTGTGGGATGCTGAGAAGCAGCTGATTTGATTGTTGTGATTTGATTGTAGTTTAGCTCCTCAAATGTTACTGTAATTCTGTTTTATTTATTTGATTACTACTTTATTTCTACAGGAACATTTAGTTATTGATGCTGCTGTTTATTAGACACTAACTTTATTACTCAACAAAAGGTCTGGGTGCTTTTAATTATCCATTTTGCTAAGGAACTGTCCTGACTGGGTGAAATGACCTGACAATATTTCAGCAGCCGCATTAATAAGAGCTGTCGGAATTCTCTTAATGATAAGGAAAGGAGCTTCAATGCTTCCTAACTTATCTCCTTAAGCATAGGAAATATCTGACCATCCTCTATGACAGGAAAGGAGAAAATGCAGACCCATAATTCATTGCGGCACAACCTTGTAGTTGTACCTGGCAACCCACATAAATATAGAATAACATTTACAGCTGTTTAATCCTCCTGACACGATCCAGAGCTGAGTCCTCACATGAGCGTCTGGTTTCTTCTCTGTCACATCCGTCCGGTCAGGAGGATTATTCCAACATTTCAGTCCGGTTTGTTTTCAATTAAATCTTCAATTAAACCTGTTTTGTTGTTATTTCCTGTGATGATTAAATGTTTCCTCTGTCTAAACTGAAAACATCTTTTCTCAGGACGTGTCGTTCGGTTTTGGACAGGAAACTTTATTATAACTTTATAAGCACAGAGTACTGTACATTTTGTGTGTATCCTCTGTTATTAATGAAGTTGATTTCTCTGCACCCTGGTTCTCCTTTCCTAACTCCTTACAGCTCCTCCTTCATACCTTTCCTTGACCCTGTGACATATTCCATTGGGGTCAAGGAATAGTGGTTAGGAAAGGAGGTTATTTGGACTTTCCCTATTTATTAAATTAGTTTATTACCTTTGTTTTAAGACCAAGTTAGATATTAGTTGAGTTGTTTTTTTATTGGATGTTTTCGTGCTTTCTTTCGGTCTGTGCTGTAGGTTCACTGTGTAAAATTAGACCTTTGATAACAAAGCATTTTATCTGGTTCCCTTGTTAAAGACTTGTAGAAATGAATAGTTAATATTCATCCTGCATTGCTGTACCTGCTCTTTCTCTTACTGGCGTGTCGACCCTATTGTTATCGTCCCCTGTTCCAATGAATACACTGCTGCTTGTGCTTGTGTCTCGTTCTCTCTCTCTCTCTCTCTCTCCCCCTGTGTGTGTTTGGCAGTGGAGCAGCAGCTGGAAACCATGAGGGGACCTGATGAGAGAGGCGGAGACCAGAGCAGTGAAAAGGCCTCAACTGGCCCACAGTGTGGGACTCTGCCTCACTGGGAGCCACCGGCCCAGTCCTGACCTCTGATCAGTTCCCTTGTCTCTCAACATGTGCTCAGAGATTTGGGTTGTGATGGTTTAGTCTGTAGTCCTGTTTTCTTTGTTTAACAGATAAGATGTTTCCTCATAGGAAGTGCAGAGCTCCACTGTGTTCAGTATTTTCCTCTTCTGTTCTTGACTGAGATCTCCAACTCATTTAGTTTCTTGATTTACTTTTGATTAGAGTTGTTGTTCAGAGGAATGTAACTAGAGCATTTGTTTGTTTTAAGGAGGCTGCAACAGAGATGCAGCCTCTTTGAGCTAAATGCTTTGTTTCAGTCAGTTTAGCCACTAACTGGAGTCAGAGACATTTCCAACAGACGAGGAAAAAATAGACAGAATATTTATCTTCTGGAGTCCAGATCTGTGTCTCCAAATAAATTGTACTGATATTCTGCTGGATGTGTAAATAGAAAACAGGTATCACATGTGGTGTCCACAGACAGCTGCTCTCTCTTTCTCCTCCCTGACTGATTCCTCTCCAGTTCTGTGCTCTGCTCGTGTCCCTGTCACTACTGGCAGCATCACATTTCAATTTCACAAGCAATAGTGTTTTGTTAAAACTGACACATTAACATCTTTTAGAGTTCTTTGTGTTTATATTGTATTTTTCATTTACTACTTTCACTGAGTGTATTTCTTTATTCCCTTTTTGCAAGTGTAACATAGTAAATGTCCATAGTGGGACTAATAAAGGACAATCTTATCTATACACAAACACAGAGGAAAGACCAACAGACACGTTTATACCTGTAGGCATTTATTAAATATCAAAACATGTTAAATTACAAATTACAGTTGACCTCACTGTTCAACACATTCTGTGTGCTTGTTTTGTCTTTTTCTAAAAAGTCACGAGACCAGACAGCTCAGCTCAGTCGCTGAATAAAATACTGACGGACCCGAACGTGCTGAACAATCGGGTCGAGGGTTCCAGTCGCCGTCTCAGTGCATCGTGGTCTAAAAGCCGAGTGGGAAACCCTGAGAAAAGTCACGGCACATTCACAGATCAACACAGTCAGTCAGTGCTGTTACCACCAAGGTAAAATTCAACATTACAATCGCGTGTGCCGAGTACCAGAGGACTGAAGAGTCCAATCACAAACACAGGAGGAGCATGAGTTCTGACAAAGTGGTCTTTCTTTTGTGTAAATGATCAAATATAAATTCTGTGTATTGCCGTATTTAATAACTTGTCCCCTACTTGACTTCGTGTCCTGCTGACAAATTGCATGGCACGTCCACAGCTTAGTCCAACACATGAAATCATCACGTAAACTCCACTCTTTAAATTTCAGCTTTAACTTCGGGTCCACTGTGTGTTTCTTTTTTATCAAAGTGTGTGAAGTAGTTTAAAGCCAAACTACGCAAACATGACAAGTCCAAAACAAAAAACAACGTAGGTGGTATTAATGCGACTCTCTGGAGATACAATGCCTCACGACATAAATCATTAGTGACTTTCAGTGCAAACAGCAGAATGATTAGAAGCGACAGACGACACGAAGCATCCACAGCGACATTTGTGTTAATAAACAAAACAACTTTTTATATTCTTCTCGTTCTTCTCCTAAAATGTCTTTGAAGTGTTTCATAAAACTGGCAGTAGCTGTCACAGACTTCGTTTTAAAACATTAGAATCGACCTGAAGAACGTCAGTGATATGATCCCTCTCTGTGTCAGCTGATGTGGGGTCAAATCCCGACACCGGTGACAGGGGAACAACACCAGCACCTCACTGGCGTCCATGTGGCAGGCCTGAGCCTCTGCTGGTCAACAACACATCACGGGGATATTGTTGACTGTACGCGCAACCTGGCTTCACCCAGAGACGACAATGGCGTCGGGGGTTCACAGGAGTAGAGGCGTGTGCTCTCCTGCGGGCTCCATGCGCCTGGTGAGCTGCCGCGCTCGGGCCAGCAGGCGGTTGGGCAGCGGGGCGAAGTGGTGGCTCGGGTCGAGGACGTTGGTCCGGCGGCGCTCCCGCTCCTGCAGCCACATGAGGTACGGGCTGGGCGGGAAGAACGGCCGCGAGCGCTCGCGGTAGAGCTGCAGGACGATGCCGCTGACGCCGAGCACCACCCACACGGTGATCATGATGTAGTCTGGTCGATGGGAGAAACACACACACACACACAAGTAAAAAAAACTGTGTACAAATTATCGTGAGAGCAATAATGTTTGTATTACGAAGTTTAAATCCCTTCGTTTGGTTTTGGGTCGTGAACTCACCGATGGTTTGGAACGGCACGTCTGTGAACACGGCGCTGAAGATGTTGTTGTGCAGGCGTTTGAGGATGTTCAGCGTGATGTAGGAGAGGCTGGTGTAGATGTAGGCGTTGACGGCCAGAATCACAGCGTAACCCCCGACGACGCCACAGGTGATGATGTTGCCCTGAAATGATTTGATTGTTAAGCATCACGGCCGAAACGCATAAACAATTTATAGGAAAATATTTACAAATGAGAGCTTGAGATTAGTTTTAGTTTTCTATTCATGTCTGCAACTCTACTTTTCACAATAATTCACAAATGAAAACTTGTCAAATGGAAACTGAGGACAAAGAAGGTAGACTGCTACCAAATAATTAAGCAAATTTGACCTTTTTAAAAGAATAGTAAAACATTTTGAGAAATTTGCTAGTTCACTTTCTAACTGAAATTTCCACAAGAAAAATCCATTCCACTCTCACGTCTCATTTTGGGATCAGGGCGACGGAGCCTGGCTTCCTGAGCACCTGGAATCTGTTCCCTTAGAAATGTGAAAACGATCATTTACGCTTTAACGTGCTGTGACTATTTTCTCGGCCGCATGCTGGAGTCTTCTTAAACAAATGCAATGTAATTTGCCATGTGATGCATAAAATCCATGCATAAGATGTGTGAAAACAGAAATAGGCAAATTGCCAACTGACAAAACCCCTCTGATTTTCAGCCGGGTCACTGGAACGAACAAAAGTACGTGCTGCCTTAAAAGTCATCAGTAAAAGCTTAAAATCTAATCCAAAACAGAGTGGGAGTCAGTGTAAAGATTAGGATTAAGTCAAGCACAAAGGGCTGCTGCAATAAACCAGATGTGATGAAGGCCTGTAAAATGGTCTCTGTGTCTTTAAAAGTTAAGAACGATTGTAGTTTTGAAATATTTCTTACTGCCACTAGATGGCGCCAAACTGAAGTCATGAAATCCTTCGAATGCTTTGGTAAGTGGTTTCAAATGATGATGAGTTACCTCTCTGGGCCATCGCACAAAGAAGAGTGGAACAATGATCATGAAGCAGCAGAATGTCACCCAGAAAACCACATCCGAGTTCCTGAACACTTCGATGTCACCTGGAGAAACGTCACAACACACAGGATGTACAATTATTACATTTTTTACACAGCTTGGTCGTGTGGATCTGTTTGAGGGGACCACACAGCACTTTGTTCATACCCAGAGGAGTGAAGAGGACAGTGGAGGCGATGAGGAAACCCAGCATCAGGCCGACCACGACGACGCAGACCATGACAGAGCCGAAACGCCACCAGCTCATCACCAGGAGGACCCCGCCCACCACGCCGATCACCGCTGACAAGGCCAGACGGACTGTGTGGAGGGACGGAAACAGACAAGAGGGGTTTTATTTGGGGATTAAATGTAATAGTGTAGTGCAGCAACTGTGTGTTGTTTGATTGAACTGTAGGGGGCACCAAAGCCCCATTATGACTTTAATCAAGTGAAGAGACAGAAGTTGGAAAAACTCACGGTCATAGGTCAGGTCCGTCGTCCTGGTGATCAACACGAAGAAGAAAAATGCTGCGAAGCTGAACCCCATACAAAACAACTCTGCGTGACAAAGAGGAAGAGGAGAAAAGAGGAAGCAGAGGAATGTTAAGATATGACAGGAGTAAGATTTTCTGCTGCAGGAGCTGGATGAAACCACATGGTCCGGAATAAGAGAGTGAGACACGCTGCATCGTGGCCCCTCACTCCGGCAGCCTCACAGTCACGGGTTTGGGTTTGGAACAAATACATTTCATCATCTCATGCGGGAGAGATCACATGAGAGGCCACCTACTGCTCCAGCCCGACAAGCCGAGTTTCTGAGGATAGCATTCATACTTAAATGCATCAAAGAAAGAAAACGCGTATTTGGGATCAAATGAAAGGGATCCACACGTCGTTTGTTAAACAGCATCCCATGTCAGAGCGTTGCTTCTGTTTGAGGCATGAGGAAGTTAGGACACAAGCAAGGTCTCTGACCCCACTGATGCAATCTGTTGGTCCTGAAGCCAACTGTGACTCAACTTAATTTGGTTTAGGGGAAATTTAACTGTTTCCCATTCTTTGACTTTGAAGAAAAACTCATAATGGACCAGAGTGTGTGGCCCTTAAATAATTATCAAATATATCAAATCCAAAAACTGTTCTCTATAGTTTCTCCTGCTGCCAGATTCTGTTAACATAATAGAACCAAAACACTTAAGCTGCTTCCAGACATGAACTGGACGTCGACATTTTCCTGAATTTGACCGAGGAGCTGAATGTGAGAACAGAAAAGTCTGAGTCAGTCGCTCCAGACATTTTATGGAACTTTGTCTGAGCCCATGAATATGGCAGGAAAATGTCCGGAAATTAATCTGAAGGGGATTAATGATGTTTCTAACAAGCGACAGATGTGAAACTGGAAGAATACAAATATCTCGGGATGAAAGGAAAGGATGAAGATGAAGATGCCAATTTGGAAAGAAAATGAGAGTTGAGAGCTTTTGACGATAAGGGCTGACGCCGGTGTCAATGAGCTTCAAACTAAAATGTGATTTGTTCTTCTTATGAACGCGTCTTCCCCTGCAATCTTCCCCTGCGTCCAGACCCAATTTTTCCGCACATATTCATATTCATGATTGGAAACGGCTTTAGAAAAAACCCACCACAGACAAGCTAATAATAAAACATACATAATGATATCATGATAATAATAGTCACATGAGGATCATCAGATTTCTCACCGCATTTGAAGAACCGATGCCCAAAGAAGCAGACAAACAGGCCCGCCAAGCCCGTGATGGTGAAAAACACTTTAGTGGATATTTTTCCTGAAAATAAATGTAAATCAATAACTGTATTAAAACCTACATCCCAACCTACTGTCAGCTTACATCTGGAACAGGCTTCCCGCCATTAATGACAGAATTTGTTAATTAAACAGACGAGTAAAACACACAGTTTGCAATATCACAAGATTTTGTATTCTTAAATATTTTGTGTTTTTATTATCGAGTAATTCGTTTACTTTTTACAGGGTTTTTACAAACTTGATTTATTGCTGAGTGAAGCACACAGGAACTTACCCAGAGTTTCACAGCCGTCCAGGGTGGAAGCGAAGCTGCAGGCGTAGGTGTGGACGGGGACGTAGGAGGCCGAGGTGTTCAACAGAGGGTCTCTGACGACGACCGAGTAGATGACGCCCTGGCCGGGGATGGAGTTGAACACTGCCATGCTCATATCTGTAGATAACAACGTCAGGACCTGCAGGGAGACGGCGCAGTGAAGCATCAGCTCTTTTAATCATTAAAGCAGAGCTGTAAACACCCTAACCATTCTGTTTATGGTGCTTACCCATTTGCCGTTCTCCATCATGCCCTGGGTGTCAGCCATTGCCTGAATGCCACTGAACAGGCTGCTCTCTAACAGGTCATTCTCGGGCAGGAAGTACTGGTAGATGTCATAGTGCAGCCGCCAGCGCGTGGTGGGTTCTGTCGATTCGTCGCAGGGTGGAGGAGTGTCACCTCTGACAGAGAGCGGACACAGTCAGGACAAATCAAATCAATTTTAACGTCAGGCTCTTTTGTCGTGTGGGTTGCGGGGAGTGAGAGGCTTCACTGTCCCGCTCGTGTGGACGCAACCCGGTGAACAGGGAGGGGTTTTAAACTCCTGTGAGTTGACAATGGAGTTCACCGCAGGCCAGAGACTGACCAGCTTTGGTAAACAAGAGTCTCTGTTAAACCCTAATGAGATAAGTGTGTTTGAATGTCATCTAATGGAAGAGGGAGAGAGAGAGAGAGAGAGAGAGAGAGAGAGAGAGAGAGAGAGCCTGAGAACCAGCAGAGGAGAGGAAGAGCGAGAGAGAGGACGAGTGGGAGGACACCAAAACCAAACCGTAACATCATTTGGTTCGTATGCGATGTCATTTTCTGTAATGTGGTGGTTTGTTGCCGCATATGTGAATCCTGCACTCGACAGTCCCAGTGCACCAATACACCACACACACACACCTATGTACGTATCTAGAGGCAGAGAAGTGGAAACTTGCTCTGAGTTTGTGGACGTCACAAACTCTCATGTGACGTTCCTCTGAAGCGTTTGACCTCTTCCAGCCTGATGTGTCATTCTCTGGATTAGTCAGACTCACCGTGTCTCCTCTCCTGGGTGTTTTTATAATGATACATAGTTTGGAGAGCAGATATATTAGTCGGGGGTTTCTCCTGTTGAAAGATCGTGTAGTGCCTGACCCCCTGAAACAATTCAGTCGTGTAGTATGAAGTCACAAACAACTGCAAGACTCCTGAATCACACAAGAGTAATAAACTTTGACGCATAAACAGTCAATGCTATACAGTTGGGACAGTTATATGTGGGGGCAATGTTTGTATTAAGTGCGACCAAATCAGAAGTAATGAGTGTAAAATGTCTGTCAGCTCAGAGAGCAGAATTAGCTGCAGTGATTTGGTCACAGCCACAGACTTTATGAGGCCGGTGGATGTTATGACACTGAAACTGCAGGAATTAACTGTGTACAGCTCAGTCAGCTGCTCCGTGTTTGACGCGTGTTTAATAAATATATCGCTATGGCTCCACATTGTGTGTATGTGGAGTTTCAGTGTGAAAAATCAGGACTCATCACCTGATACTAAAACATTAATGCAGTGAGCCATGTCAAACAAGTAGACTTTCACACTCTGCGTGCAAAGTGAAGTGAGCGGCAATCGAAGACAGTTAACAAAGACTCTAGTATTTTTCCACGCAGCTTTTAGTTATGAGCTGAAAACTAAATCGGCCACATTGCACGCATTGCTGTTTGGAATTTCTAAAAAAGTCCACAAAAATAAGTGTCCCACTGTTTGGACAGCTGATAACCCACCCAGCAGCCACAAAGACATAACCTCTAAAGACACTGCGCTGAAGAGCTGAGAGGGGCAATTCAAATAAAACTAGATGAGTCTGTACAGCTTCACACTGGCAGGTACTGAAAAACAGGAAATGACTGAACAAGTAGAGGGGTCCTCTGGTTACTTGGCCCGAAGACAAAGGTGTTAATGCAAAAACAAAGCGAGTGTATCTGGCCACAGTAGAGGAGGCGGAGGTGGAGGCGGAGGCGGCGAGGATGTGAATGAGGGACAGAGCGCTCTCGCCTCAAATGAACAGCACGACGGTTTAACAACAGGTTCGGTCTGATGTGATGTGTGGGTGCAGAGGTTTTGTTGCCCCCAGCTGAACAGGCTGCACAGGAAGTGGAGCGTTACCTCTCATATCCTAAGTTTGCAGGTGCAAAGCGGATCGTGGTCTCGTAGAGGTTGTAGTGAACGTAGACATTTGGGTCCATGTCCAGGTTGAACTCGATGTTACAAGCTCCAGGGACCGGGTCTAAAGCAGGGGGAGCGGACATGTTGATCAGTAAAGATTTCATGAGGCATGTAAGGACAAGACAAAAACAAAACACGGAAGGCTGAGCAGCATCCTGATTGTTTAAGACATGTGAGCAGCCATGCACAATTTAGGGCTTGTGCTTATAGAGATGTCCAATCCAGATACCAGCATCGGAAATGCCTCTGATACTGGAAAATGCAGGTCAGGCGTCTGTGAATCTATGTACTGAAAACTATCTGGTATCAGATCTTTAAAGTATATTAGTTTCACCAAGATAAAACTGCAATTTTCTTATCCAGGAAATAACTTAATCTTCAATGCTCCAAACCAGCGGTTGGACTGAAATGCCACTGGCAAGTACTGTTTTTTAGAGAGGATATTTCCGGTAGTTAAGTGTTTACATTTATAAGGACACCAACATTCCAAGACGAACCCGATTAAGACCATAATGGGAATAATACGCTGCCATGTAAACAGCATTTTCTGATTACATTAACCTGAATAAGGTCATACTGGGACTTAAAGGTTCAGTGTGTAGAATTTAGAGACATCTAGTGGTGAAGTTGCATGTTGCAGCTGAATAACCCCCACCTCACCCAAACTGTTGCAGAAACAGCTTTCATGAACAGCATGCAACTTCCCTGTTATGCAATTAGAGCGGGAGAATGGCCTCACATTAACATCCAGAGACGGGTTTCAAAACATACCGGCACCGGAGAAGGGGAGGATGACCCCAGTGCCCGCCACAGTGTCGCTGTCAAGAGTGGACAGGAACAGTGAGAGGGACGTCACGCCTGGCTGGAGAGTCGACAGGAGCCCAGAATCCACAGCAGTCACAGAGAGACCCAGGCCTGGCAACTGAAGACCACACACACATATCAGTTTGTCAGCAGATGCACAAATAATATACAAAACCATTACAGTGACTACAATCACTTAAAAACAGTAAGAAAACAAGAAAGAAATACTGCACAGCTGTGCTTTGAGCTCACAGGTTTACATGGCAACATGCTCATAATGACAAAGCTCATGTGCTGATGTTCAGCAGGTTTAATGTTTATCGTGTTTATAGAACAACTGATGCTGATATGAATGCTTGTATTACTGTAGGTCTTTAACTAAACAACTAGGCAGAGTCACGTTTTCACCAGATCCAGTGCTTGAGGAAAAAGTAAAGAATCTCTTCAGATCACACAGATGTGACTGAAAACAATATTTTCTCCACCATCCCAGCACACTCTGCTCTTTGTTCCGTGGATTACTGGGTTACTGACCCGCAGAGCACGTCACCTGCTGAGGATTATCATACATTGTAGTCGACCCTCTGGAGACAGAGATATTTCTGAACGGCTTACATGAAGGAAAAAGCCGGTTAAACTGAGGCGACCGAAGGGTCAACAAAATGCTTGTGTGTTTGTACTGTGACCTGAGTCTGTCAATAGAAACTACTTTTAATAATCAATCTTCAATCTCCTTATAACAAATTCTATTAGTTACTAAACAACCCATGCAATGAAAGTAAATTCACTCTTTTCATTGGCAGCACAGCTGACAATTTCAGAGCCAAAGGTTCAGCCAAGGCTCAACTTTAAAAGAGTTGTTATTGTCATCAAATCCCATAAAAATAACAAAGCCAACAATGAACTGTTCAAACTAACAAAATAATAATCAATATATGCAAACCCTGATACATCAGCTCTACTTTGAAACAGTTGTTCATGAGCCACATTATCGCACCAGCTTTCATGTCCCTCCACTATCATGAACCGTAGACATTCTTGTTGTTCTGGGTTTGTACCCTCATGGTCGAATGCACTTATTGTAAGCTCCTTTGGATAAAAGGATCTGCTAAATGAAATGTAATATAATAGACTGTGTGGGTTGTTCTTTAAGGACCAGCGAGCTTGGGGCTGAGAGCTCCACACAAAGTGGGGAGGTTGTATACGTTTGAGATGAACCAAAACTTTCTTTTCATCGAAATTTGATGATATGACAATGGAGAAATGGAGTTTTCTTCGCATGAAAGAGTTGAAAGACAAACTTCATTCATGCCTGGTATTTAACCAAACATGTTCTTGCTCGTGTCTGTGACAGAACAATGAGTCAATCACTGAAGTGTGTCAATCAGTCCACCACATCCTGAACTGCTAAAGTCCCAGTCCACGTGAACTAGTTGGCTAACTCAAATAGGATGTGTGTTACCAGAGGAAAATAAAGTCTGACAGATGCTACATCACCACTAGGTCAACAGAGCCTAATGAGGACCAAGTGGGTTGACATTACAGAGGCAGATTTGTTTTTAATCTAGTCTACTTCCTCACTTGCTACAATAGAGCATCTGTTTTGATATCAATACTTTATTGTGTATTTTGGTTTCCAAGTTAATACTTCTCTAAATACTGCAGATACTTCCCTAATCTGGCACAGTCCTGTGTGCAAATGTTGTGGTCTGTCCCATGCACGTTCATATTAAATTACCACATGTAACGTATATTTCAATGTGAGATTATGATGTATTTTATATTAATAGTTATTCACCTTTATTTGCTTTCTATTTTTTTTTGTATTCCTGTATTGTATCTTTGAGCATAAAAACAACATACTTATAAAATGTATTATCATTATTATCTGGTGGAGGAAATGTTGGAGGTAGATGACAAGGGTTTAAACACAAGTTTAGATTCAATAACTATGAGCTTATATTCATTACCAAATACGTCATTAAACATGTTTTCTAACATCTTTAATTGATGTGAACACCAAGCAGCAGCTGCCACATTTGTACAGGACTTTAGAATCCATCGTGTGCGCTGCCCTTTTGATACGACTGGGTTTATAAACACGTCGACATTCCACTAAGATCAGGTAACAGCAGACGGCAGGAAATCATTCTCAGGGGACATTTCTAGTCGCCCTATAACTATGACTCTCAGTCTTCATACAATAACTCTGTTGCATTCCACTAGTCTTATTCTGTGAGCAGTGACACTCCACTCGCTGTGGTCTCTACTGAATTCATCCAATACGCCACCGAGCTACAGCAACTTCACACTCTCACAAATCACACATGTGTAACGGTGGTTCACAGCTTGGATGACACATTAGTCACCGACAGGAAACAGGTACAACAGCGATTCAACACCACTAGTCATAGCTTTCTGGTTTACATTCTTCACACACTGTTGTTTATCTGGTACAGTAAAATCCCATGGTGCACAAAAATAAAATGGTTGTATTGAAACAACACTGTCTGGTTTGTAGAAAAAAGCAGAAGAGGAAATGTAAAGTCAGCGCAGACAGCTATAACCACGATGGCTGATAAAATAAATAACAAACATATGAAAAGGACTTGTGGTTCACCGCTTTGAGAGAGTGATGAAAAATAAAAGAGGAAATTAGTCAAAGAAAATAAAGAAGATAAAGGAAACTGCAGTGCTTTGTGTGCATGTTTAAAAAAAACAACACTTCCTTTCTACCTTTCTGAATTTCCTTTTTAGATTTGGATGTGTTTTGGTGATAGTGATCTGCTCCAGGTCTGAAACTGAGACTCATTTGCATCAACAGGGTCTTTTTTTTTTTTCAGGCAGGGACATTTTCTACCACAGAGAAAAGTCTTCAATCACATGAATTTGTTTTCTTTTCTCTTCTTTGCTGCTTTTTCCATCACAAGGGGAAAATAAACTGAATTAGGCGATGTGCCATTCTGGGCTGCGCCGACCCAAACCGAAGCCAGAGGTTTTTCCCCCTCAGGGTCGCTGCTCATGACCAGTAGACTGTAGATCAGCTGACTGCCACTGCTCCCAGTGGGTCAGACGACCTTACTCACAAAGCCTCATTCATTAAACAGAAGTAAGTCCATGTCCACACACAATGTACTTTCAATTTCATAGTTTCTTTTCCGATTTAACTGAAAAACTATACATCACGACCTTTCAACATCCACAAGCCGACTTTACTGCCTCTACCCCACATGTTCAGAAGCTTTTCATTTTTGAAATGTCGTACTCGGTGCAGCCGATGCCGAGCATGTGTGCGCTTCGAGAGCTTTGGCAGCAGATACACAGACGCGAAGGAAACGGAGACAGCTCGGCTGTTGATATCATCAGTCTCATCGCAGTTCAGCAGAACTTTATCTGTAAACCATTCAGTTCTCTGTGGCAATACATCAGCCCTGCCAGACCAACAAACATTTACCTAATCCGAGGAGAAACGTGTCCAATACTCCAAAGTACCTTAACTTCGTTAGTGATATATTTACTCCGGTGATTTCTGCAAATATATAACCAGACTAAATGTGAAATTTGTCATGGATTATACCAAATATATTCATGAAGGAAAGTAGGAAGTAGGAAATGTGCCTGTATAAAACATGTACTGAAATATCATTTGAACCTTGTTATGTCTTTGTTTAAATACAGCTATAGTATTCATGTTAGGGAGAGTTTAGATTTTATAGTGAGCTTAAAGGGACAGTTTTGAGAAAGAGTAAGGTGAGAAAATGATCAGTTTAATGCTGTGGCAGTTATAGTTTCTCACCCTGGTGTAGGAGAGGGTGACGTTGCGGTGCTGCGTGTGAAACTGCAGAGTGATGAACGCGGCCTCGGGGGAGATCCGGGATACCACGGCCTGCACCGTCTCATTCTGGGAGACGCTCACGTTCTGGAATGTTCCCGGCAGGAAAATCACACGGTCTGTGGCAGAGAGGGGGGGAAAAGTTCTCATTTAGTTCAGCAGCTTGATTGCAGCATGTGGCATTTCAACCACTCATCTACACCATCATCATGTACCCTCCGCTCGACATACTCTGTGCAATGCTTGTTAATTAAACAGAATAAATGACACGCAAATTTGTCCATGTGTATTTGTAACCAGACACAATAAATGAACTATTTTCTCTAATAAACAATAAACTAAACCTATACAACAAAATATTATTGTAAAATAGGTCGGGGCTAGAAAATCTTTCAGACAAGTCAGTTTATCAGATCATCAGTAGTTTGTTGTCTTAAATATCTCTATTCAAACTGACTGACCTTTAACCAACATGTCAACTTTTCATTAAAGATGCTTCCAGTTAGTTTTATTCTCCTTGACATTTTATTTAAATTAGAACAACGATTGAAACCTTCAGTGAGATGATCTGTCAGTCAGATTCTTTTATACTAAAACCATCAGCTGTTATCTCATGATCTTCGCCCTGGCCAACAACATTGAAGCCAATCTTCCACTGACCTTCTGCCTATACTTTGTTTTTCCTCGTGTTCTTTTCTATGTCAAATCAAACAGTGATGATTAATTAACTACAGATGCATTAACCCTTGCATGACCACTAACTGTCCATCGGTGGAATGTGTGCATAAGCAGTGACATTTGATCGGTTGTGTAACACCATGACCGCCCCAAGTAAACTACAGTTTATCTGTCTGGAAAGCTTGACTAATAAATAAACACGGGATATTTTCCCATATGTAGCATATTTATCATTTGGCCCCTCAACCCTATCAGGGGCCTATTCTACAGCTCCAGTCGACACTGTAAGACTGAACTTTCACCGCTGTTTATCTTCAGCTGATCGCTCGGATTTATTTCGGTGGTTGTCGTCTTTAGTAGCCATGTGTACAGCGCATAACTTGCACAACATGACTTACGGCCATTTTAAAATACCTGCGACCATTTTATCACATTTGCCACTGTAACCTGTAACAAACCAACTTTGATCATGTGCATGCTCTTTTTGAATGATGTTTTTGAGACGTGCGTTTGTCTCTCGTACAAAGAGCGAGGATGTCAAGTGTTAGAGCTAAAGCACTGAAGCGCATGCAGGAGATTTGTTGCCTGATCCATACACTTTTCTGTTTGCTGGCCAGACTCGGTTTGTCTCCCACCTTAATGAGTGGAGAATATCTTTGTATTGTATACCTGTGTCACTTTTGAGGCAATTATAGATAAACACCGGCAGAATATTGATTAGATATCAACCACTCAGTGATGGTGAGATGGGAGCTCCTCTGTGACCATGACAACAGAAAAGCAGCTAAATCTTACTCTTTGAATGGTTGTGTCGGTGTCTTTAAGAGCTTCTAAACACTAAAATGATTTCTTTAGTCTCAGTTTCAGAGTGGAGTGTCCGCATGATGTTCTCTGTGCTGTTTCAGAGGCTTCTACATTCTGACAACAAGAACATGTGGAGTGAAAACACCGACTACTTAATATTAATCTAAACAACTTCAACAACAGCATAGATCCGTGGTTACTTATGTCTTGTTCTCCAACTGCAGCAGAGATGGTGGAGTATTTATCACCTCAGGTGACTGGGGCAGGTTCTCAGTTCTCTTTAGTACCTTTATTAATCTGGATCTCAGATATCCCGGGCACGTCGGCCCTGTCACTGTCCCAGTTTCCTTACTACACACACTGTTTGTTTACCTTCACGTGATTCAAAAACTCATGGTGCTAGACGAACTTTGCTTTTTGACTCTCACCACATAAACCGCAATATTTTATGAATACTACCTCTGTTGTCAGACTGATGCAGCTGTTAAACGCATGTGGAGTGCGTTGAGCTCTCTCGGCCACCGTAGGGAATATAGGATTGTTGACATACATAAAGCTACGCCTAAATACATATGTATACATACATAGTTAGAGAAACATACCGACATATATATATTCAACACAGACACAGCTAGCTAGCTTAAAGTAGAATATGATATTTCGCTAGCTACACAACAATAAGGCCAATGACACTTCAGTGACAGGCAGAACACATTATCTAGGAATGTCAAAGGAACCACTTCCCTTCCTTTCTTCACACAGTGACCATGTGTTGAGATAAAAAGAAAAGTGTAAGCGTATAAAAATCGTTAGCTTTAGCAACTCACTTTCCACTTGAGCTCGAACTTCGCGCATCGAGGGCAGAAGAAGAAGCAGCAGCAGCAGCAGCAGCGGCGGCGGGGACCGAACCCAGACAGTCATGTTCCCCCCCCGCTTCGTGTCTTCCACTCTTCAACCGTGTCCTTTCAGTCAGACCGCTGGGGACCCCGCTGTCTCCGGTGTTTGGGTAGAAGTCCCCGCAGAGAGAAGAGCGACATGCTGAGCCGGACAGACAGGTCCCGCGGCCACAGGAGCCAGGAGCACCGCCTCACCGACTGCCGCTCTGACTGCTGGACCCGCGAGAATCCCGCCCTCTGTCCCGCGATAACTCCTCCTCCTCCTAACCATAACCCATAACCCTCCAAAATATGATTGTATAAAAAGGATAGTTCACCAAAAATGAAAATCCACTCATTCTCTACTCACCACTATGCTGATGGAGGTGTGGGTGAAGAGTCCAGACACCACTTTTCAGGGGTAAACAGTGTTGCAGCCAAATCCAACACAATTGAAGTAACTTGTGAATCCTTCTTCAGACGTAAACAAACAACAACATAACCTTCCTCCATGCTGCTCCTGTGGTGTCATCCAAGGACTTTTAGGCTAAAAACGTCGAATTTGAACGTCGGCACTTATAGTTGGATGACACCACACGAGCAGTTTAGAGACATTTTATGTTTTTTCTGATGTTTTTTTTTACGTTTCAAGTAGTGGTCACAATTTACTTCAATTGTATTGGATTTGGCTGCAACACTGTTTACCACTAAAAACTCCGGATGTGTTTTGTGGACTGAAACACTTCACCCACCCCTAGGGTTGCAAAATTCCGGGAATATTCAAAGTTGGAAACTTTCCATGGGAATTAACGGGAATAAACGGGAATTAACTGGACATTTTGTGGGTAATTTATACTAACTGTATTTACCTTGTCATATACAGACATAAATATAAACATTTTGTTTTGTCATAAGCTGATTTGAGCCCTGAGGAAACTTTGGGCACTTGACTATATGCTTCTGCATCTTTGTGGCATTCTTAACATAGGTCTTTGCACAGTATTTGCAAATGTACACAGCCTTTCCTTCTACATTGGCTGGGGTGAAATGTCTCCACACATGAGATAGTGCACGTGGCATTGTTCTGTAGAATAAGATGAGAAAAAAGCTTGTAAAAAACACTAATGCAATGCCAGAGATATAAATAGTTAGCTAAACAATTGGAATCGTCTTTAAAAATATTTTACAATTGATGGATAAATGAATAGAAATAGGCTAGATGAACAGATGAACAATCCTCAATCAGCATGCTTATATATTTTCCCCAGTAATATCATCAAAACTTCCCTGACTAGTCCTTGGGCTAATGCAGTAGTGTGGCCTCAATAGCCCTGCTGTAGTGTGCAGGATGCTGGGAATTATCTGTGCATGTGATGGAGAAATGCACAGTGCAGGGTTGAAATTCAACGTGCAGCGTGTGCTGCATTCCATACATCTTTAAAATAGAGTTTTGAATGACGTTTTTATTGCTCAGCGTTTAATTTGCGGTAACATTTTTTTTTCAAAATTCCCAAAATTCCCGAGCTTAACTTCCCATGGAAAGTTTCCGGAAATTTACCGGAAATTCTCCGCCCCTTTGCAACCCTACCCACCCCTCCATCGGCATAGTTGTGAGTAGACAGTGATTGAATTTCCATTTTTCTGTGAACTATCCCTTTAAGACATTTCCTATCAGCCCCTTGCTTCCTAAATATTAGCATGAACAGCAGATGGACTGCCACTTACAGCCAACACACTGTGGCCAACTTTGTGGTTCTCGGAAAAAGTGGCAGACATCAGCTTTCAGACCATAACATCAAAGTCACGAGTTATTTCAAAGCAGTAAAAACACAGTTTGACTTTATTTGTTCCATTTAAAGAAAGGTTTTGAGCTATTAAAATAAATACCATAATGTGCAACAGAAGAAGGGGGTTAGGGTTAGGGTTAAAAAAAAGATTTGGCTCGAGTTTGAAGAAGAATGTTGGTTTCCACCCGCCAATAAACTGAATAAAGAAGCAGAAGAAGAAGTTGCGGAAGGGGCAGTTTGATTTTACACCACAATCTGTGTCAGACGCAGTTTCTATTCCTGCTTTGATGTTGACAGTGTGGAACACTAACACAAGTAGTGAAAGGGAGAAGTGGGGTACTTGCACAGGGAGCCCAAACAGAAGACATGTGTCACACAACGTCCATAACAGCAGAGACAATTTCATGTTTTAAAGGTTTATTTTAACTCAAGCCCTTCTTTTACTCATTCACACTTTCAAACCTCGCAGGCACCACAGGTCCATGCATGCTGATGAGCAAACATAACATAACACAAGTACCAACGATTAAAAAAAGAAAGAAAAGAAAGATGTGTGCACACTGCTAGTGTCTGAATCACCAGACGGGGATGCAACTCCGTAGCACTATGCCGTAAATACAGCCGCAGAACGAGGAGGATGATTGTTAAGAGTCTTTAGGGTAAAAGGTGAAGTGGTTTGTGGCAACGGACTGTACATACTATACACAATAGTGGCAGCAGTTGGAGGGGGCCGGGGTCGGGCTCTAACTTTTTCGTAAGCTGACGTCAGCACTGGTCAGCAGCGGCGACAGCGACGTGCTCTCTGATGCGTCTTCTCGCTTCAGAAGGAGGAAAGCCTCGCGACTGATCCCCAGCAGCTCTCGAAGTCCATTGTTCTCCAGCTGAAACGCAGACACGGGGAAAGCACAGCCATAAGTTCAGATGGAACAGGACAACAGCAAACATCTCTTACATCTAATGTTGCATATCGGTGGTTGAAAGTAAGTTGCATTGACGAATATACCACAAACTTTGCACTTCCGTATGGCCCTAATATACTCATCATATGAAGTGACTTCTCTGTGATGGAAATAGTTTGGACTCAATATCACTGCTGTCATTCCATTTTTTCTGAACTCTCCAGTCACACTGGGTCCTTTAGTTTCTGTAACTTTCTTCAAGTCACGGCAGCATCATCTACTAACTGCAGTTGATAAGATCTAATGGCTTCAATTAACCTTTGATCAAATGACTGTGTGCAAAGAGAACTGTGTGGCTCGTAGTGTCGACTCACAAAGAATGATCTCTCAGCTCTACGGAGCATTTTGGCCTCTCTCAGCTCACTTTTGAGATTTGGGGACTTTTTACTTTACGGTTCTGATTCACTCTGACCGATCTCATCAGTGTTGTTTCCAGTTTTCAGTGAAAAGTCTCTGTTACCCATTGTTCACTGCTGGCCATCCACCGCATTGTAGACAAACAAAGTTAGAAAGTAGCTGGTAAAAAAAAATAATCTTGCATGTCAAAGTAATGATAAAGCTCAAAATTGGTCTGTTTTGATGTTGTGCTTCCAAATTATGGGTGTAAGAAAGCCACAGTGTCACAAAACATAGGTCACACCTTTCAAAGAGGAACATGCATATTGACTTTGATTCTTCAAGTGCATCTGAAAATTAATGGAAATAACCCGTGCAGCAGGTTTGGCAGGATTTGCTTTTACCTCGAGCTGTTTAATCCTCTCCTCATCTTCACATATCTGCCCTTCATCGACCTCTATCGCCTTCCTCATCACAGAGGCCATCTCATTGATCTTGTCTATGTGTGCTTGCATTTCCTACAACAAAAGAAAGGTCAACGTAAATTCATCATCTTGTCAGTTCACAATCAACTGAGAAAATTGAGAAAAGGTTAACTGAGATTTACAATATTACTGGTCACTTACAGCCATAACTAGCTGTTACTAACCGTGGTGTGCTGCTCCTTCAGCTGGGTCACGATGGCAGGGTCGTCCCTCTTGCTGGCCATGAGGAGCCTGAACACCTGCTCCCTGTATTTGGTCATGATGAGCTCTAACGCAGACTGGTGTTCCTCCAACGATGACCGCAGCTCTGCAGGAAGAGAGAGGAGAAAATACTAGAAAAAAAAGACTCCTACAAGAAAATCAGTCCACTCTTTGTGATTAACAACCACACCTCTGGCTTTTGCACACATGATGTAACAACGACAAACAGCCATCGAGTCTTTTTATATCTTATGGCAATTCCAAAATAAAGAATCCCACTGTGTGTCTTTGTATTTTTGTCCTATATCCTCTGTGTTCTTCATGAACACAAAGCTCCACATACCAACCTTTATTTTCCTGCTGTAGCTCCCTGATCTGACGGTTCTCCTGCTGGATTCCAAGGACCAGACTTGAACGAGGCCGATGTCGTGCGACCTGGTTCAATGAGTCAATCTCCTCCTGGTACTGCCAAAAAGAAACAAACAAACCAACTTTAAATCAACAACTGAAAGGCGGCAGTCTAAATTGCTAGATATAAAGATTATAAAAGGAAAATAGTGCTTGACCAGACTCATTTTATATATTTATTTTGTTGGTTTAAAAAAAAAAAAAGGAAGAACGTTATTAACCTGCCATATATCACTCTATCCATGGTCATTTTGTATTAAAGCATCTATAAAATGAAGTCAGGTCTAATCGGCACCAGGCTACATGTGACACCCTACCTGTTTCATGGCGTCCACTCGCTTGTTGAGGGATGTTGTTTGCTCGATTAACATCTCAGCTGCGTTGTCGTGGTTACGGAGCCTTTCCACTAAGGACTTGGCGTCTGCCAAGACCTTCTCCAAGGTACAGTTCATGCCTGAGAAAATGAAAGTCATCATTAGAAGGAACTATGACAGTTTACCGAGAGCAGCATTGTTGCTTCGAGTTTGAAAAGGAAGAGTGGGTTCCTCACTTTGTAACTGGATAATGTTGCCATTGTTGATCAGAGATATGTCAGTGTAATAAATACCAAAGTAGCCTGAACACCAATCAATTGAATGCATAATAAATGATCAATGATAAATTATGTCATAAAGCGAGGGTAGCGTTCTCTTTTCTGCTGTCTCACTATGTCTCTGTTGATAACTTGTGCATGTAAACAAATGCAGAGCATACACAGTGTTATTTCATATCATCCATCTTGCCTATCAATTGCTATTTGAACTTTAGCTCACTTTCTGACCTCATGTAAAGACACCAATCGAAACTGAAGCTCCCCATGTGTAAATCTCAACACTGGGCCCAGTAAGCCAGTGAAGTGAATGAAACTAACATTGATTGATCTGAAAAAGACCAAAACTAAGAAAATAGACGTAATTTAGCAGAGAACTGACTCAATGCACGCTACTTAGCTGGTTAGCTAACCTCGTCCCACCTTGGATGACAGCTGCTGTGTCAGCTAACTCACTCGAGCTTACATCACTGAGTTGTAAGTGATATATTTAGTAGGTTTGTCTCCACTGTGGAAAAGACAATTACACACTCTCGTTATTCTACTTCAAGTAACAGACTAAAAGTAGCACTGCTACACAAACCTGAGTCTTTGCTAACTTATTAGCTGATAATAAACCACGCTAAAGCTGTCATAACAATTCACGTGAGGCTCATCTTCTAAACATGCTGGTACAACTGTCATTTCTGACACTTAGACCGATTGGACATGAATTCAGGAATAAACTGCTGTACCTGGAGAGCTCACAGTGCAAGACATTGGAATTTAGCTTAGCCGCTGCTTCCTGTTGATGTTTGGTAGCTAACATTAGCTACAGGCTATCATCGGTCCCCATCAAGATTGGCGATGCAGCTCTATTATCTCTTGTAGCACACGGAGATTTAAACGGAGTGGTTTCGCTGGACGCTCCTCTCGGTGGCTGTAAACAGCCTGGAGCTGCTACAAGTAGCCGCAGCTAATCCGAACGAAAATAGTCAACGATAGTAACGTCAAGTCCTGCGAGATCTTACACTCCCGTGACACTCTCGCGAGATGTGGTCAAATCACAGGAAACATGGCGGACAGGCTAACGCAGCTTCAAGACGCTGTCAACTCGGTAAGACGAATTTTGGAGTTTTCTAGAGTGAAACCGCAGCGAAATAGGCGGCGATGCAATTTAAAGTAAACTTTACTTGTTAAATAATGTGATGGTGGTGAATAATGTGAAGTATTATGCGCAGTATCTCGGATTATTGACCCGTTAACATTGCTACATCACCGGGTAGCTAACGACCAGGGGGCCGCAGCGTGAGACCAGTGCACTCTCAGATTATATTTGTCAGTGTTACGCAGAATGACACCGTCGCAAACACGTGTCTCCGTGTGAAGCTCCCTCCAGTGACGGTGTGTTGTTCTGTGTGTGCAGCTTGCGGACCAGTTCTGTAACGCCATCGGGGTCCTGCAGCAATGTGCGCCTCCTGCCTCCTTCAGCAACATCCAGACGGCCATCAACAAGGACCAGCCCGCAAACCCCACCGAAGGTGATCCATCTGCCCGTCTTGTGATGCAAATCTTCTCATTACTCTCTCTCCTTCACATGAGAAACCACTAAGTCTATACCGTCACAAAATATACTTTTTCCACCTCAGTCTGTGATGTTATGAATTTGCAGGAACAATATTTAGAAATATACAAAAAGTATGGACGTTGTTGCTATTGGTTAGGAAATGAAGTTACAGGTTTCTGACCCAGTTCTGACCTGGTATTAACATCCGTCCTGTGTGATCCAATCATCCGACAGCACTAAGTTCAGGTCCTTAAATCCGATCACCGCAGCCACGTTTATAGGTTGTTTGACAATGTGGCCACATTCTTTACGCTGTGTTAACATGAATATGTCCTGGGCCTCATGTGACGGACCGCCTACTCAGCTGACGTCCTCTGACCTGCTACAGTTTGTCAATGAATCAGTGACCATACATTTATTTGCTTGTGGCCGCCGCCACAATATCACTGGCAACCACAAAATGTATGGTACCTCTCTCTCTCTCTCGTGAGAGATGCACCGAATACAAGACAAATATTTAATTTTCATTACACATATGTTGTTTATCTGTATCCGGTTTTGCAAATTGAGACAGGAGTAACCACAATGTAGCTCTGCGCCCCTCAGTTATGTTTAAACCTTGCACCTTGTATTGTATTCATTATCTTTTTCCTCTGTCCAGAATATGCCCAGCTGTTTGCAGCCCTGATAGCCAGAACAGCCAAAGATGTGGACGTACTAATCGACTCTCTCCCCAGTGAGGAGTCCACAGCAGCTCTGCAGGTCAGCACATACACAAGCATCTTTGAATGTCATTATCCTCAATTTTCTCAATGGCAGTCTTAACTCAGTAGGATCTACTAACCTGTTCATCCTACACCCACCTTCTCTGCATGTTGACACCATCCATGTTTGAACTAAGTCATTATGGAACATTTACCTCAGGGAGACTTTGGTTTAAATGTGCAAACGCCATTACTTCAACAGAGGGAACGCACGAAAGCTCCGCTTGTATTTCTAGCTTTCGGCCTGTAGAGGGAGCCAGGTGATCGCTCAGACAGCTGCTTCCTGCACTGACAGCTCTGGCTCTGACAGGCAGAGTGATGCCTGCTCATGGGTATTAAATGAACAACCACATGATTGTTGTCTCTTTCCAGGCTGCTCTTCTGGTCAATTATTTGTAGAATCCTAGAGGCTGCTAACACACACAAGGACTCAAGTTTTCAGTCATAATCAGTTTATGGTTTACTGTATATTTATGTTATTGTCCTGTATCTTATTCAAACTCTTACAGAATAGTTGTCTTTACTATATTTTAGGGTTTGAAAAATACAGATTTTTTAAAACAGGGTTAGTGTGGTTGCTCTGAGAAAATAGAGCAAACACATTGGGTCAAACTAAAATCATCCCTCTGTAGTAACTGGATAAAAATAATGCCAGTGACACTGATCTTCAAGAAAAGTGAGGATGTATCTTAAGACGGGAAAAGGTACTGCTACAGTGTTGGTTCCATACCAGAGCAAAAACAAATTTTAATGTATGTAGACAAAGATTCACTGAGGTACATGATTTTATTTTTAGCTCCAAGGGTACACCCCCAGGGACTCTGTGCACAACTCTGAATAACTTCCTTTTAAAGCAGAAAACCCATAAAGTGGCATCTGTCATTTCAAATTAAGAAGCAGCTTTCATCAAGTCACACTGTGAATTTCTTGACCGACGTACTGAGTCAGCTGTTGATCAGTGGATGAGACCAATAAATATACAGCCATAAACATGCAGCCATAAACGAGAGTCATAAGTGAGGGATCCCTCTCCTAGGATGGATAGAAGCGCTGCGTGCAACAGACCACATCAATAAAATAACAGTATTTAAAACATTCTCCCATTCACAGTTTGCGGATTCTAGTTTATTGACTTTAATAGTGATAAGAAGTCAATACAACCCCCGTAGCATTGTGACGTGCAAATGTCTGGGCATCCTTCTACTTTTAAAAGTCTCAGAACTTAATGCACTCATTATAATTTAATTGGTTCATTAGGACTTGAAAGACCAGTCGGGGTCGATCACACAGGTCAGGATCCACATTCCCTGACTCTTCAAAGCTTCTGGTAACACTTAACAACCACAGACTCTCCTCTAAACAACTGACTGAGCATCTGAGAATTAAGCTAATTGATGCCCATGGCGCAGGTCAGGCTATAAAAAGATACCAGAGTCCTTCCAGCCTGATGTTTCCACCGTTTTAAATGTCAGTTAAGGGGAACTGTGCATCTGCTGAGCAGGAAGGTAAAGCACAACCTGAGGGATGCAGTGATTGTCACATCAACATCATCAGAAAACGTTGCAACCTCCTGACATTATTAGTGTTTTAGGTCAAAGGGGTGCAGCCTTGGTTTATTTGTTTCAGGGTTGAAGCTCAGTCCTTATTTGCACACCAACTTTCTAGAAAACGAAAGGAAATGGCATCAGTCATAGTACTAACAATAAAACCTCATAAACCTTCTGTATAAACTATTGGACAGATTACCATGAAACCTGATGGAAGGATGTGGTATGGGTCAGGAAAGAACCAATAACATTTTTGTGCAGATCCAGTAGTTTAATTTTCACTTTCTTTAACATTTCGAGATGGGGCATTTTTTGACATAGTCACCAATTTCCCAAGAGGAAAATTCACTGACCTCGTTGAAAGAAATCAGGCATTTTTAGAGAACTGATATCTATGAGTATGTACTATTTGTTACAACTTTAAGGGGACTGTTAGGCGTTGGTAGAGGTATTCTCTCTTTTGAGTGCTGTTCTAGTTATAAATACATCTCACCTGCTGTGACCTCCCATCAGGCGGCCAGTCTGCGGCAGCTGGAGGAGGAGAACCACGATGCAGCAGCTCGTCTGGAGGACGTGGTTTTCCGTGGCGATATGCTGCTGGAGAAGATCCAGAGCGCTCTGGCTGACATAGCCCAGTCTCAGCTCCGCACCCGCAATGGAGCCCCAAGCCAGCCTTCACCATCCGAATCCTGACCCACAACACATGGATTACACCTTTGGACAATTTCACTCATGTTTTGACTCTTTATATTTACCTTCAGAGGCCAAACTGTAAAGATGAAAGCCTCACACACAGGCTGGATGTGTCTAAACGCCCATCAGAGTGGTGTGGAGGATATTCTCTCACAGGTCTGGATATTTACAGAATATATTGATCTCCAAATGAGCTTTTCTTCTGCCCTTAATGTTAATTGGCTGAGAAAGATTTACAAATGCCGACTTCTTGGCCTGAAAACCAACAGGAGAGGGCCAAAAGAAGACATCTTCACATACACATGTGGAAAACTACTTCCTCGTGGTGAGAAAAGAGTTTAAAAGGTTTTGTATGTTTTATGTACAGTATATGTTGAGTTGCATCTCGATGAACTTTTGTAGATATTTATGAATAAAATCATAATTCTCATTTTGCTGCTCTCAATATGATATCACTTGTTTTCTGTAGCTGTCTGTTTTTTCCTTATTCTTTTTTTAAAAATAAAGCTTCAACAAACTGTGGATTTCACTATTTGAAACAATTATAGGTAAACTAGTGTCACACTTTTCAGTATGAATTCTGTACAGTGCAACTTTGTTTCTTTTCCCCAAATTTCCTCAATAATACAAACTTTAGAACTGATGTTTCATCCTCATTCAGTTTCAGTGGGTAACTTTTTTCTGTCATTGTTCACTTGATAATCTTCTAAACAATTGAAAGCTAACACGTAGATACAACACGAGAATGACAGTGTAACGCCTACAGCTTCAAAATGTTGACTTTTTAAAGTTCCGAGTTCTGGTCTTTAAATATTTTGTGACATTTCCAAGGGTTGCATAAGAAAGATAAAAATAGTGCCGGGGGGGTAAAATAGGGAAGAGATCTGCTGATGTTTTAAAAATATACATGATGGGAAACTTAGGCATTTTAAGTTCCCGTATGAGAAATCTGAAAAATTGGCACCTAAATTACATAATCTACAGAAATGTGTTTATTCAAAATTATATCAAAAGTTCTTAGAACATTTTGATGAAGTTTCTAAAGAAAAATTCTTATTTTATGTGAATATTTTCTAAAGCCAAGGCAACCTGAGAAGACCCCTGATGATTTATAGAAGAGGAAAAAACACTAACTGAATGTTATTATAAAGGTTTTCATAAGCGAGATAAAAAAATCTGTGCTGAAAGCAATAGGGAAGAGATCTGCTGATGATTTAAAAATATACCAAATATACCTGAATTCTATATAAAATATATAGAATTCAGACAACTGCAGTAGGTAGAAATACTGGCATCTAAAAGTGTCATCAACATAAATGTATTTAAAAGACTTAAAAAGCTCTTATGTATTCTCCAAAGAGATATATATTTATATTTGCATATTTTCTAAAGCCCAAGCAACCGTGAGATTCATAGAAGAGGAAACAAACTGATAATTTTGTAATTTTGTCGTGATCCCACACATTGAAAGTCATGTGGGGCTCTGAAGTCTTGATTTTAATTCAAAATGTGTCTCGGTGGTCTGATGGGCTTCAGAGTGAACTTTGCAAAGCATGGGCTGTGGGCCAGAGCGTTTATAGAACCAAGTCTAAATATAGTTGCTGTGTCACAGCTCAGTGGGGCCCATTGATGTGAGAAATGTGAGAAATATAGAAACAGCCTTGTCTGCTACAGACACCACACCCAGAAGTGTTAGCAGACTAGACCCCACTTTCTGTGCATGTTGACATCATGGCCTCAACAGTAAAAGCACTCAACCCGTCCAAATATGGCGACTGGTGACAGGAGAGACTTCACCCACCGGCCTGTGCTGATTCTCACTGTGTTTTGTTCAGAAAGACATTGTTCTTGGTGTTCCAGCTTTGTAGTCTACATTATTAAGTAGTAATTGAGTAATTTATTCGCTGCATCCTGCTCCTCTCAGTTTACAAGGAAATGCCAGATAAGGTGGATGCATTTCTAAGAAGCTTTGCTGGGATGATTGGAGGAAACAAGTCATTATTATTGTTTTTTTTATTGTGAAAACGTGATCTGACGTTTCCACATTTTATGTATTTTGGGCCAAAACTAGTCATCCTTACACCACAGGCTTCAGATCTTGCCTTCAAAGCATGTAGAATACAGCCGTGGCCTGTCTGGGTCCTTGTCATGCTTTTATTGTTATATTATCACATTGTACACTGGTTTAAATCTATTATATTGCCACTAGGCTCAAGTAGTCCAATAAAAATCTCCATGGTGTAAAGATACAGGACAATAGGTCTGTTACATTTACACATCAAAGACATTTTAATTTAAAAATAATTTAGGTCTCTGCACATCAATAAAAACCTACAATTTGTATTTTCAATGTGACCTTTGATTGACCTCAGATACCCTCTTGTAGTTCATATATCATTATTCTATGGTAATGTTTATTTAATATAATTCTATTAAAAATATCAGAATAGCATATTAAGTGTTTTCTATAAGAATAATCAAAACAATGACGCAATAATCCTTTTAATTCCCGTAGCTGTTTTATTCTCTCATAGCTGGGAGGGATTATCGGCTGCTACCCAAATCAACGCCACTCCCCCGGGGTGACGTAAAACATTGTGATTGGCTGACACACCTGTCAATCCCGGATCTATCCCTTAAATGATTGGCTAGCGGGAAGCAGCGGTCCACTTGCTCGCCGATGATTGGCCCGCGCGAACGTCACTCAAGCGCTGACGCCGCTGCGTTTGCCCAGAACGTGGACGAGGCCAGCGGTCCCCAGGAAGCAGCTCCTGCCTCACACGGGTGTTTTGTGTCCCTGTAGACGGAGGCAGCGTCCAGTCCGGAGGTCAGAGGTTACTAACGGAGGCTTGAGGGTATTTTTAAACAATGTCTGGTTAGCTTGTCGTTAGCCTCGGGGGGGCTCGTGCTATGATTGGCGCGAGCTGTTTATCCTGGTAGCTCGGTGTTGACGAGCGGTGAACTGGAGCCTGTAGCCGCACATCACAAAACCCACCGGATAACATCTTTTATTTCTTCACCTGTGTGGCCGGCGGCGAGCCCATCTTCGACTCTGGAGCAGGACACGGAGGTGGGTGCAAATATGTCTCTACCAAAACCTCTTTACTTTTTTTTTTTATACTCTCGGGTTTTGAATCTATTGTGGGGATGGAACCTGCCAGACAGACGCGTAGCGCACAAAACAGCTATGCTAACTCGACCCCGCGTCAGACTGAGCCAGTGTTTACAATGTCCGGAGAGATGTCAGAGTGTGAAAACCGTTATCTCCCGTCACGTCTGAGGCAGCAGTGGCGGAGCTACAGTGGCACCTGGCAGGGGCTCTGACAGGCGGAGGTGTGAGGTGTCCGCTTAAAGGGAGAGTTCACCGAAAAATGAGAATTCACTCGTTATCTACTCACCACTATGCCGATGGAGGGTGGGTGAAGGGTTTGAGTCTGTAAAACACTTAAGGAGTTTCAGGCGTAAAGAATTGGCGGCTAAATCCAATTGAAGTAACTGGGGGACCGATCCATCAAACATAAAAAAATAAAAAAAAACATAAAATGCCTCCGTACTCTCGACTCTGGTGTCATCCAAGTGTCCGTAAGCCCCGATATTCAAATCAGACTTGAAACGGCGTCGTTTACACCATCTTTTCAGTCTAAATGTCCGCTACCGGAAGCAGCGATGCTTGGGCGGGAGCTTGTGCGGCTCCAGAGGACATTTAGGATGAAAACACGGTGTAAATGAAAATTTTAAATACACAATGGTGGCACTGACCTTGAAGGAGCAAATGTTTCTAAGTATTACCACCAGTCTATGATTTCCACTTAAAACATTTTTTATAGCTATGGATACGGACATATTTCAGCAGAAAAAAAATCTGCGTAATGATCAAAGTATTAAGGAATCATTACTGAATCAATTTAGTGGTTGTTTTATGCAATTTTATGTCAATATTATAAGTTGTCAGATTTTGTATGTGTGTGTGTGTGTGTGTGTGTGTGTGTGTGCGTGCCCCATTCCCCTGTTCAGAGTCATGACTGAGTCCTTTCATTCAGGACGGAAAGGGTTTCCTGTCCAGTCACTTACAGTATTTAAAGGGTGGAGTGTGTCTCTGGGTTTCCAGACACATACGTAAACCGCACCAAACTGAGAAACCCACCATGTGGGGAAATAGTTACACTCTGAATCCTCTGCCCACTTTAAATTCATATTCATGCCCAATAGATAATAGTATTGATCACATGTGAGGCATTATGAGTCTGACTCTTTAAGTAATTTTCTAATGTTCAATTATAATTTCCACTCGATCTGCATATGTCTTTAAAATCTGAAATAGCACTGATATAAGAATGGTTGAAGCTGTAAAATAAGAAAAAATCCTTAAAATTTTTCAACAAAGTTTGAATAATTGGTTACTCTTGGTAGATCTTAGTTTCAATTGTCAGATGTTACCCATAGCTCTCAGGCTGCATGCTTTACTCTGTTAATATTCAGCTTGCTTTCAAACTTTCTTCCTTATAAGTGTCGTGAAGTAGCCGTGTTTGTTTAGCTGTGGGGTGGATCTGGTTAACGTCGAGCCAAACTGGATCCTTTCAGTCTGAGCTAAAGGCCCAGCTGACTCCGCTGTGACGCAAATGTTTCTAACTGTTTAAATGATGCTTCATTTTCCACTTCGGTGGAAAAACCACCACAAAAGTTTATAGTGAAATGTCACAGTCGGTAAAGCACAGTTATAAGTAACGAAATGAATAATAGTTGAATTCCACTGAGCTGTGCATATTCACTGATACAGTATAGACCACAACATTCAAAATGACCAAATTCCATTTAGGTAAACAAGCTGCAGGGTCCTGGTATTTAACATGCAGGCCCACTGGTGCTGCTGGGACACTTGATGGAACTGAGCCATCGTTAATGAAATTAGTTTCGTTCAGTTCATTTAGTTTCCAGTGCTTACTGTGACAAGTGGAAGGAGTCAGTTGTGCATGCTGACTCTCTCAAGTGTGGGGGGGGGGGGCTCACCAACTGAACCATTGTTAACCTTATCACATGATACTTGTAATGTGCAGGGAAGAACTTCATAGACGAGTATTTAGTGTCACCTTTCATTTATGACCTATTTATTTACAATCTTAACCTTTTGGGGAATGGGGACAAACAATAATGGAGTCTCTTTGTGCATGTCCATAGCTTAGCTTTATCTTTATTTCTGTATTTAGCAAATGGTCTATATTTATGTAATGCATTTCTAGTCCTAATGACCACTCAAAGCTCTTAGCAGTACAGTTTTGCCAGTCAGCCATTCACACATTCATATAGTGCCTATGCGCAGGACTTTCTCTATCGAACATCACTCACACACTGTCGGCACAGCTCTCAGGGGCAATTTGGGGTTCGTGTTTTGCCCAAGGATACTTAGTCATGTGTGATAGAGGTGCCAGGGATTAAACCATTCACCTCCTGAGCCACAGCTGCACAAACTCTGGCCCCATTGATATTATAGATAGAGGCTCCCCTCAAGAATTAAGAGGAAAGTGAGTCTGCCTGTGCTGCTTTGTGTTTGAGTTAGTGACAATGAAATGGGGTGTTTTGATTTAAGCTGAGCTTCCTTGGGGTCAAATCTGGTCAGATCTGCTACTGTGGCTCAGGAGGTAGAAACCAGAAGGCTGGTGGTTCGATCTCCATCTCTTTGTTCTGCCTTCCGAAGTGTCCATGGGCAAGATACTGCCAGCTGTGCCGACAGTGTATGAATGGTGTGTGATAGAAAACGGGCTGTGTATAAGTTCTGTATGTACTTTATGTCCGTGCGAATGGATGAATGTGACTTGTACTGTAAAGCACTTGGAGTGGTCGAAAAGACTGGAAACGTGCTGTATAAATACGGACCTTTTACCATCTCAGTTTAATCCTCCCACACCGAGCAGCCTCCAGAAGTGATTCAGAGGGTTTTTCCTCAGAAGTCAGGAAGTGTCTGGTTGTTGTGCGATTGCTGAGGCCGGGACGGGAAAGGAGCCAGTGACTAGACGAAACATGAGCCCTCTCTGTGGGCTGCAGGGCATTTTTATCCCTGTTTGAGCTAATCAAGCCAATTCGTACCATTTCTAATGCTCAAATGTTTGGACAATATACACATCCACCCTTTACCTCTTTCCCTCTATTACATAAGATGCTCATAATCTGATCATGTTAATATGCCATTAATGTAAGTAGAAGAAAATCAAAGTTTATTTAGTAGTGCATAGTTTTACCTTCTCTCTTTCACATTATCATTCATGCTCATGTATCCCACTACTGCTTGGGACGTACACCTCACAAGCCTGTGAGTATGATACTTCTGCTCACTGTGGTTTTCTTTCTACCCACACAAGTGCTAGAAGATGTCCGTGTTTGTGCTTTTGCCAGGGAGAGAACAATCGTTTCATAGGAGTGAGTGCAGAAATAATAGATCTCTATTTGTCTGCTTAGAACTGAAGTGCTCTGACGTGATGCATTGTTCTTGCAAATGAATGATGGCGTCTGGTTTTTTCTCACCAGCATAATCAACATCGGATGTTCAATTCAAGTAATTTTTCTTGGATCTTTTTCTGTCCTCCATAGATTTTTTTTCTAGTTTGATATGATCCAAATCTGTGAAGAATTCACAGGAATGCATTCTGAGTAATAGCGATTAGTTCCAGGAGTGAAACCATGAGCCAACCACAGCACGGTTCCCTGTCCATGTTCTGGGGGCACAAGAATATTTTCGTACCAAGGATCTGACGTTGGCACATCTCAGTCTGTGGTTAGGGGATCTGCTGCAGAGCTGCACTCACTGAAATGTAGAAGTGGATACTTCCCTTTCACTCACCTTTACCCTGCTTGGCTGCTCAGTGACAATTTAAATTTAAACACACTTTTACATCATGAAGTTTATCTGAACGTCTACCAGGACAACCTGCAACATGAGGCCATGCCAGTGATCGTATCTTCAGTTTGGTGTCAACATGACGACTCAATTCAAAGCAGTTGAACTAGTGTTAGTGTCTCCTGCTTTCTCTGGAAGTAGCACTGCTTACTGCTGTCATTATTTTTTATTTGACTCTTAGATTTTATTGCACTGCTTCATGAATTCATGAGTCTGCAGCATCTTTATCAGTGGTGATGACTTAGAGCTTCTTCCCTGGTTGTTTTCATGCTGTGCTTATCAGTTTGGGACATTACAAACTTCTGAATATTCTGCTTTATATCTGTCATGAAGCAAACTGATCATTATTTTCTTGAGTACTACTCAGCCTCAAAAAAAGTGGCATTAATGTTTGATAACCATTCTAAAGTAAAGTAACTCATCTATGTCATCAATCTTGACTATTCTTTTTTTGATTCTTTTATTTGCAAGTCCTCAAATGTACAAACATGGGTTATTGACTTCTCAGCTACCGAATTAAGCCCATAACTCTCTGTGTGTCTCTTAAAGCAAGTTTGCTGAACCCTCATCATTGTGACCAAAAGGGATGATTGCAGGATAAAGGACCGGTCACGCCAGAAAGTGTCATAGCGATGTTTATCAGCACGTTCCTGTGTACAAGGCAGTGTTAGTTGTTTTGTTGGGAGAAGGAGCAAATGTTTTCTGACGTAGCCACAGTGCCAGTTGTCAGGTGATTAAATTGTTCTCAACATTTTCGCTGTTTAAAATGCTGGTTTAAAAGCTTTAATGATGAATGCTAAGACGTAGCACCACACTAGCCCGGGGAAAGAGGAGTGGAAGTCAGTGAACAGATGCACAATAATGTCGAGCTGACGTTTGTGAACATTAGGTAACAACAACCACTATAAGCTTCTGGTCATATCACAGCAAGTGTGGCTGCAGCAACACAACATTGTGAGTGTATTCAATTGAGGGAGGGTGTGTTTTATTAGGAATTAACTGCACTTTGGTAACGAATATTGTAGAAGACTGAATCCTGAGTCCAATATTCCCCTCACACTATTGGAGGCACCAACTGGACTGATATGTTGGTGTGTTTTTCACAGGAAAGTGTGGCCATGACGGGAGGGACGGCAGCGACCCTTCCCATGAGCAACCACACCCGAGAGAGGGTGACCGTGGCCAAGCTGACACTGGAAAACTTCTACAGCACTCTGCTCACCCAGCACGAGGAGCGTGAGATGAGGTAAAACCACGAACTGTGGAAATATGAAACGGACGTAGACACCAGGTCCTGGAAGTGAAGCCAATACAGAAGTGCCTGAAACCTGCATTCTCTCCAATGAACAGCAGAGGGCGTCTCCACTGGTTGCAATAAGATGTTTAGTTTCTATAGAAAATGATTGTACTTCTCACTCGATTTATAACGTAGCTAAACATTTTCATACATAGTTTATATATATCAAATAGAAGTTGCCTTGGGGGGATGATACCATGTGATTGACAGCTAGCATCATCTAATGGGTGCAGGTTGTAGGAGCTCTCATTTAGGCTCACCCCTCCCCACTCCTCGAATACGATTTCTTCTGATTTTAAACAACCAAGTTTGGACAAATTGCCAAACTTGAGGCTTCAAGGCGGCAGTTCACAAACCAATATTTGTCTATTTTACTACAAAAACAAATGATTTATTGTACTTCCTGGATATTTAACCTTTAACTCTGTTCCAGACCTTTATACGACAGAGCAGCCAGTGACTGCAGTTGTCCCGCATGTAAATGAAGCTGTGATGTTGTTTAAAGCATCAAATGTCACTCGCTCCGCCACTGCTAAAGGAAACAATGCAGAGGTGTTTTATCGCAGGTGTGAACACAACGAAAGGGCGCCTTCTAATCTGCCTCTCGTGTTCTCACGTTACCTGAGAGTTGAGCTCTGGTCCAGGTAACATGGCTCAGTGTGTCTCAGCTCACTCACTCTTCACTGCATAAACTGAGAGGGGATTCATTTTCAAGATCTGATAGGCTTTAGGTCACCTGATCCCTCCTTGTGTGTTTCAACTCTGAAATATCTCACTCTTATATTGTAAATTAACTTGGTAAATTCTATATGTTTGCAGGCATTGCTCATTTTTATACTTTACACGCTATGAATTTTTTTAACCGTAGGCAGAAAAAGTTGGAGAAGGCAATGGAAGATGAAGGTTTACCAGACGAGGAGGTACAGTATGTTTATTTTAGTCTCACTCACGATTCTCAATTAGTTTTTTTTCCTCTTAAATGTTGTCTTTTTTTGTTCAATTCACTGAGAGTCTTTGTGTTTTGCAGAAAGTAATGCGGCGCTCTCAGCACGCTCGTAAGGAGACCGAGTTTTTGCGACTGAAGAGGACGCGACTGGGCTTGGACGACTTTGAGTCTCTTAAAGTCATCGGACGAGGTGCTTTTGGAGAGGTATGTATAAAAAAGAGAAATGAAAATAAGGGTGGAAAAGTTGATGGTGAACCTTTGACTTCCTCAAGTCAAGTAAGGGTCATCAGGAGAGTGTGTAGTTTCAGTGGTTCTTACCTCGACATTGACACCCGTCTGGTCACTTTCACCACAGTGTTACCACAGTGTTCATTTCATTTCCTGTGTGTTTTACTTTTGATACTGTAAATCTGCTGCTACTGTCTTCAAGCAAAGCACTGACACACTTGAATGAATCAAGGGTGATGGTGCAAACTCAATCGATCAAAATCTCTATTGGATTTTTGCTTCTGGAACCAGGCTTTTGAGTTTGACAGTTAAACCGAGGAACTCAGACCTGAAATATTATGTGTGTTTTTAAACGATCTCTCAAAACTCAGTCTTACTGAATGCCTTTTATGTAAATGTTCTCATCTATTACTTGTGTGTTTCTTTTATCCTTTTTTTTTTTAACCTTTCACTTTTAACTGTTGTTGTCTTCTTTAAATTCTATATAATTTGGGTTTGTTTCCTTGTTTTTTTTATTTGTCCTTTGTGAAGCACTTTGTCACGGTTGTTGAGTTGAAAGATGCCATATAAATGAAGTTGTGTTCATTCATATTGCTTGTGTCTTAAAATGTGATGTCGTCTCCTCCAGGTGCGTTTGGTGCAGAAAAAGGACACGGGCCACATCTACGCCATGAAGATTCTGAGAAAAGCAGACATGCTGGAGAAGGAACAGGTAAAGCATTTTGTCAACACCACAGTTCTCAGGGGACGTTAGGCAGCTTGTTAAAGGTTCCACCCTCTCCCTGCAGGTTGCTCATATCCGAGCAGAGAGGGACATTCTCGTGGAGGCAGACGGCGCCTGGGTGGTCAAGATGTTCTACAGCTTCCAGGACAAGAGGAACCTCTACCTCATCATGGAGTTCCTGCCTGGAGGTTTGCACTTTATATAGCTGCTTTCAGACCAGCTCTAAACCTAAAGAGATATTTGCATTCTCACATACAGCTCCTTCTCCGGAGTTCAGTCTGAAAGTCGATTTATTTTATTCACATCAAACCAACAGGAAAGTGACAATAGGTTGAGTGTTTCTGAACTTTGGCATAAATCAGTGTCCAACATGTATTGGTAGAAAATGGACATTTTTCAAAAGCCCTGACTTGTGAGCTTGTTGCCAGGCGACATGATGACCCTGCTGATGAAGAAGGACACTCTGTCAGAAGAAGCCACGCAGTTCTACATCGCAGAGACGGTTTTAGCCATCGACTCCATCCACCAGCTGGGCTTCATCCACCGAGACATCAAACCTGACAACCTGCTGCTGGACTCCAGGGTGAGACCACACCCACCACAAATCTCGTCCGTTTGCATGATGACTCTGTGCAGATGATTGATCAGATGTCTCTCTGCTCACAGGGACACGTGAAGCTGTCAGATTTCGGCCTGTGTACGGGACTGAAAAAAGCTCATCGCACAGAGTTTTACAGGAACCTGACCCACAACCCACCCAGTGATTTCTGTGAGTTCAAAAATCTAGCATCCACAATAAACGTCAATTACTAATGTAACCAGATCCAAATGCAGATGTATATTCATGTGTTATATAATACCATTTCAGAGAGATTCTGCTTTGGTCTCTTTTAAAAGTATATACTGTAACAATTGTGACTTTTCCTGTGTATCCTTCCCTGTAGCCTTTCAAAATATGAACTCCAAGAGGAAAGCAGAAACATGGAAGAAGAACCGCAGGCAGCTGGTAAGACTTTATCATTTTACTTGCTCTGGTATTCCAGAGAAACATTGTCTTGACCAAGTACAGGCATGGTGGCTTGGAAGGGCTTGAATTGCAAGCCTTTTTAAAGCAGTATAATACTGACAAGTTGGACATTAACCAACTTCTGTTATTGTTTTTGTTATTTTTTTTATTCTACCAAAACTTTTCACGTGTGACTTTCAGGCTTATTCCACTGTGGGAACGCCGGACTACATTGCTCCTGAAGTCTTCCTGCAGACGGGATATAACAAGCTGTGTGACTGGTGGTCTCTGGGTGTCATCATGTACGAAATGCTCATTGGTAAGCATGCATTTGTCTGTATAGCTGTTCTCAGACATGAAAAAGAGGTGTCATACACAAAGAAGACACAGACGAACATGTCAACTAGGAAAAGACAAGATCCGAGATCTTTTCGTGATGAGGGCAGATGCTGGTGTAAACAAAAACATGTTATTTCCCCAGTGGAATTTTAATGTCATGTCGTGACAGACTCTACCCAGACGCCACCACTCGCCTGAATGCTCCGGACATTTTCCTGTTGTTGTGAACGATCCCGACTTGGACAATCTCCTGTTGTGTTCTTCACATGTGAAAGGAAAATAATGAAAAATTGTAGATGGCACAAATCAGTCAGACTTTATGTTGATTGTACAAAGGAACAGTACAGCCAAGGCCCTTTGCCTTCATCAAATCGATCAAATGAGAAAAATAAGGTTTTATTATTAAGTACCTCCAGCTTTTCCTAAAATCCTCATTGGCTGTGTTCAGGTTATCCACCCTTCTGCTCGGAGACGCCGCAGGAGACGTACAGGAAGGTGATGAACTGGAAGGAAACACTCGTCTTCCCACCTGAAGTCCCCATCTCAGAGAGGGCCAAAGACTTGATATTAAGGTTTGTAAAAAAGCCTTTTTAAGACCAACTCTATGGCAAACTCACCTCAAAGCCATAGCTTGTATGTTAAGGTTTATCGGGCAGTTGTATGATCAGTCTGCTGTGTGTTTGTGTGTGTTTCAGGTATTGCACTGACAATGAGAACAGGGTTGGAGCTGTGAGTGTGGAAGAGATCAAGAGTCATCAGTTCTTTGAGTCAGTGGACTGGGAGCACATCAGGTACAGGAGGCGTTTTGTTTTTCCACCTTCTTTTGGAAAACCACTGCTCTCTGAGTTTGTCCCTCCTCCTCACTGCGTACATGATTCCCTCTGTGCCCACACAGGGAGCGGCCGGCAGCCATCTCGATCGAAATCAAGAGTATTGATGACACCTCCAACTTCGATGAATTCCCTGAATCAGACATCCTTCAGCCAGGTTTGTAGAAAGTATTCTTCTAGCCGCACTGCAGGAAAATGCTTTTTAGAACATTAATCCTGGGTAGTAATAGATTCTTGACAAAAGGGAACTTATTGAGCCACTGAACTTATTAAGGCTGTCACTTTTCCGAACGTCTAAAGTTTGAATGATTTAGACGTGACACACAATGCGTTCAAATATATTAGCCTCTTAGGTGCTCTGGTGTCATGATTGTCTGCTCAGGACGGCTGTGTTTGCGAGCATCCTCCATTTTCATAGCAAAACCCTTTTGTAAGACATTACTGTCTCTACTGATAACTCAAGAGGGCGTTTGATGAGTGAAGCTCACAGTGATCGCCCTCTGCTGGATCAGGAGACAAACTACTTCAGACAGTTTGATGCGCTTTTAGACTGAATATTTTGAATTACAGGTCGATCTTTTCTCCCATGTTCAAATGAATGTTTGAATTCAGGTATAAAAAGCAACAGCCCTATATCCCGGCCTCTTAATATGATCATGGCTACAAATACTTGTATTGGCTCCTCATTTTCAAGTGAAAATTACAATAAAAATCTTCTCCTTTTTCTTATTTCTGTGTTTGTGAACAGCCAATTCGACTGAGCCAGACTTCAAGTCCAAGGACTGGGTGTTCCTCAACTACACGTACAAGCGCTTCGAGGGCCTGACTCAGCGAGGCACCATCCCCACATACATGAAGGCAGGGAAGGCCTGATGCGCTCAAACAGGGAGAGGCCGTCGTGGAGGAAATAACAACAAAAACACAAAAACAGACGTTTACGGACACAGGGTCGGGCCCTGGAGCCCCGCTGGTGCTGAAGGCTTCGCTGACAGCCTCTCAGTCTAAATTTAACCATCACAATTTATTTAGGTCTGCTCAGCCGCCGCAAGAACTCCTAAAAGCATTACCGCATTACCTCGGTTGTTTATACTGTATACCTGTGCTGTCTCTAGCCATAGCTCTCAGGCCACCTCACCAACTAGGACACTAAATCAGCATATCTGCATGTTCAGCGGCACATTGCTTCTGGAGAGATTTGGTTCACTGCCTAAAAGCATTAAAACGGCGGCGCTGGGGGTGAGGCTCGAATGCAAATCACTGCTTCGACATCTTTGCATCGATAAGCACTGATGGCTAAATTGGCTCTGATGCAAAGATTTCTTGATGCTGAGAACACGCTCTATACACTGTAGTCAAACTCTGGATTATGGATAACAACAGGAACCCCTCACTCGTCCTCACCCTGACTCTGTTCATGGAGCTGATGGAAAGTTCCAGCATGATTTCTGGTGTTTTTAGTTCTGCTTCAGTTCACAAAAGCTTAAGTTTCTTTTTAGCCCAGAGAAATGTCTTGTTTTGGTTTTACCTGGTGGTTTGAATAGTTCTACATGTATACTACTAAGGGAATGGTTCAGGTTAGTTAGGGTTAGGGATAGTAAAGGTTTGGGATGGTTAGGGTGGGGGGCAGCGGACCACCTATGTAGAGAATTCCAGGTGACAAAATTCATATTATACTTATGAAGACTGTCCACAATGTACTAGGTGATGCCTTGGATTAGAGCCACAGACTCTTATGTTGCAAGCTGAGTCTGAGCAGGGTGGTGAAAGATCGGTGAGGAAAAAGAAAAAGACAATTCCACTTGGAGCTCCTTGTGCATAACCCTTCATGGCCTGTTTTAAAAAAAATGGGGCGGGGAGAAACAATTATTAGGTTATGGAACATCTTAACTTTCTAAAGTCATTAAGGCGGTAGGGTTAGGGTTAGGCATTTAGTTAGGGTAAGGGGCTAGGGAATGTATTATGTCAATGAGCGTCCTCACTAAGATAGGAGTACAAACGTGTGTGTTTGTGTAAACCTAACCTTGATAAAGGTTTATGGCGGTGATGTTGGTTGCCACCTGCCAATAAACAATAAAGACGAAGGTTAGTGGTAAGATGTGAATTGTGGTTAGGTTAAGGTTAGGGTCAGGCATGAATAGGTCATGGTCAAGGTTAGTGGTAAGGTTTTGCTTAGGCCGTGGGGTTAGGGTTAGGGTTAGGGATGCTCAAACCTCTGTGTGGAGCCATCACTGAGGTGGTTGTGTGTGCTCTGGCAGCTGTTTGCACGTGGGTCTCTTCTGTGGACAGGTTTTGCTACCATGACTAAGCAAGTTATATAAAACCTAGCATGTGTGTGGTTAAGATCAGAAGGCCGAGTCGGACCACAGGCGTGGTTCTACCCATGTGAGGTGCGTTCTCATGCTGTAATGCTGTAATGACGACAGGTCCGAACGTCAACATGTTGACAAGCTAGGCAGCTGGTGTGACTCCATTACACAATGTCTCTAGTTAAGTTATACAAAGGTGTAATAATACAGAGGAGGTTATGTTTTCGTCTGCGTTTGTAAGTCTGTCTGTCTGTGAGTTAGCAGGACTACGCAAAAACTACTGAATTACTGCAGAAGTTGGTGGAAGAATCCATCGAAAGAATCCGTTACATTTTGGTGCAAATTAATTTCTTTTTCACTTTCTTTCACATTGTGAGATTGGGTGTTTTGCAGCCCTTGCGCTAATTTCTCACACAAGAACTCATGGATCCTGATGGGAAAAACAGTCAGGTATATTTAGGGGACTGATATCTATGAGTTTGTGCCACTTCTTCACAGTGTTGGATGAGGTTGAGATTAAAGCGTCGGTGCTGTTTGTACCAACTGAAAGCTTTTATAAACATGATTGGAAAGGCTATAAGATATAAAACAAACAAGTGAAAAGTCAAATCATGCTGGAATCGTCCTGTAACCCTCACGGTGGTGACACATGGCAACTCCTCCTGTGCTGCGGCTTTGCTCACACAGAGGAACAACTTGTGGCCAAGAAATATCTGAGTGCAGTTTACCCTGCGCTCCACGTCCGTTCCGGTGAAGTGTTGCCCTTGACACGGTGCCAAACAAACTGCGCTCGAGTGTCTCTTCCCTTCAGAGCCCATTGTTTGGTTGAGATTAGTGCTACAGTAATAAATATCTCCCCTGTTTGGGATTCCAATGAGTCCGACAGCCAATCGCTTCCTTCTTAGACGGACAAAACATGCAAAGTGCCTTTAGATATTTAACCAGATCTGTTAGAGGTTTTATCGGAAATTATTCAGAAGGACGTTAATAACAATTAAGAATTAGTTATAAAGGTCAATGAGGGAGAGAAATATCATAAGGAAAAGAATAGAAACAGGGAAATTATTCTAAATGTGCTCATTCAGCTTTTTAAATGTGCGTGTGAGAACGGATTATTTGAGTGATAAAACAGGCAGTTTAGAAAAAGCTTGGTTTTATAAGTTAGATAGGGGATCGTAAAAATGTATTGCGTCAAAGCAAACACGCAGAACAAAGTGTCTTTGTTTGGCGAGTAAGGAGAAATATAATAAGAACAGATTAATGTCATAGAAATCTACACATGCATTTTTCTTCCGTTGAGGTTTAATTTTCATAGTTGATAATGAATTAAGTTTCCATTTGCTGTATTTAATTTGTTTTTCTTTCCCTTTAGAAAAAAGCCTCAATAACATCAAACGCAAGGCCTCGCTTTGTCAACGATAACAAATCATCCTCACGTCTGCTAAACGTAGTAACCAAAGAACTGTGATCGCCACACGTCGTGATCTGAACACACGAGTTCAGATGTAGCTGTCGCTTGCTGCACTTAACTTCAAACTACCTTTTTAGACAAACGAGAAAAAAGAAAATCGCTTTCTTCCCAGAGAGCTAACCCAATTGGGTCCTGGAATAATTTGCCATTTAGGTTCCGACACTTGTCAGAAAGTGAGTGTGCGGAGACGGGACGTTTCTCAGTCACGTCTGTTCAGTGTCAAGAAAAGTGTGTACACGCAGGGACAGGAAGTTCGCTGAAGACTTAACCACGTTGAATTAAGCTGTAGCCATCACAAGAATCCCACATTGACAGTCTGTGGTGGGATTTTTAGAGGAATTGAAGGAACTAAGTGGTTCATAAGTTGGAAATGTTAGTGTTGTGTTATATGACACCTACACCAGCCTCCGTCTTTTTACATTTTAATCTATTTAACCTTCATCCAGGAAGTCCTGATGAAAACCTGTTGGCTACGAATGCACCAACAAAATTGACCAATAGCATTCAAAGTATGGTCGACTGACGGCCGATACGTGTATATTTTTGCATTATTTATTATTTTTCATGAGATTTTGTGCTAACATTCAGTGAATTTTAAATTGGATGATTGTTAATGTTTGGGTTCTCTGGAATTTAAAGGGATACTCCAGCAATTTAGCACTTTTATAAAGTTGAAAAAGATTAGATAATACTACAAATAATAAAATAATATTGACCAGAATTGATGCAGCAGAGGCCAAGGTCTCCCATGATTCCAACCCTCTATAACTAGAATGTGTGTCTTCCATACTCAAGTTATACTCCCTATGAGGAGTAAACTGATCTTAATTTATAAAATCTGTGGAGAGCCCCTTTAATTACTGGATCATATCAGATTCACATCCCTGATCTGGCAGTGTTTTATCCCATTATAAACATCCCAACGTCTGGGTTTTACTCAAACAGAAATGTCATGAAAGCTGAAAGCAGTACAGCAGCAGGGACTGATGCACAATGGGGGATTTTGCTGATGGCTACCGCTGCAGATTTCCCGGCTGTGTCTAATCACTGGAACATACAGACAATACTTTGAAAAGGGTCAAACCGCTGAATCCAGATAGATCTCGTCTCCCGGACGAGATGGTCCATGAAAAACTAATGTGCGAGTGTAATTGTGTGATGCAGCTAAAGTGACAAAAAAAAGGCCATTTTCATGAAGTGGTAGAATAATCTGTGATTTCTGTGGTTGTGAGGTGACATGTCACCTTGTTCTATGTCAAACTCTTCTGTGCTGTAATAGAGACATGATTCATCTTTTATTTTCAAGTACATGCACAGAAAAAAAAAGTAAGAGGAGGGTAAATACCGTATTTGGGATCCACACAATTCTATATATGTATATAAAAGAGGACTTGAATTCCATTGCTGTGCCAATTTATCTGAGAGGAGCTAAATTATGGTGGGAAATAGGGATTTTGTTATTGAGTTAAGCCAGATAATTCATTTCTGAAGGACCCAACATCACACAATCTGTCATGACTGGATGTTTAGAGAACACATTTTCCCAACTCAGATTAAGGAAAATGTATATATCCCAAAATATAAGGCAGTGACACAAAACTAAAATGTAACTCATTCACATCTAGTGTCTAGATTTAGATTGAAGTAGTCCACTTACTTCTCTGCCTCGGAAACCTCAGAGCGCAGCAATTTAGCTCATAATGTGTAATTCCCCCCCCCCCTTGTAAAAGCAAGAATCCAGGCTCCCCATAACCAAGGCTTTAAAAGCCCTCCGCAGGCCATGTGTTTTAGGTGTAATGATGTACATATTGTTGTAGACACTTGAAGGAAGCTTTCTGTGGAGTGAAGGAGGGATGGTTCATTAATATATCCATTCACACTGGTGAGTTTTTATGTAGATAAAATGCTTAAAATAATAAAAAATTAAACACTAAAAGGTTTTGAGTTTTATTGAGGGTGTGAGGCAGGCGGGTCTTAAAAGTGGTCCACTAAATTGAGAGCATGTTTCCCATAAACACATGGAGGGTGGAGGCCTGAGAAAAGGTCTAAGGAAACATTTTGAGAGTGTTACTGAAACAACGTATTACTTCCTCCACCAAGGTGGTTATGTTTTGTTTGTTTACTTGTTTGGTAGCAAGATAACACGAAACTGAATGAACAGATTTCCCACAGAACTTAAACTGATATCTTTGAGTGTGTACAAGTTGGTGTCTGATTCCCAGTGGGAAGTTATTCCATAGTGGTGGAGCCTAAGCTCTGCCACCCTCTGTTTCATACCTTACCTTGGGAACCGAGAGCAACAGTTGGTTCTGCAGATCTGAGAGTACGAGCAGGTGTGGACGGGATTAAAAGGTCAGCAATATAAGAGGGAGCAAGGCCAGGCAGAGCTTTAAAAGCTTGTAATAAAACGTGTAAATCAATTCTAGCCAGTGCAATAGGGCGAGAATGGGGGTTTTATGTGCATATTCTTGTAAGAACTCTAGCCGCTGTATTTTGAACAAGTTGGAGGCGGTTGATGCATTTCTGTGGCAGTTCTGCAAATAATGAGTCACAATAATCCATATGACTGGAGACCAAAGCATGAATATCAGTTTGTGCATCACTGAATGAGAGAAAGGATCTGGGCAATAATTCAGATTTGACCAATAGCTGATTTGATGATATTGCTCAAATGTTTTGTGAAGTCCAGGTCTGAATCAAACCTTTACATTGAACCTCTACCAGGCAAATGAGATATACTTTTTATTAGATCTCCCCCTATTAAATCTCTTAACATATCAAAAAAAAAACAAAAACATCAGTAAAGATTTGCCTCCCCTCAGTGCAACAATGTGTCAGTTTTGTCCCTGCAAGCGCCAACTGTGCCGCTAGGGGGAGCTCTTAAAACGCACCGAAGCAGTTTCCAGTTGATCAGGGATGGGCACCTCTGGCTCACATGTGCTGTTATTGTCTGATTGGTCATTTCTATTTTAAATGCTTCTATCTGCACAAATTAATTGTTACAGATAAATGCAAAAATGATCCTGTTTCTTGTCAATCCACAAATGTGATGCAGTCACAAAGGTGCTAATTGGCCTGATTTGTTCTAAAAATATTTTTTGGGACACTACAGTGTTTGTAGATAATCAAAGTTTAACTTAATATCTAATTGTGCAGTGATTATAGTGGAAACCCGAGATCAGTCTACATACACATGATCATATTAACTCCTAAACAATACATATTAAATTGCTTATTATTGTAGTGATTAATAATATGAAGTTAGCGGTTGATGTTTTCGTGGTCAGATCTGTTTGCTGCACCTGTAGAAAACTATTAACAACTTGTGTTAACAGGGAACTGCTTTGATTTGAATGCAGCACAAACAAGGAGGACACCCACATGTCCACATGATTGACATCTATCTTTTCACGTGGAGCTGCAGCCTCCTGACAAACATGGTTACGTGGTCGAGTGGTCAAGAATTCTTCTTTCTCCATTCAGTTAACCGGGTTTCCTTAATGGCCTATTACGATGAAGGAAACCAGGTTTGTGGTTTACATCAAATAAATCAGGTTACTGCAGAAAGCCAACAACAAGTTACTGAAGTGGTTGTGAACGCTCCTGAGCAAAGTCTCTGACCTGATGTTCATGTCATGACCCCGTTACTGTCAAACAACACTGCACCGCCCACTGACTGCATATCAACCCAAAGCTATAGTTCATTAAGCTATACGTTTTATAGGCAGTTTTATTTATAGAGCAACTATCATACACTGAGGCAGATTCAAGGTACAGGCACATTGGAAAACAACCCAAAGGCTTAAAAATATAAATCACAGTTTGAAACAATTTTAAGCAAAATAAAAGACAAAAAGGATACATCTTACAAATATGTTAAGGAGTAAAATAATACAAATAAAATTGACATATGTAACAAATAAAATAAAATAATGCTGTGACCCTCTATACATCTGCATAAAAATTAAAAATCCAGTAAGGAGTAAAAAGATACTTATAAATACAGGAACATATACAAAATAATGAAATCAAATTGCTTTAAAAGCTTCAATGGATGGAACATTCCTGAAAGACCCTCGGGCAGTTGGTCCCTTACTGTGCTGCGTAAAGCTTTTGTGTATTTTCCATTTCATTCATCAATTGATGCTCCACAAAGAAAGTAGAGATGTGTTGAAGTTTTTTCCAGCTTTTTAAATGCCCCATCTCAGTCTCATGTCTCTGCCCTTCCTGTTTATGTAAGTTGATGTGAAAGTTCTGCTGCAGACCCAGGAGAGAGAGAGAGAGAGAGAGAGAGCTTTGTTTGTGAGTCAGGAAAAGAAGAGCCATGGTGGAGCTTGGTGACACACAGAGGTCACGAACCGGACAAGATCACCAGCCAAGACCCCCAAGACACAAATCTGTTCATTCTTCTTATTGTTTAGAATGTGAAAAAGCCTGTAAAGGCAAATAAAAAAATGACACCATTTTTTGTACAGAAGTGAACACCATGGCATAATGTAATATATAAATCTATTTCAATGTAAAATAGTTTATCGGTGTAATAGTGTTTAGTGTAATAGAATTTGACACTGAATAAAAACATGGTTACTCATGTGTAGGACCCTTAGCAAAATAATAATAATCATGTATGTGTGAATTTATGGTAGTTTTTCAGGCAATGCTATAATTCCACTATAACAATGACTTTTTGTGAAGTACTATATAGATAAAGATATATATTTTGTCATCCTTTATTTCAAACCATGAAGGCGATGACAGAGATAAATACATATCTTTTATTTACTCTTAATATACTTTATTTGTACTGCACTTTGTAACTTTGTTTTGTGAAGTACTACATAGATAAAGATACTTTAAAAAAAAATGTCATCCTATATTTCAAACCGTGGAGGCGATGACAGAGAAAAACACATACAGGTGAATCATTCACAGAAAATAAACAGAAAAAGAGAATATAAAGGAAGTTAACCCAACATGAAATGCACAAGCAGAGAATAAGTAAATGCAGTAAAAAAGAAAAGTCACATAAAGCCATAAACAATATTGCATGTATTCATAGTTTTACTGCTTTTTTTTGTTTCGTGAGGAAGAAGTTGTACTTTCTCAATTCCCTTTATAAACGTTATATCCTTTATAAAATCAAAAGAGTTTGAAGCCAGATCAAAAACCAACTTTATTCCCATCGCCTCTCTGTCCTCTACGTGCGTGTGTCCCGTCCATTCACGACGTTTCCGGGCCGGTGGACGTGCACGCGTGACGCCACTTTCTCCGCGGACGCTCCTTAAATGGGTTAACGATGCAACCCACGCCACGTGACCGCTAAGTTTTGTAATATATAGGTCAACACGTTTCTCCGTGGCACGTGCGGTCTCCTCTCTTACATAAAGTCTCGTGCTGAAGTCTCGAGTTACACTATGTAGGTGAGGGCCAAAGATCGTCCGCGCTCGAGAGGATGTATCACTACGAGCAGTTTTTATTGTTGTTGTTTCAAAGGAGGACACCCTTAGAATAAAGTAGTTTGGAAGTAGTTGGTGAGGCCTAGATATGTTCGCCCCACATTATAGTTCATGAAATTCAACGCTGTAGCATCAATATGTGTGAATTTTATTCACGAAAAACACACGCAATCTTTCTCTAAGTGGAAATAGTTTGGTTTGAAAGTGCAAACCAGAATTGGTTCTGATTCTGAAGCAAAGTCCCTTTTTCTTTGTGTTGTTTCCCTTTGATGCTTTACCTTCACTGTGCAGGTTATACAAGGCGAACAGGGTGTGAGATTTTAATAAGATAAGAGACATTTTATTGATCCCACGCGGGGGAAATTCCTGGGTTACAGCAGCAGGCAATAAATATAAATCGAGATATAATATACATCTTTTACTGCAGGTGATAATTTGTAGAGAAATCTACTTGAGTAAAGTGCAGTAGCACTGGATGCTTGCACGAGGATGTAAACTGTATTTGTGCAATATATATGAAATACTGAAATAGATGCATACAAACAGTATGTATATAGTTATTAGCTGCTACTATTGTTGTTTTTCATGCTTTTATTTCTCTATATTTTTGCACTTTTATGTCTATATCTTGGCTGGATGTCATAAGAGGATGCTTGAATATTTTAATCATATACATATAGACTGTTAAAGGTATATATGCAGGTATGGTATAGAATAAGAATTTGAGTATAAAAATGGTATGTGATATTTCACCATAGTATACTAAGTAGCAGAATACTATAAATAAATAACTATATGAATGTGTGTGTGTGTATAAACACAATCACACATAAATGATCATTCAAGGCAAATTGAATTTATATATTTGAAAATATGAGAATATGTAATCTGAATCTATAGACACTGCATACATGTATATATTGAATATATTTGAGGGATCCCATCATGTTCACGTGATCTGTTTAGTGCTGATGATAGTAGCGAGACGCTGATTCCCGAGTGGGACGAGGTGAATGGGAGGCAGCTGCCATCACGGGCATGAATGAACCGTGTATAGGGCACGAGGAAGGAGACAAGTGTGCACTCTCCCTCCTTGTTCTCCTCCGTCCTAAAGGGTGTGCATGGAACCCTTCCCCCACACACACACACACACACACCCCCTCCCTCCCCTCCCCCCAGCCCCCTCCCTTTGTAAGACACACACGGGAGGAGGAGAGTGACGAGGGGGAAAAAATGAAGTCAATTATACAACACACCGGCGGCTTGTCCCTCCTCTTCCCCATCCCCACTACTACAGCTGGGGGCTCCACATGCGCCGCGGCGCTCCGAAGCCTGCAGCGGGCACACCGGCTCCAGTCCGTCGGCATGTCGGCCGGCGACTCCGAGGGGACGGCGGGCAGGCCAGAAGGTAGGAAGACGACAACAACAACCGCTACCGGGCAGGGTGTCTCCGCTGCTTCATTTGTCATCACCGCGTCCATTTAAATCACGTGTCCAGTACTTGGCTGGAAAATCAAAGCAGAGGAGACGCTACTTGAGAGAAAGTAGTTCTGAAGTTATTCAGCCTCTTCACACGCGCACTGGGCTCGGACTTCCAACGCGGGCATTACAGAGGAACGCGGTTTATTGAGTCGTTTTTGTTTTGTTTGTACAACTTTATTCAATGGCGGTGACATCGCTAACGGCTGCTGCTGTGACGCCGCCGCCTGGTTAGCATCGCGGAGGCACTGATGGTTAGCATCCCGGCTAATGCGGCGCGGGGCTCCCTGTGGCACCTGTCCGGTAACCCGCCGCTGCCGAGGAGACACCGACTGGCAGCCGGTGAGCGGCCGCGGCGCGTGTACCGGTGTCCATTCATCTTTCTGTGCTACGTGCTCGTCTCCGGCGGGACGTGCGCGGAGGGGGTAGCCTCGCTCCGTGTCGGTGCCGCGGGACGAGGAGGAGGAGGGAGGGAGTGCAAGTGACTGTCACCATGACAACTACTTTCTTTCCCCCCCCTCCCTGGCCCGAACTAAATATTTGTGTCACATTAACCATTAAACGTCATTTGTCAGTGTTGTTGTTCTGAAGGACGCTTCGTTTCTATTGGTCCATCCTTCACCGAACTGCCCTCTGGGAGCTGTAGTTTAGACCCGTTCAGCTCCGTTCAAAACTAGGTCAGTAGAACAGTAGAGCAGCGCTGCCTTCACCGAGCGGCAGGGGGCGCTGGTCCACCCATAGGGCCTGCAAGTACCGTCTAGGAACCTGTGAAGCCACATTAGCTTCACACTTATACACAACTATAATAAATACAGTTTGGGTTTAAATACGAGCAGAATGTCGTCTGGTTAATAGGCTGCTACCAGTTTGTGTTAAAAGATCCTATTCCACCATTGTAATCAAATCCAATTTTTATTTAATCAACCCATACTTAGCTTCTCTTCACCGGCTTCCAGCAACATTTAGAATATGTTTTACATAAGATTTTAGGGATAATTTTTAGGACCCATTCTGGACTTGTAGCGAAGAACATTACATATCTTTTTAACGCCATATGTACTAAACTTAACCGGATCTCAACCTGAGGTCGTCAGTGGAGGCCCTGCTCTCCATTCCACGGTGCTGGCTGAGCACCGGGGCTGGTCGGGCCATTTCTGTCAGAGCTCCTTCTCTCTGGAGCGATCCGATCTTACCTATTCATTTTACAATGTTTTTTTCTTGTTTTTAAACACCTGGTGACCTCAGGAACATCACTGACGAAGTGTCCCACTGCTTCCTAGGATGTATCTTTGAACCTAGTGTTATATTTTTTAAACTGTTCCCCATGATTTGCCTTAAATATTTAACTTGTAAAGCAAGTCAGTAAATAATAGAATAACACCAGGATGTAGCAATACACAATAAATATAAGCAAATAAACATATTGATAAACTGGCAAGAGAAAGAAAATAAAAATGCAATTCATTCAAACACAACAATGTGTTTGGTGCAACAGAAGCTAGTTTGAATAAATGGGTTATTAGTCATTTATCTAAGGCTTTAATAAACATTGCAAACTGTGAATCAATAGGGAGCCACGACTTTGAAAGCATGGTCACCTTGTTAATCAGGTACGTGACCTGGTCAGAGCACAAGGTGACCTACTCCGGCAGGAAGTTACAAATCAATATGAGGCGTATGTGAATTTTAAATGGATATTACTTGCTAATATATCCCCCTGATAGTCTATTAAAACATAAACTACTAACAAGTGCATGAGACTCTATACAGTCATTGTTAAACATTACTCGTACAGGAAACTCCCACTCCTACAACAGCTTATGTTGACATTTTTAATACCAGGTTTATTTGTGTTCAGGGAAGATTTGAAGACGCTTAAGTCCCTCACTGAAGTCTAAACATTTTATTTTAAATTCTGCTGTTCAAGTTAAGCCTACAAGTCTGGTAGCTGCCAGTTAACTCTCACTGAGTGGAAATATTTAGATGGAGTTATTTCAGAAATGTTTTAAACCAGCGCCTTCTCCATGACAATGGATCACAGACTCTTGAATACACGCTTTCTACTAAAGCCTCTTGCATAGTGTGACTATTGTTGACAAGTGCTGGCATAGAACCTGCTACTATTGCCTGATTTCCCATACCCTTTTTCATATTCCTGCACTCTAGCATATATGCAGCTCCCTGCCTGTAAACATCATTTAAAATACATGTATTTATTGTAATACAATGTGTGAAACATCCTGCACACACTCACTTAAGGAGTTAGAGGTAGAAGACTCTTCAGGTGGATCAACTCTCTGAGGGGAAGAGTCATTTTATGTCTCTTCTGTCTTCTCTGGCTTGTTATGTATATCTGTATTAATTTTTGTGTCATTTTGCATCTCTATGAAGCTATTTTGCATCTCAGTAGTCGGTTTGTGGCGTCTATAGTTATTTTATCCCTGTTTGCAGTCATTTAGCATCTTTTTGTGGTTGTTTTGCATCTCTCTCTTTTTGGATTATACTATGTGTCTGATTCCAGCTGATGTGGAGTCAAGTTGATGGGCAGTTAATCAACCAAATAATGATGAATCCTCAAAATAATATCAAATTTAATCAAAAAATAATAAGAAGGTTTATTCCTGATCACAGTATTTGATCAGGAATACTTGCATGAGAGAAAGCCCGTCAGTGTTTACAGACATGGAGCACTAATGTTTCCATGAAACTGTGCCTGGTTCTGTTGATAGATTTCCAAACTGTGGCCTTGGAACAGTCAACTCTGTTTTATATCCACCAAAGGAAGTGCTGTTGTACGCCTGAGTCTGAAGGTTGTGCACAACAGCTTTACAGACTCTCCAGCCTTTGAAAAATGTAGTGCGGAGGTTTAATGCTAAAGGTCTGTAAATCCTCTTTGCGTTTATTCAGAGTGTTTGGTTGTATAGATAAATGATCTTGCAGCATATATGTATTATTTAGGAGTAAACAACAACAAAAAGCCATAAAGAAGTGCATGTAGGTCATTTCATGCATAGTTTGTGTGTGTCAGTAACATGCACGTCATGTGCTGCCCTGCAGGCTTGGCCTCTCGTCCACACTCGCGTGACTCATGTATTTGACCGTCCATACGTGCTCTGCACAGAGCTGACATCACTGTGGCCTCCCAGACGGCACGTTTCAGCCGCTCAGCTGGCACAGGGATCCGGTGAAAAAATACTGACTAGGAAACAGTGTGACGTTGGAGGTGGTGTGCAGAGCAGTGCAGAGCTTGTGGTAGGTGGAATGGAGGGCCAGCATGAAGCGCTCACTCCCACATTCCAGTTTTGTGTCAGTGACGACCCACTAAACTCCTTGGGAGGGATTCAAATATAATAAAGTCCACTACTGATGGAACTGTAAAACGTTTTCCTTTGGCTAAAAGCTTCATGTGAATACTTTGAAGTAGTTTGTGTTTTGTACCCGTGGAAAGATTCAGTCAGGTTTTCCTCACAGATTTACATCTTGGTTTCCTTAAAAATAAAGTGATATTTATACCTACGTGCAAAAGTTGAGGACAGTCATTAAAATCAACTGTAAAGCTTTAAATGTACATTATTTTATTCAGTGTCCAAGTTAATATTGTAAAACTGGCAGACACAATCCAATCTTTACCATTATCATCTCTAGTTCTATGCTTTCTTGTACTTTTTCTTTAGTTTTTTTGTACTTACTTAACTTCTTTTTCTAAATAATGGTGTCTTGTAAGCCTGCTTTAGGCTGTGTACATAATGTGCATGACACAGTAGTAAAGATCAGTCAAACTCTCTTACTTTTCAAGAAAAAGAAAGGAGCATGTGGGATAGTCATGGTCAACAGTGAAAAGCTTTTTCCACTTTTATCATCACTTTCTTTCCCCAGATGAAAGTCACTATACAGAGTATGGGAGTCCTAAAGGAGAAGTAGGTCATTATTACAGCATTATATAAACCTGAGGTAAGATGATAGCCCAAACCCCATTGACACTCACGTGCCTATTCAAGTGACAAACAGCAAGTACAGCTGGAGGTTTGGCGCCGTGCAATGGCAGACTTGAGAAAGTGCAGTGAGGGTTCGCCTAGAAACAGATGACAACTGAGCCCAAACATTTGAAGTGTGTGTGTGGGGAGATGGGATAATGCAGGTTTGGCGTGAGATGAAGTAGAAAAACCCTTTAAACAATATATAGAAATGCATACTATCATTAGTTTTCATGAATCCTATTCTCATTAATCTTTCATTAATCCAATATTTCATGAGAGATATTTTTTCTCTGTCAGCCAAGTTGAAGGTTTTAGTTAAAAATGACCAAAATATACAAAACACTACTGAATATCATTCTCTGGTGTTAAGCTGCAAAACCAAGGACACACACATGTAGCTCACACCCTCATGACATGTCTTCCACCAGTTTGCTGGAGTTTCCTTTTTTGTTTTGAATTTCAAAGAATTCTGCCACTCCTGCACTCAGAAATGCGTTGGAATCTGTAAATGATCACCACTGTACATCACTGCCAGTGGTTCAAAGATGAGAGGTGACATTTGGATGTTGCCAGTAATTAGCTGAATATACGGCATCTTAGTAACCTTAAGGTGCATTGATGTAACTTATCAAAATAATACTCAGTTTTTTACTTGGTTGGAGGCTTTTGCACGAGAGTCAAAGTCAGCTTCCCTCTTCCTGATGAATTTTCTCATCCGCTGCTGAATATGTGCTACGAACGCGTCAAACCCTCCTGGCAGAGCGAGTCTCATTCATTAATTCATGGTGAATTATTAATGGAGCATCTGACAGCAGATCTCAAGGTTGATGTATTTATTTTCCCCCGTGTCTCATGTCACTGTGATGTTTTTGTTTTTTTCCTGCATCCGATCCTGCTGCAGAGGAGGAAGGGCCGAGGCAAGCGGGCCCGTCGCTGCCAGCTGTCGAGCTGCCAAGGAAACGAAAGGGAGATGTGGAGGAGAGGTCAGACGACCATGTACAGTAAGAGCAGCGCTATGTTGTTTCATTGTGTCGGTCATGAAAATCAGTGTAATTTTACTTCATTTTCTCAGACAAATACACCTTGATCACCATCCATTATTCTCATTGTACAATACATACATACACACATACATGTACGTACATACACGTGTCCCATCTGATCCTACAGGCAAAGCCTTGACTTCGAGATGGAAGATGACCTCAGCAGGTACACTTCCTTCTTTTCTTTACTCAACACACACACTGTGTTATGAGAGAACGACAAATCTGATTTTTTTAAATCTCTTTGTCTTTAGATCTGAAGGAGAGGATCAGCAAGTCAAAATGAAATGCTTCAGGTGATTACACTGCATTTTTTTATATTCTATATTTCATTACCCAAAAACCTTGGTGGTTCTGATTGGTCTTACTAGTGTAGTGTCTGTTCTAAAGCTGCCTGTTGGCTTAGTCCATGTTAATGCTCTGGAGCTACTTCAGAATTATTCCTTGTCAATAGTGAGTGCTCCTTAAACAGTTCTACCACATACTGTCACTCTTTATTGTTTGCATACTGGATGTTGTGCGCAGAGCTTTTTAAAAACAGTCTATGGTGCGGAGTGAAGTCAGAAAATGTGTTGTGTTCATCCTACCTGGTTTATCTGCAGTGCTTTTACTATGCAGAAAACCTGTTAACGAGAAATGAATGTTGCTGCCATGACGGAGATCAGCACCTGTGTGCCTGCGTCCGTCTGATATGGGGAAATAAAAATAATCTACTTATCAGAATGATCTTCATGATAATGATTGAACACGTCACATCTCCCAAACCTGGCACTGCACTTCCCATGACCATTTACAGTACACATGCCACGGTTGGTAGATTTAATGTGTGACGTCAGTAGCTATTTTAATACCATAACAGCTTTCACCATTTTTAAATACCTGCATTATTAAAATAAGGTTATAGTTTTTTTTTCGGCCCATAGCAGACACAGCAGGTAGGATTTTGAACACTTACTCTTTATTTTAAATTATGCAGCACAGACCGTCTTAATAGCTGACTCCATTTATTACATTTGCATATTATCCACAGGGAGCCTCACCGGCAGATCGAGAAGCGGCGAAGGGATAAAATGAACAACCTCATTGACGAGCTGTCGGCCATGATCCCCGCCTGTCAGCCCTTGACTCGAAGACTGGACAAGCTCACTGTGCTGAGGAAGGCTGTCCACCACCTGAAAGGCCTCAAAGGTATCTCCGGACCCGCCTGGGGATTTGAACTGTCGGCAACGTCTCTTTTCTGTTCAGTCCGAAACCTGCTCTTTACTGTTTTTTCTTTTCCAGTTGGGTCGAGCGGCGCCTTCACAGACACCAACCACAAGCCTTCCATCCTGCATCAAGATGACCTCAGGCACCTTCTGCTCAGCGTACGTGCTCATGTGGGACCCCAACAAGTCCCGTTCGATATATACATTCATCTGTCTGTCTATTAATATGTAATTATATATCCACCCATCTACCTTCCAGGCTGCAGACGGTTTCCTGTTAGTTGTAAGTTGTGACCGGGCAAAAATCCTCTTCCTCTCCGAGTCCGTCTCCAAGATCCTCAACTTTAGCCAGGTTTGTTACACTGATGCTGCATTATACTATATATAATAATTCTCCTTTTTTTTTTTTTATTACGACTTTTTTCGCGTAAAATGACTACTACATATAATTATTATAATACTATTAAGTCTTTAATCTCGTAACGTTACGACATTATTCTCCCCAAAAATATTCATGTCAAATTCCCACTTTATTCTCATAATGTTATGGGTATTTTCTCATTAAAATAAACAGAATAATAACCACACTTGCTCTATATTCTTGACCACATTTTGCAGCATGTTAAGCCTTAAGCACTAAATGACTGACGAGTATACATGCTGCAGCAATTCTTCTGGTTGCATCCACGCTGCTCAGTTACACATTTCCTGTCTTCGGAGCTGATGTTTACAAAGTGGGGTATCTCCATATCTTCCAAATCAAGTTTTGATACAGTGAGAATGAATATGAAACTGAGCAAACAGCACATCATGTAGGAAAATGGTGGAAGAATCAAAGCAAATATGCTCGTGTGATGTAAATAAAGACGGTTAGGTAAAACAGATATGATTGCAAGGTGAGTTAATATATGTGTCATTGGATTCACAGTTGGAGCTGACTGGGCAGAGCCTGTTCGACTTCATCCACCCCAAAGACATCAACAAGGTGAAGGAACAGCTGTCGTCTGCAGAGCTGCACCCTCGCCAACGCCTCATTGATGCAACAAGTAAGTCTCTTCACCATGTCTGTTTGGAGGAGTTGAAGATAACGAATCAAAATTGGTGCTGAAAGAAATGGAGTTGAGCTGAGAATGAGCACTGTGTCGTAATCCTAACTATTGTCAATGTCTGTCTGTGTGCAGCTGGATCTCAGGTCCAGGCCGACAGCCCCGTCAGGGCGTCCCACTTGTCCACTGGGGCTCGGCGAGCCTTCTTCTGTCGCATGAAGCACAGTCGGCTGGCAGGCAACCACGAAGACAAACGCCCCATGCCCAGCTCTTTCAAAAAGAAAGGTGGGCTCAGACAACAACAGTAACATCTCTTGGAGAAATTTAGGTTTCAGCGTCCAACTTGGTTCAGTCTGAGACGCCTGAAGGTGTGCTCCTCCGTCAGTCCAATTGGTTGATCCGACTTCAATGTGTTCATGTGATTACGCACAGAGGAGCGGCCTGATTTCAAACTGTCAGTCAGTCAACAACAGCAGTGCTGCGGCTACTGTAGTGCGAGCTTCTGTGGGTGGAGCCTGTTCATCTATCGTGACTTAGAGTCTTCAAGATAACTTTAATCTTCTTCTGTTTACTCAGAAAAACAACACTGCACGTTGCCAGAAATGAACTCTTTGACTCAAACAGATGAGGAGGAGGAGGAGGAGGATGGAGGATATGTGTTCAAAGATTAGAAGATATTTAAACAGGTTTGAGGTCAATGAGTTCACTGCTCATGCAGGTTGTGAAAAGCAAACAAACATAGTGGAAGATTTGTGGCCTGCCTGGATTGCCCAGTAGAGAACAAAGAAATGAACTGATAAGGATCTGGTGGAGAAGCGGACGAGGGCGTGGATGGGTTGCGCCCGCCTCGTCCCCTCTCCCCACCTAGTTTGCTGGGGTTGAATTTAAGTAGGTGAACCTAACCTATATTCCTATGACCTCATCTTCAATAGAAATAATGAAGAAATACTACTTTCATATCTCTGCAGCTGCTTATTATTACAGTATTACCCACAGCAACTACTGATTTTTGTTTTCCCCATCCATGTCTCACACTTCACAGGCAGAATTTAAACATCTTCATCCCAAACAAATGAACTATCACATTGATAGTTAGTTAAATGTTGTAAAGAATTACATATGTTGTCACTGTCTGTGGCTAAAATACAAAAATATTAGTATTTACTTAACTTTTCTCAATGTGGGTCAGTTTTACTGAGTGTTGTCCTCATGGAAAGAATTCAAGTGTCTATTTAGACAGTTTTTTTCCTGCCCCAAAGTGATGCCACAATTTAAAACATATTTTCCTGCACAGGAAGGAGGTCAGTGTAACAGCATTGTATAATCACAAAGTACCAAGATGGTGCACACCCCACTTACTGTAAACCTAACTGTGGTGCCTGCAGAAACAGGAGGTGTGGGGCCACTCGGTGGCAAACCTCAGCAACTGCACTGTAGTGTGTCAGGAAGGGAAGTGATGGATTTTAAACTGCAAGGTCTAAATGTCTAAATGTCTAAAACTGCTTGTAGACCAGGATGGATTGTTGACATTACAAAAGCAGTAGATCCGATTTGGTTTTGTTCTGTCATGCAGGACGACTAACGCCAATTTACAAATTTTATTTCCACCGTGCTCCTGATGCGACAGAGTATTAGAGCCAGTGAAAGCGCAAACAAATCGGAGATTTTGAGAATTAAGGTGTAATATTATGTGAAAAAGTCCTAATAACGGTTTCTCAAGAAACAAACAGATTTTGGATGCAGAACGAATAGAACTCATAATATTATGACTTTATTCTGGAAATCTCTGATTTCTTTTTTCTAATATGGCCCTAGTACTGGTATCCTGATATAATTACTCAACTAAATCAGAATCAGTTGATCATGAATGCAAGTATAGAAACAGTTAAATTTTCCCGATCCTGTGTGTGAGCAGTGATTTGTGACTTTCTTCTCGAATGACAGACTCTTACAGATACTGCACCCTCCACTGCACTGGATACATGCGGAGTTGGCCGAGCAGCCAGATGGACCCGGAAGGAGAGGCCGAGAAAGAAACCTCGTATCTGTCCTGCCTGGTGATGGTGTGCCGCCTCCACCCCCACGTGTCCCACCACCCACCCAAAGACATCACCGTCAAGCCCACCGAGTTCGTCACCCGCTGTGCGATCGACGGCAAGTTCACTTTTGTAGACCAACAGTGAGTTACCCCACTTCTAACTACCCGCATCTGCACCATCTATCTCTGTCTTGAGGCATGAATTTGTTCTAAGTGCACGGCTCCACCAAGAAAGGAATGGCCGGGGGGAGGCGTTGAGACGAGGAGGCCTCTCGGCGTACAGCACGAGGTGGTTTTTTGGGCAGTGGAGATAATCCTGTCTGTCTTTGCCGTTGTTTCTCAGAGGGAGATGTGCATCTTGATGGCATCACATGAAAATCTCTTCTCATTTTTGAGGAAGTAATTTCACACCACAAATATGGTGAATCATTTTATCAAATACCCCATATGTGTGACTGATGAAGTGTTAACATGTGGAGAGGCTCATTTATACAGCATCCGCTTTTCATTCCACCGTCACTTGTTTTTTGAGCAGCACTAACCTGAGCGACGGCGAGAGGGACGGAGAGGGCAAAAGTAATGAAACCTTCCATCCTCTCTTCCCCGCAGAGCCACGACTGTCGTCGGTTATCTGCCGCAGGAAGTTCTCGGCACGTCGTGTTACGAGTACTTCCACCAGGACGACCTGCAGCACCTCGCAGAGACACACAGGCAAGGTGAAGGAGCAAAGACAGCACGCCTTACAAATCCAGATCAGACTCAATTATAGACTCGACAGTCGTAGCTCAACACAAGATGTTTATGATGCTTGAAAATGCAGCACATACTTACAAACACATTTTCTACAGAATGTGACCTTTTCTCGTATCAACAGTAACTTATTTTTTGTGATCTTTCTCTGTGCCTTGTGTTGACACCCGTGTCCGGTCTCTCGGCAGTTCTTCGAAGCAAAGAGAAGATTGAGACACAGCGCTACAAGTTCAAAACAAAACATGGCTCCTATGTCTCGCTTCAGAGTCAGTGGTTTAGTTTCACAAATCCATGGACCAAAGAAGTTGAGTTTATCGTGTCTTCAAACAGGGTCATCTCGTAAGTATTGTGTCATCCACGAGGGTGTGGTTACGTCCTTCTTGTGTCACAACAACACCTCAGATACAGGATCATTAGAGAGTGAAATAGTGGCCGTCCACATTTAGAACGGTTCCGGTTCAGGAAGTAAATTTCCCATTCATTTTCCCCAGTGGCATTTCAGAAAATCTGTTAAGAGTGAAGAAACTACACATCCCATAAAGCATTGCGAATTACCCCTTTCCAAAGACTTCCAGGGCTTCTTCTTGAGTTTGATGATGTTGTTGTTGGGATTTTTCTCTTTGGACCTCGTCTCTAAAAAATGTCAGAAAGGGAAATCATGGTTCCTCTCTGGTAACATAATGTAACACTGAACCATCCGATCGTAGCCGACATGATTTTAGTGGTTGTGGTTTTAACATTTCCATGGTAACAGCATCTCCACCTGTGTAGTGTAATACGTCTCCTTGACATCGTGAATTAAAATGCATATTTCTTAAAACACAGTTGAAAACACAATCTGGTAGCTTGTGGTGAGTCAACCCTGGATGGTAACAATATTAGGGCTGATATTTAAAATCTCTATTCAGAAAAGTAAATGGGATTTTTACTTCTGGAACCAAGCTGTTGAGCTCCATGGGAAGAAGGGAATTTCACATGCTTGTACTCATATTTTACAGCTTTAATAACTGATAATATCTAGTTAACCGTGGGAAAAATGTTTTAATATTGACCTTGTCCACATCCTGCTTCATATTACCATACATTACATTATATTCATGGGTAAAGTAGTGTGTACTCCTTTTCACCAGCAGGGGGCCCGGTCACACAAAAGATGAGGAGGAGGCCATCGGCTCAAAAGCACTTCAAGGTAAAAACAAATACAGATTGTTTATTCGTACAGGCATTTATCTCTTGTGTATGTATTTTGTTTACATTATGCAAACAATGATTTTACTTTCTCCTTTTCTTCACAGAAGACACTAAGCAAATACCCATAATTCCCGGCCTTTCCAGTGGTTTGGGCACAATGATCTACGCAGGCAGTATCGGGACCCAAATCGCCAATGAGCTCATCGACACCTACAGGTGCATGGAGTATATATAATATAATAACAATTTCTCCATTGAAAATGATAATGTCAGCATCTCAATTTAGAGTTGGATCTTTGAAAAGTGTACATGGATATTAGAATATCCCAGTTTTTGGTACGTTCCGCTGGAGTTGAGACTCCACAAGTTAAGCTCTGAGTTGTGTTGGGCTCATTGTCCTGCTGCTGCAGACTGAATCCTCCTTCACAGAGATGCAAACCAGCAAGGACAGGAGAAGTAGGTGTGCTGCTGGGGCTGCAGCACCTCCTGCTGGCAAGGTTCTATAACTGCAAGGCAAAAAAAAAGTTGTCAAAACAAATCAATAAAAATACCTTTTAATTCCATTTTCTGGAGGAACATTTGACACACGTGTTTATTTATTTTATTTACACGCAGTGACAAAAGTTAAACAATTGACGAATTGATTTAATAAGCTTTTATTTAGAGCTAATAGTAAAATAATGTTAATTGGTTTAAAAGTGATGACGACCAAAGTCTGTGTACCAGTTTTGGTCAAACGTGATTACTGACCTAGAAATCATGCAGAATCGTATTTTTATCCTTCCTAATTTGATAAAACTTCCTTTTTACACGTTTCTCCATCCTCAAACTTAGATTATTTCCACGTTAACATGAAAACATGAGAGATTTTCCAAGTGGTTTCAGATGTCAGGACCTCGCTGTTGACTTGTATAAATATAGAAGAGTGATTTTTGTATTTGCTGCTGTATTCTTGAGCAGGATGAACTCTTCTCCATCAAGCGGAGCCTCCAGTCCGTTTGGCTCGGCCCAGGAGAAATGTCCACTGGTTTCCCCTCAAACCAGCAGGAGTGTGAGTGACTGACATTTCTTTATATCCTCCAAATACATGGCTTGCTACTTTATACGTCCTGTGACATTCAGGTAGAGTTTTTATACAGAATTACTGAACAGTGACATACAGTGTTGTGCTAATTTAGGTCTGTGTGCTGTTAATATGAAAGTGAAAGCTAGTCTCTTTTCACATTTACAAGCAAGTTAATGGTGACAGTTAGTTTCTTATTAAAAGCAGCTTGCACAGGTCATGACCAGACAATTGATTTGAGTTCACAACCTCATGTTACAATAATATGAGGTTCTGTTTCTAGTAAAATAGCTATACATTAATCCTGAATGAAATTAAGGATTAAATGATTCCATTGTTTGGAATAAGTTTATATCTGAGCTGTATTTCCAGTCTGTGTTCTGTAAACCTGACAGTTTTATTCACATGTAAGAGAAAATGTGTGCAAGAAATGAATAAGGGGTAAACTTCTTGTACAACCTGTATTCTTGGGTTTAAATACACAATTTAGAAAAAGGTGAAACCTTGGTTTCTGTGTAAAATGTCTTTATTACTCCAGGCATCCAGCAGAGAGGACACAGCAGGCAGTTCGTCCCTGTCCCAGTCTGACTCGAGGACGGCAGCGGGCACGAGCAGTGGAACGTCTGAAAGCACAGGTACTGTCCGCAAGTTAATCATAGATCAAGTTTTATTTACTTCTCTTCAAATAATAATCAGAAAATGAGCTGTGATCCCAGAACAAGGCCAAAGGCTTCAAAATGCCCGACCTCAGTCAAGCTCTCGTTATATTGTTGACCAATGATTTCACAACTGCAGGCTTTTCATCAGGTGATCCAGTTTAATGACAAGAAAAACAACATTTGTACAGATGCAGTTTGGTTTGACATGATGTAAATAACACTAAACCTTCAAAGTTAATGCAAAGCACATGCATTCATTTTTATCTGATAATGTAGTACAAGTGCTTGTATGAATTTTTACAAACACCACAGTAAGCCAAATATCCAAAGCCGTACGGGAATCTTGAAGTTGAGCTAACGGATTGGTTTCATCTGGCTTCATTGATTCACCGGCTTGGTTCCTTTTAATGCCAATTAAATGTTCCAGTCTGTGTAATAGGATGTGATGGTCAGAGGTATCAAGTGCAGCACTAAGATCTAATGAGACAAGTACTCTGTCCGATGCACTTACAAGGTCACGTGGAACTTTAAGCACTGTTGTCTACATCCTGAATGAAAGTCCTCAAATAAACTGTTGTTGTGAAGAAAGACACAAAACTGCTTGGCGACTGCTGTCACCAGGATCTTAAAAGAGAGGGAAGGTTAGCAACAGGTCTTTGAGTGGCTAAATCAACTCGACCAAGAGTCGGTCTTTTAAAAGGCGGCTTAATTGCAGCCACGTTAAACGTCATACAGTCATATCAAGCAAAGAAGTGCTAACTAAGAGTAAAATGTCCTTCAGCAGCCTAACTGAGATGAGAGCTGCCTTTCATCTGATAAGACGTGTTGAAATGCAGCATTTCTTCAGCACACGAGGAAGTCAATGTTTCTAGGCAACAACAACTGTCAGTTTATCTTGTTTTTTAAATCTGTTTATGGTTACAAAGTTAATCTTTCCTCCATCAAGTCTCCTCTGCCCACTACATAACAGCTGTTATCTCATCCGTTGCACTTCAATTTGACCTTGGAGCTCAGCACTTGGTGGCAATTTTGAGGTGGTTCGCTATGCCAGGGGTAGGGTTCACACTGGTTTGGCGCCACCACTCCTCACACTGGAAAACAACGGTTATACCTCTGATCATGTGTTGGTGGCTTTACTTAGACTTTAGGAAACACCCTAAAAGATACAGAAGGTCTCAGACAGGTGATATTCAACAGTATCTGTTTCTAAAGGAGGATTTTTGCAGAAATGTTGTTTTCTCTCTCACGCAGGCGAACCGTCCCAGCTAGACTTGGACAACATGGTGGTGCCGGGCCTGAGCAGCTTTAGCAACGATGAGGCAGCCATGGCGGTCATCCTGAGCCTGCTGGAGACGGATATAAGCATGGGTCAGTCGGGTCAGTTTGAGGACTTGCACTGGCCTTTCTAGCGGTCACTGACTGTCCGCCCCTCTATGTGCTCTTGTGCCGTTTTCTTGCCGTTTGCCATGAACGTGGGCGATCCGTCGTTACATTTTGCCACCGACTGATCTGATGTCTCACAACTGAACCCACTGGTGTCGAGAGGCTGGCTGCAGACACAAGATGGCACACCTCCACCATTGAGGACATGTGACTTCAGTGTGGATGATGCTAGTGTATCGTATGTTACTTGTTACAGAGTATAAACTAGACTAGATGTTCAAATGGTAAACGAGGAGACGTTATATTCTCAGTTTGGGTCAATGAAGATTATTTGGTGAGACATTTTATTTCAGATAAAACAAAGCTTGAATATATCCTCACCTGAATAAATGTTAAGATCACGAAATTGAGTAAATTTCCACTTCAAGTCAACAACTACAAAAGTAAACAACTAATGTCACAGACTACAACACTGAAAGCTCCAGTAATGAAAGAACTGGCAAAATACCATTTTCCTAAATGTAAATTTATACATTTAAAATCTTGTATTGTCATTACATAGAAGTGAAACTACATTGAAAACTCATTAATGTGTCATAGAAGCAATTGCATCTGCTGTGAGTGTCACACGTCCTGCATGGGTCAGGTCCACCATCTTGTGTCGAGAGTGCGGACCCCCTCACTAGACTTTTACCAAAAGCTGTAACACGTCCTACTCGAGGAAGCCAGATATCGGGATTGACGTTTCAAGTCAATAGCCTCTGGTAAGACTGTGTCTTCTTCAGTGACACTTCTGTATCTTCCCCCCCCACTCCCTTGAGTCACCACGGTCTGGAGGAGAATCCAGCTCCCACCAAACGCTGTGCTGCTAGAAACACTCTTTGTGGAAAGTTTGTGGAAGCTTTGGTTCCCAGCGATGACGCACATGTGGTCTGATGGTTCCATTTTCCATCTCTTGTTAAAGATCCCACATTTTAGAGTCTCAAAATGTTTTGGTTTTGTCTCATACAGTATTCAGTTAGTGCTTTGAAAAAAAATCGACCCCTCCTGAGTTGAAAATCCCAAACTTTGGGAAACTACACTCGCTCAGAGTAAGTGTCTAAGGAAATATAAGCCCAGCTAAGTCTTAACAACATTGAGTCTGCAAAGTCGGAGCTGATCATTGCAGAATTATTAAGAACTATTTTAAAATCACTGTTTGCCCAAATTTTTCACACGTAAATTAAAGCAGAGCACCAGTAACACACAGTTGGATTTGACCAGCCAGCTACAGCTAAAAGCAGTGTGTGCTAAGCAGGCCCCCCCGAAGTCAGAGTCGAGGGTGCTGTGAAAAAGTCTATTTAATTATGATGAATAAAAAAATCAAATGAGGAGCAGTAGTGCAACATTAGTGGTTTTAGTATTAATTTAAAGGTAGGGTTGGTGAGTTGTTTCTGAAAATATTGTATTTGTTGAAATCCTCTTCACGTCCCGACAACCATCAATAAGAAGCCAGTGTCCGTGGCCCTTTCCAGGCTGTAATACGTCAGCGTGCGGATCTGCCGGCCGGTCTTCACAGGCCAGAGAGATATACACTGCTGAAGCACAGACGATAGGCAGGTGTCACGGAAAAGTCGGCTTCTATGAGTTGTCAGTGCAGGTTCATGTGTTTTGGGGCCGTAGCTGGGATGTGTCTGTTGCATTTTTTCAAAGTGTAGCCTGCTCTATAGCCTTTCCAGGATGACCAACCCTAGCTTTAAGTGACCAACAACATGTTAGATAGATAGATAAAATGTACTTTAACATTAGTTTTAGAACCGGTTTTATCAAACCTAAACACAAACGTGCCGCGTGTCGAAGCTGCACAGTTCCACATTCAGCTGTGGACACAGATTTCTGGTGTGTTCCTCATCAGAAGCCGCACATATGATTATCTATGTCACGTTCTACCCCTGTGCATCAGGTAGGCTACACAGACAATACACCAAATGTACTCAAAAACAAGTATTATGTAAATGCTTCTATGCTACACTTAAAATGTTACTCTAGAAAAATGAAATGAGCTTTTCTTAAGTAGTTTATTTTTGCCTTGCAGTTGCATCCCCTGCCAGTAGGGGGCAGTGCAGCCCCCTTAGCTCCCTACGTCCCCCAACCTTGGTACAAAGACCATCAAAACCGACCAAGGGAACCTGGTTCAGGGAGTCGCTTTGTGATGGGACTGTTTCTGTTTTGTAATAGAATACATACTTGAATATTAACTTGGTTTACAATTTTGGCTCCACAAGGGCCGATCTTTAGCAAAACAAGAAACCTTCCCATTTTTTTTTAACAGAGGAATGTGAGAAGCGGCTGCTCGGCGAAAGCAATGTCTGTCAAAAGTTTAAAATACAAGTATCCACAGAGAAAACTAAGCGGTGGGTAGAAATGGAGCATTTCTCTGTAAAGTTCGTCTGTTTTTAAATATCGTATGTGCACTAAAGGACCGAGCCCTACGATGCCTATGCTGTGCTCGCATATCACACACTTGCTGTACTCTAGACGGTTCTGTGAAGGACATCTACTGTACCCTGAACTCGTGGGAAAGGGGGGGCGCACCGTGCATGCGAGTATGTGTTCCAGTGTTAACAATGGACAAGCCAGTATTTTACAAGACAGACTTTAGTGTCATATCCTCGCTCCTTCCCCACCCTGTTGCTCTCAAAAGTATTTGCCTTCTACTGCACAGAAGAAAAAAAAAGCCATTGTATATATGTCGCTGGGGAGGCAGTTATGTCGCTGTGTATCTAGTGTTGAATATCCCATTGCCACGCAAGCTTCTCACCTTGAAGCATCACACTTTTTCTATTCTGGGTCTAATGGGTGGAGAAGCAGAGCTGAGAAATCAGTTCTCCCACCAGCACTGCAGCCACAAGGCAGGTTGAGGGTCTGATTGAAGGGTACAGCCTCAGACGGCAATGATTATTCCACACAGCTATTTATTTCCTTATGACCTTATTTCAAAATCACTTGGGTAACAGTGCCGGTGGTCTGGGTCTGACAAGCTGAGGAAAGGGACTTTACCAAAAAAAGAAGTAATTTGACCCCAACGTGACCCCTGAACTGTTCACTACACTGACATCGACAGTGTCAGAGTGTGTGATGGTGGATTCTAAACCCGGTGACTGGCCTTCATATGTAAACTCTGGTTTTATCACTGGTTCCTCTAGTCTTGAAAGCATAATGTGATTTGTGTTGCCTTGAACACACATGCTGTTTGGAGGCTGGATTGTGAAAGGGCCGCTCTTTGTCTTGAAAAGCAAAACAGTGGGTACTGGACAATATTTGCAGTCGCCACCGGTGCCATACGAAATGGACACTAAAGCATTTTGAAGCTGCCCTGCTAAGAGACAAAACGTCTGATATGTGTATGTGCAAACTGTTGTTGATGTATCTGCTGTAACATGGAAGGGAGGTTGAAGTTTTTGAAAGTAAAACGTTTTTTTAATAATGGTCTGAGTTCTGTTGTCTTTGTCACAATTGTAATTTTGTTATCGTAGTAATATTTCATTATTTGTATTAGAGGCAGGACTCTCCACATAATCACTGACTTTGTTATTATTACATACAAAAATTAACTTATTTTGAAGAAATATGGTTATGCATCCATATTGGTATCACTTGTAGATTACATCCTGAAATAAATACGAAGATACGTTATCCTTATGGTTTTTAATATAATAATACAATCTCATATAACATGAAGGCATCAAAACAAGATTGACAATAGAACACACAAACTTTTTAAGCATGATGTTATCTTGCAGGATGACCCACAACGTTACCTTTCCACTGAGATGACAAATTAACTCATGTCAAGCATTATATTATTTCAACAAGGGGGTAATATCTGTCTATTTTCTGGTAATAAATATATTAATCCAAATTTAAAAGAGTGAAATGATTTTGGAAAGCGTCACATGTGTAGACATGAAGTTTGACACAAGACATTTAACACAAATGTGCTGCTTCCACTCGCACTTCTGGAAAATAAATATAGTTTTCAATTAAGTTATATTACCTTTTACATTAACATAAATCCTTTAATGTTAAATGTTAAAGACTTACTTATTGGAAGACTTATTGAAAAACTGTGGTAAGGCAGCGAAAACTGAGGAAATCTAACTAAAAAGACAAAGTCGAGGATTATCCATATTTTACTACTAAAAACTTAATTTCTAGTCAACAGCAAATTAGTATCACAGTGATCCAGCAGCTTTGAATGTGAACACATAGTAACACTGATTTGAAAGATGATCATGTACAATGTAAGCTACTGACAAAGTTTTTCTGGTTTATGGAGAGTGGTGCTGATATCAGAATTCTAATATCAGCACTATGGCTCATTCATTCAGTATCGTTAGTGATATTTGACGATATGCTGACGATATTATGCAATTTTCCTCAGAATTCAAAGGCTCTACGCTTAATATATTTTGTATTAAAAAACATTGAATAATTTCTAGGAATAAATTGGTTCATTCTAATTTACTCTTCTCCTAAAGGTCAAAAGCAATAGTATTAACAATTGTGTTGCTTTGAGTGCAAATGCACAGAAACACCAAATTCTAATTCTTTAATGATTGTTTACAATAAAACAAGTTACAAAGGGATAAATCCATGAAGTTCTATCGTCATGTTTACAGACAGTGGTGCTGATGTCAGATTTCTAATATTAGCACTACGTAGCTGTGTCTCAATTTGGGGAACGCGTCCTTCAGAGCACCCTGATCTCGGCTGCATCCTTCATCTGCAGCGTAGACTACGTCAGCTGAACCCAAATGAGACGGTCCAGTCTCCTTATTGCATCACCAGCTTGTCCAGCCCCAACAGCCGTCGCCTAGCAACAGAGCTACAGACGAAAAAGTTCTTCAGTTGATTCCAAACATTGAAAAGTTGCTGTTCGTTTGAGCGTTCACATTTAAAAAGGAATTATACTGATGTTTTTTCGCCTCGCTTGCAGCACTATGAATCATGGGATATGTTGGCCCGGGAAGGATCCATCTGGTGGAGCTGCATTTGGAGGACAAATTGGGACAAGTTCAAATTGTCTAGTCGCGCTGCAGTTGACGCAATCGATCTTGATATGCAGAACTCTGAAGAATGCGGCCCCCGGATTGAGACACAGCCTAGGTGTCTGGTTCATTACGTTTGTTTCGTGTTCCCTTCAGGCAGCACATTTGTCTTGCCTTGGAGAAGTAGAACAGAGGGCCTATGAACACACCGAGCCTGGGGAATAGAAAAGATAACTCAAAGACATTACACAGTCCCTTATCAAAACTGTAATCGTTGTAGTTTATGAGCAAGACCAGGGGAGACATCATCAGGACTGGGAGGTATGACATCACCGCCGGCACCACCACGATCAACACGTTACGCGCCGCCTGTTTCTTTAGCGTCGACTCGGTGCAGCGTTGTTTTCCATGCGTGCTGAGGGCGGGGCTTTGCCGCCGCAGCGACCAGATCACACTGCCGAGGCAGAGGAGCATTAAGATGAAGAGGCAGGAGATGATGATGGAGACAGGGGCCAAAATGATGGCTTCATCGGGCACACAAACTGGGAAAGTCCAACAAAATGATAAATTAATTTAAGCTGCTGCTTACCTACACACATGAAAGTAAAGAATGTACTTATTTACAATTCAGTTGGAAATGTCCTTAGTGTAAATAGATTACATTATTAATATCTGTATGTAAGATGAAGAGTAATCTGTGTTGTCCTCAGTTATATATACTGTATTATTGTATATACTGTACTTTTAATTATTCTTATTCAGCTTCTTTTTATATATTGTACAATAATGCACATATTCTTTTACAAAGGTTTTATTTTTATTTTGTACTCTGTTTCTCAGAATCACAAATACTTAATCCCCATGGGGACGTTTTGTCACGCAGTCAGCCATTTTGTGCCTTGCCTCTGTACCTGTTGAACTTTAATTCATTATTTCCAAACAGGAAGTTCAGCCACAGAGTTCCTACGCTGAACGCGGCTCTTACTTGTAGCCACAACGAAGACCAGGGTGATCGCCCACACCGCAGCACTGACGGCCACCCGGTACTCCCACCTCCTCACTCGCAGGTACAGCACCGGCCTCATCACTGCCAGGTAGCGCTCCACACACATGCAGGTCAGCAGCAGGGGGCAGCCCATCAGGTTGAACATGCTGCAGACATTTGTCGCCTTTTCCAATCGGTTGAGACTGACAGAGACTGAGAAGTGTGGTGGATAAACAGTTACAGGGGTTTTGCTTTGCAGTGGAATTTTAATTAAATAATTCAATTAAGTATTGGCTGACAAATTAAACTTCGAAACCAAAAGAAAACCCCCTTTATACAGAGATACTGCTGTAGGAGACCCCTCATTAAAGGTACAATGATGATTGCATTCGTACGATATTTTTGCCCTCTGTATGATCAATATCACAATTCCCATAATGTACGACAATTTCATCAGTTAATGACAGTATTAGGAGTTATAGTAATAAGAGTCGGAAAATATGGCTCCTTCGTCATAACATGTTGCGATGATGAACGTGAAAATGGAACACACGTCTGTTTTTTTACGCATCTCTTCTCACCTGACATCTTTACAGCCAATCACGGAGGATTTAGAGCTGTAGCTTGAACTTTCTCTCTGAGGTAAACCCAAGTTTACCAACGTCAGCATATTTTGCCATGTGGCAAAATTTGTCGGATGTGCCAAATATTATATATTATAATATACAATTGATATAAGCTTTGGCTATTTGTTGATAATTATCCTCATAATACGATAATTTTAAGACAGCATGGGTTATCTGGCAAAGCTAAGCTAACTGTGTCATTCTACCTGGCTCACACCAAACTACAATTAGCTTGCATAGTGGCCCATGGCTGTTGTGGCCTGGCTATCTCTACACTTATAATTTATATTCGGGCAGTGCAGGGTCGTACGTGTGCTGACTGTGCAACACAGCTTAAAAACTCTCAGGGTCTCCATTCGATCAAAAGTCGGTGCCAACAAGAGGATTTACCCTTGTGGGTCTAACAAGGTCCTTGCGGTTATAGTGACATAGGAATTGGAAACGTTTGGTGGCCAACCTCCAACCAATATCCTTACCTGACTGGTTTCGTATGACCGATGGATCCATCTGTCTATTTATGAAGCTCACAGGCACCGTGCACAGGAAGATGAGATCCATCACAACAAGGTTCAAACCCAGAACCTGAAAGACAAAGGTTCTAGGTTTCAGAGGTGAATTCTTTGTTACATGTTTTGCTTTTAGTTTGTTTTCAGTGCTCGCAGAACAGCACGCAATATTGTTCTATATTAGCTGTATTAGCTTCACATTCAAAGGGACACACAAGCCCAGATCAACTCATTGGACTATAATCCAATTTTCCGTTACTGAATCATGAAAAGTTAAGATTGAGTTAGGATTGACTTCAAATTTTGTTTTAAAAAATTCTGTTAGGTCAAGATTGGAGTTTTCTTAACACTCAATTAACAGTGTGGTTCCAAGAAGTGAAAATCCAATTCATTTAAGAATAGTGATTTAGATTACAAGCCATAATAATTTAACCATCCAAGGTAGACTCACCACAAGTCCGTAAGATATCAACTCAAAATCTTTTATTTTTATAGTATTTTATAGTTTAAAAGTTTCTTCACTCTTAAAAGAATTATGTGCACAGTCCTAACTTTTGTAATGTGAAGACACTCTTTTAAAACTAGAAAATGAATGGGAAATTTACTTCCTGAACCAGAGCCATTCTAAATGCGGGCGCTACCTGTTCTGCTCGATATGCATTTGACCTGAGCTCCAACTCCGATGGATCCCAGCAGAAACTACCTGTTCCATAAAATCAAATAACAATATCCGAGCCGGATACATGGCACCACTGTACCTTCGAGGCAGACAGGGATTTCCTCTCCATCAGAAACAGCCAGAGCAGGGCGGCGTTCGCCACCACCCCTGTGATCACGAGGACCATATCGAGGACATACCAGATGTTATCCCAGCCCTGTGAGTCACAGGACCGATCGTCGGCTTTAGATTTGGACCACGACGCGATCATGTCGCTGAGGAGCTCAGGAGGCGATGCTTCAAATCTTCGATACAATGTCAGTCTTAGACAAAACCTGCCAAGTCAAAGAGAGGGATTATCAACACTTGACTTCATCCTCCTTTAAATCATAGATATATTACTTATGACCACTGCAACTGTATCTAAATACGCAGGTGGAAATGTCCTGAGAACCTACTCAGATTCTTGTTTCTATTTCCTTCTGTTTTGCACTAAGTTATTTTTGGAGGTGGCTTCGTGCGCGCTGAGTCAACACCGTGGAGAATCCCTGCTGATTCAACAAAACGGGGTCACAGCTTCTCAAAAGTACGTCACATTGGAAAAGTGCCAAAACCCAGAACGTGGGCAGAGGCTCC